>NW_024062381.1:0-600000 GCF_006381635.1 Hibiscus syriacus
GATGAAGATTGTGGGTCTTATACTTCTGAGAAATAGGGGGCAGACGCGATCGTTGAAGATTGTTCGAGTCTTATACTCTCTGAAGAAAATAGGGGGCAGACGCGATTGTTAAAGATTTCGGGTCTTATACTCTCTGAAGGACTATGGAGGTTTTTGAAAATGTTCGAGTTCTATTCTCCTGGAGAAAGAGGGACGAACCCGTTTTCAGAAGATTTTTTCAACTCTCACTCACCCTAGAGGAAGAGCGAACGGATGAGTCTATCAAAGTTCTCATGGTCGGACAAATTTGAACATCTAGTGATCTTTGCTCTATTCTCGTTGCACGACAAAGAACAAAGAGGGGCAGCTGTAGATGCTCGATTTGTCCGGGCGTTATTTAATTTTAATTGGGTTTTACTATTATCGTTATTAGGGTTATTAGCATAAGTTTGGTATTTTAGTTATTAACATGAAATATATGGCATAAAATTGCAATAAAAAAATAATAATAATTTATACATGGATTAAGTATATTTATTTTTACTATTACAGGGCCTACACCAGAGTTACAACTAAACGGGCCAGACCAAACAGGCCCAGTATAAGAGAACCTAAAACCCGTTAGGTTTCCAGCTTCTGGTTCCAGCCGCCGCTCACCCTGGACTGTTGGATCTGCTCCTAATCCAACGGTCCAGATTAAAGGACCATTAGGGTTTTTGCCCTATGCCCAGCGCCGCCTTCCACGTCCAAATGAGCTCTGTCGACCGTTCGTCTCCACCAGTCAGCTTCCACGACTGCGCAGACTCACAGAGTCCTCCCTGAAGCCCGTGACCAGCTCGCACCCGTGACCAGCTCGCACCCGTGACCTGCAAGCACACCAAACAAGAGACAGAGCACAAAGACAAAACAAAAACAAAACGCAAGAAAAGAGGGCTTTTTATGAACAGTTATCATCAAAAGGAGGGGGGTAACAGTCTCTCTCGGTCATCGGCAACAGGAGAGAACAGAGAAATAGAAAGAAAACGGGAATCAACAACAACAAAAAACACACAGAGAGAACACCAAAAGGAGTAACCATAATCATCTTTGAGATCCATCAGCAACCCAAAAAAATCCATAGACCCAAAAACGAAACAACCAAAGATAGAAGTGAAAACTTTTACCTTCCTGGAGCCATCACTGTCGCTTGAAAGACCTAACCCGTTGAGTAACCAGGGGTAAGCTGTCATTTCCTCTTCTGTTCTGTTCTTTGGTTTCACCCGGGTTTGGGCGAGGAGGAGGGATTTGATTTAGAGAAAGCTAGGTCTAAGGTCTGTAGGAAGGAGAGGTTGGTTTTGTAAGGGTATTAGAGGGTAAAGCCGGCTGAGAGGTTCTGTAGGGGTTTTCGGGAAGTCTAGTGTTAGTCTCGTGATGGGGTTGAAGTTTTCTGGTAGGGGTTAGTCTCGGTCTTAGACGGTGGTCGTGAAGATCTTTGGGTTTTGAGGCGGCGGAGGCTTTGGTTTCGGGGTTGTAGAGGAGTTTTGAGAGCCTTGGCTTAGATCTAGGCCTAGGTGGTTACTCTTGAGTGGAGGAGAGAGCTCGGCCGCCTTAGACTCCTCATCGGAGCCCTAAACGGCGGAGGCTGCGGCGACTGATAAGATTTCTGTTAGGGGTGCGAGATTAGGAGAGAGTTTGAGGGAGAGAAGAAGGAAAACGGCGGGGCTTGGTTTGGTCTGGCTGAAGGAAGTGATTAGGGTTTCAGATTTTACCCTAATAACCTATATAACAGAACGCCAGAACGGCGTCGTTTCGTTTAGGCCCAAAACGGTAGCGTTTTGATAGCTGAGGGGAAAACTGTGCGTTTTAGGAAAGGTTAATGTCTGGCGTGGCCATCCCAACCTTGTTTCATTTCGATTTGGTCCCTATACCGAACTTTGTTATCTTTTGATTTTTATCTTAATTTTCAGCGTGTTATATCTAAGTCCAGAACCATGTTAGGGCCATTTTAATGTTGTTTTAGGCATTGGATGTGTAATTTGAGAAACTTTCAATTTGGTCATTTGCAGTATTTTGGTTGTATTATGTTTGCAATACCCAATGAAATGTTTGAGAGAACTTGTTATTTATTTTTTATGTTTTAGTCCTTCTAATATTTTAGGCATGTTTGTTAGGCTAATTAGATTTATTTTAAATATGTTGCATGTGTAGTATTTCGAGCATGTTGTCCATACGCACTTAGGTGTATTTCTTTTTAAAGCATGTTAGCCTCGTTTACTTTAATCGCGTGTTCAATTAATCTCTGCATTAACATCACTTTGTATGATTTGCATGATATCCTCATATGCATAACTTGACATTATTGCATAATCGGAATTTAGGGTAATGCCCTTTTAATCTAAAATTATCAGAATGTTCCTTAACTTACAGGAAAGTCGTTTTGACGATTTTAAATTAAAAGGTATCCCGTCAGTAACGCCTAATTAAATTTGGATATATCATTGTAAAATTTGGAAGCGAAAGAAAAGGAAATATTCGACTATTTAAACTTTTCGAGAAAAGGTCGTTAGAACTGAACTAAAGATCTGGTCTCGATATTTTTAAATAATCGAATATTCTTTATCTTTCTAATGACTTGGTAATTTTAGATTAAATCTATTTTGTTGCTTTGAATGTTGCAAATTTGCATGTTTGTCGTTTAAAGGGATCAGTAATCAAATCAAATTTGAACTTGTGAAATTCGTTGCAAAGAAAATTAATTAATCGACTAGGTACCGATTTAGGGCGTTGTGGGGTGCTAATCCTTCCCCCACACGTAATCGACTCCCGAACTCAGATTTTGATAACGCAGACCTTTACTTGTCGTTTTAATTAAAATTAATTTTTATTTAAAATGACAAAATGTTTTTGGGTGCCCAATCACACCCTAATCAAAGATTGGTGGCGACTCCTCAAACCTTATATTTTTACCGTAACGGAATTTCCAATTTTTCGAATCGAGAGGTTTTCTAAAATTGCATCGTTTTTAATCAAAAATCCAATTGAAAAGAGAATAATTAAAAATGACGCGGTTTTCAAAATCTCACCCAGCGGTTTTAAAAATTGTTTCGACAGTATTTATTTATGATCTGAAATTTATATTTAATAATGTATTATTTTTTAATAGTATATAATATTAAATTTGTAATTGACATCTGGTAAAATTATAGATAACTCTTTAGCTTTCTCTCTTAATAATGGAGAGGAAAAATGTGTGAATAATTGAATAAGGGTAGAATACATACATTAGTCCATGTTGTGTTTGGGCGTGGTTTAGATTATGTTAATGTTTTTTTAAGTGGGTTAATACTTAATATATATTAGTGAACTATGTCAATTTCGCAAGTTATACATGTTTTATTTTTATTATATCTTTTATGTTACATGTCAGGATAATTTACACAGATATGCACTGTCTTTCTTTTTTATTCAAAATATTGTAATGATATTTTTATTTTTCAAAATATTGTAAAAGTTATAGTAAATTTAAAGACGGAAAGAAAGTATAGCTCTTCACTATTTAAAATAATATTTTGAAATAAAAAAAATTCAAGATACCAGAGTTGCGTAACGTCTTCACCGTTGATGGGTTTTTAAAATAAATAATTGGAAATGACATACTTACATGACATCTTTACTGTTCACCGAATTTTACAAATAAAAAATTTGGGACGCCATACTTTACTGTTCGAATTCAGCAGGCTTCACGGGTGTAGTTTGCCAGGCGGGGGAGCAACAGCAGCAAGAAATAATTGCAGGCATGCAGTTAATTTGGGAATCTTTCACGTGAGGGCAATAATTATTGGTGCCATAATTTGACGGAATTGGGCAAATAATCAAAAACATAAAATTTATTTTTGGGTATTTGGGATATATGGTAAATGTTACAGTGTTCATAGAACTTGTCATGCTAACGTGATGAGTTTCATGAGATATATTTTTTAATGGTTCATATCACGTGGGCTTCACAGTCCGAATTTATTTAATATATTTTATAGAACTCGTCATGCTCGTGTGATGAGTTCTAATAAATTTTTTTTTTAAACTTTTAAAAACTTTATTTAAAAATATATATTATTTTAAAGGTGAAGGATCTCGTCACGCCGGTGTGACGAGTTCCAACGACTAGAAATTTGAAAGTTTAGACCGTTGGATTGACCGTTGTTAACGATCATTTTTTTCAAATTCAATGGAACTCGTACACAACACACTCTTTCATCTCTTACACAACACACTCCTTTCATCTTCAATCTATTACACAACAAACTCTTTTCTTCTAACAAAATACATTTCAAACAATGAATAACAAATTCTTCACAGTTGTCGATTATAATGGCAAAATTCTACAAACTAATGTTGATGTTGTGTTTAAGTCACATGTCGAAACGATTTTTACACGGAGCGGGGGGGGCGAGATTTTCGAAACCGCGTCATTTTTAATTATTATCTTTTCAATTGAATTTTAATTAAAAACGATGCAATTTTAGAAAACCTCTCGTTTCGAAAAATTGGAAATTCCGTTACGGTAAAAATATAAGGTTCAAGGAGTCGCCACCAATCTTTGATTAGGGTGTGATTGGGCACCCAAAAACTTTTGTCATTTTAAATAAAAATTAATTTTAATTAAAACGACAAGTAGAGGTCTGCGTTATCAAAATCTGAGTTCGGGAGTCGATTACGTGTGGGGAAGGATTAGCACCCCCACAACGCCCTAAATCGGTACCTAGTCGATTAATTATTGTCTTTGCAACGAATTCCACAAGTTCAAATTTGACTTGATTAATGATCCCTTTAAACGACAAACATGCAAATTTGCAACATTCAAAGCAACAAAATAGATTTAATTTAAAATTACCAAGTCATTAGAAAGATAAAGAATATCGATTATTTAAAATATCGAGACCAGATCTTTAGTTCAGTTCTAACGACCTTTTCTCGAAAGTTTAAATAGTCGAATATTTCCTTTTCTTTCGCTCCCAAATTTTACAATGACATATACAAATTTAATTAGGCGTTACTGACGGGACACCATTTAATTTAAAATCGTCAAAACAATTTTCCTGTAAGTTAAGGAAAGCCATTCTGATAATTTTAGATTAAAGGGCATTACCCTTAATTCCGATTATGCAATAATGTCAAGTTATGCATATGAGGATATCATGCACAAATTATGCAAAGTGATGTTAATGCAAAAAAATAATTAAATATGCGATAAAGTGAACGAATTCAAACATGCTCATAAAAATAAATTACACCTACGTGCGTATGAACAACATGCTTGAAATAATATACATGCATATATTTTAAAATAAATCTAAATTAACCTAACAATCATGCATAAAATATTAAAAGGACTAAAACATAAAAATAAATAACAACAACCTTTTTCATAACATTTTCAATTCTGGGTACTGCAAACATAATATAACCAAAATATTGCATAGGATCAAATTGAAAGCTTCTCAAATTACATATCCAATGCAAAAAACGGAAAGAAAATGGCCATAACTGATACGGGACCAAAATAAAACATTCTGGAAACCAGGAGGTAAGATTAAAATTCCCATAAGCTCGGTTAAGGGACCAAAATGAAACAGGCCGAACATACTGGGCCTCACACGTGATTACACCACCCATCCCAAAACACGGATTCCCTCAGGCTATCAGAACGTTGCCGTTTTGGGGGTATCTAAACGACGCCGTTTGGGTATATGGGATAATAGGGTAAGTCCTATACCTAATTTCATTTTCTCTTCTCACCCTAAGCCAAACAGAAGAGCCCCAGCCGTTTTCTCTCATTTCTCCTTCTTCCACCTTCAAACCCCAGACGAAGCATGGCCAACGCCGTGGCCACCACCGTCTAATGGCTCCGATGAGGAGCCGAGCAGGCGGGAAACCTACCCCGTAAACTTTGAACCCCAAAACCTTGAGTCTCTCATGACAGAACCCAAAACCAAAGGGGCTAAAACAACCCCAACCCTCACCACCGAACCGCGCAACCACCGTGTGTTCGCCTCTGTCAGAGCCCCGATGGGAGACCGCAACCTCACAATCTCACTCTTCCCTCTCTACAGAACCAAAATCTCACAAGCCCGAACCTAAACTCTACCGAGACCCCCTCCTAAATCCCTGAAACAGACCACATATCCAAGGTTAAAGGGAGTTACCTTGGGTGACTCTGGATGGCTTTTGGTTCCGGGCGACGAGGGTGAGTTTCCACTGACAGGGAGTGTAAAGGGGTTTTTCTCCCTTTTGTTTTTTACTCTCTGGTGTCTTCCGGTGGGTAATAGACTACACGGTTGTGGTATGCTAATGGATCTTCCTCTCCGTTTTTTTTTTTTTTTTTGGTTTTCCTGTTCCAAATTTTTTTAAATATTTGATATTTATTGCTTTTTTCTTCTCTGGAAAATATCTGAGGGTCCAACCCTTTACAACATTTTGGTTCTCGTTTATATAGAACCAGATTTTACAATATTTTTTGTTTTCTGATTTCTCTTTCAAATCCCGTGAGTCTACTGCGAGTTTATCTTCATTGACTTGGGTTTTGCTGCCTTGAAACTTGGTTCTGAGTCTTCTGTCGTGTTTCTCTTGATATTGCAGGTTGCTAAGGTTCACGTGGGATGGTCGACCGTCGTAATTGGGTCCAACGGCGGTGGCAACTTAGTGATCGAGATGGTTGGCAACAGAACGTGATCTGGACCGCTGATGGGTCCAGATCCTAAGGTTGCGCTTCAAGGTGGCGGCGAAGGGTCCTAAAACCCTAATGACTAAAGCCTGCATGCCGTTGGATCTCCCTGAATCCAACGACTCCTGATGACCCTTTGTAATTTGGGCTCTGCAAAAGACAAAGACAATGTTTAGTGCCTTTTTAATTGTTTAATTATTTACTTATTTACGCTTATATATATATATATATATATAATAATTATATATATCCACTTATAATAATATTATAATAATAAACTCGAATTAACTTTGAATAAGACCCCGGACAAATTGAATATCTACAGCTGCCCCTCTTTGCTCATTGTCGTGTAACGAGAATAGAGCAAAGATCAATAGATGGACAAATTTGTCTGGTCATGAAATATTCAAAAGATTAATCCGTTTCCGCAACTTCGGGATAGTGGGACTTAAAAATATTCGGAAACGAGTTCGCTCCCTCATTTTTAGGGAGTATAGAACTCGAACAATTTTCTGCGAACGAGTTCACTCCCTCTTTCTTCAGGGAGTATAGAACTCGAACAATCTTCTGTCAACGGGTTCGTTCCCTCTTTCTTAGGGAGTAGGAACTTGAAGAATCTTCATCAATCGTGTCTGCTCCCTATTTCCTCAGAGAGTATAAGACCCAAACCATCTTCAACAAATCTTGTCTGCTCCCTATTTCTTCAGAGAGTATAAGACCCAAACAATCTTCATCAATCGTGTCTGCTCCCCATTCTTTCAGAGAGTATAAGACTTGAACAATCTTCATCAATCGTGTCTGCTCCCTATTTCCGCAGAGAGTATAAGACTCGAACAATCTTCATCATCGTGTCTGCTCCCTATTTTGCAGAGAGTATAAGACTCGAACAATCTTCAACAATTGCGTCTGCTCCCTATTTCTTCAGAGAGTACAAGACTCGAACAATCTTCATCCATCGTGTCTGCTCCATATTTCTGCAGAGAGTATAAGACTCGAACAATTTTCAACAATCGTGTCTGCTCCCTATTTTTTTCAGAGAGTATAAGACTCGAACAATCTTCAACAATCGCGTCTGCTCCCTATTTCTTCAGAGAGTATAAGACTCGATCAATCTTCGATTATCGTTGGGAAATCTGCAAACATTTAAAATAATCATGCAATGTCATGATCCTATTCATGCCTACGATGTATGCAATTTAATCCACTTTCTTCTTCGAAAGAATACTATCCCCTTTGATTTCAGTGGAACTCGGTTTCGCTTTGGGCATAGAGCATTTCACCAGTTCACCCCAGTTGATGCTCTCAATACTATAACTTTTGGCTTGACAAGACTTTGACTTCTTCTTTCTTGAGGCCTGCCAGTACCCCTGACCAATCTTCTTGATAAATGACAACATCCTTGGGTCATCTATTAATGGCTGTGATTTTCTATGAATTCCAAAGTTTTAGCTTTTCCCAACCATACAAGCTTATGGGTAAAACCATTGCTAGCTTCAGAATACATGCATTTCCAGAACCTTTTGCATAATAATACAAAATGATCTCATGTACCACCAGTTAAGCTATGCGTTTTAACTTTCTCAAGATTAGATGCTTGTAAAAGGGAAATTAAGAAGGGAAAATATCTCTTTATTTATATAAATGGCGAAGAATTTTTAGGCAACTACATGACAAACTTTAATCGGAAAAGAACAAAAGGATAGGTGTCTTCAAATATCAATAACACAAATGCTTTTGAACTGGCACGCCGTCAGAATGACTCGAGTGTAGCTTCTGTCAAAAGGACCTCCAAAATGGTGATGACACCTAAGAGTGCGAAACTCTTTCTGAGCCCCAAAATCTCCCATTATTGGATGCCATAAACCAATATTGAATCTCACGTGCATTCAATTCCTCCTCTGGTTGTCCTCATCGAGACTCATTGATCTTTGGTCTCAACCCCAATGGCCATTGTCGTTACCCATGTCAGGAGCTCTTCCTACTTCCAAAAACAATTCAGATTATCCACCATGCACGAACTCTGAATTTAAAACTCAAGTCGCCCTTTGCGGGTTTTCGACTCGAGACCTCCTTTGGTTTCAAGACGCCCTTTTCGAGTTTTCATCTTGAACCCTTCCTTTTTTCCATTTTTTCATTTTTTTATTATTTTTTTTATTTTTCTTTTTTCATTTTCACTCATTTTTTTCTTCTTTTTTCTTCAAGCAAAATACTTCTTAACTGCGTCAGAATTCACTGGATGAGGTAATTCAGACCCATCCATCTCAGTTAAGACCAGGGCTCCCCCAGAAAAAACTTTCTTGACAACATAGGGTCCTTCCCACTTGGGCATCCATTTCCCTCGGAAATCTTTTTGAATGGGCAATATCCTCCTGGGAGCCAAATCTCCTTCGTGGATTTCTCGAGGGCGAACCTTCTTATCATGTGCTCGTATCATCCGCTTCTGGTATATCTGACCGTGACAAATAGCCTTCAATCTCTTTTCTTCAATCAGATTCAATTGGTCATATCTGGCCTGTACCCATTCTGCCTCATTTAGCTTCACCTCTGATAAACCCGGAGCGAGGGAATTTCCACTTCAATAGGGAGGACAGCTTCCATCCCATAAACTAGAGAAACGGAGTTGCCCCAGTAGACGTTCGTACAGAAGTCCGATAGGCAAACAGAGCAAATGGCAACTTCTCATGCCAATCTTTATAAGTTTCAGTCATCTTCTCTATAAGCCTCTTAATGTTCTTATTAGCCGCCTCCACTGCCCCATTCATCTTTGGGCGATAAACCGTGGAATTATGATGCTTTATTTTGAATTGCTCACATACAGATTTCATCATCTTGTTGTTTAAGTTCAACGCATTGTCAGAGATAATTCTCTCTGGTAAGCCATATCGGCAGATGATTTCTTTCTTCAAGAACCTACATATCGTTGACTGGGTAACACTTGCATAGGAAGCTGCTTCTACCCACTTGGTGAAGTAATCTATTGCTACCAGAATGAAGCGATGACCATTTGACGCTTTTGGAAAAATTTGCCCAATAACATCCATGCCCCACATAGAAAACGGCCACGGAGCTGTCATCACATGCAACGGATGAGGAGGGGTGTGCATTCTATCCCCATAAATCTGACACTTGTGACACTTTCGGGCATAATTGATGCAATCAGTCTCCATAGTTGACCAATAATACCCAAATCTCATAATCTGTCTGGCCATTACATGCCCATTAGCATGGGTGCCACATATTCCTTCATGTACTTCTTCAAGAATCATTTTCGCTTCTTTATTGTCCACACACCTTAATAAGACCTGATCCATGCTTTTCTTATATAAGATCTCACCATTAAGCACATACCCTGCTGCCATTCTTCTAATGGTCCTTTTGTCATTCTCAGTTGCCTGTTCGGGGTAACTTTGATATCTTATATACTGGAGGATATCATAGTACCAAGGCCCTTCATCATCTTCTTCTTCAATGTCAAAGCAGTGGGCTGGATATTCATAAGCCTTCATCTCAATAGGCATCATATTTGAATGCTCGTTCATCTTAAAGGCCGCTGCCAAAGTAGCCAAGGCATCTGCCATTTGATTTTCTTCTCTGGGGAGGTAATTGAAAGTCACTTCTTCAAATTCTTCAATAAGTCCCAGAACTAATTTACGATATTCCACAAGTTTGGGATCTTTGGTTTCCCATTCACCTCTGAGTTGGTAAATTACCAAAGCTGAATCCCCATATACCTTCAACATTTTTGCTTTGAGTTCAATAGCTACTCTAAGACCCATAACACAAGCCTCATATTCAGCCATATTGTTTGTACAATCAAAATTGAGCCGACTGGTAAAAGGATAATGCTCTTCACTTGGTGAGACCAAGATTGCCCCAATCCCATGCCCCAAGGCGTTTGAAGCACCATCAAAGTTCATCTTCCAGTATTTACCGGCAAGAGCAATTGTTTCTTCCTCCGAGATAGCCATTAAATCCTCATCCGGGAAATCGAAATTCAACTGTTCATATTCTTCTGAAGCCCTACTCGCAATGAATTCTGCTATGGCGCTCCCTTTAACTGCTTTCTGGCTTACATACTGGATATCAAATTCGGACAACAGGATTTGCCAACGGGCTAACCTTCCAGACAATGCAGGTACCCCCATCAGATACTTTAAAGGGTCCAGCTTAGATATGAGCCAGGTAGTATGATACAACATATACTGTCTAAGTCTTCTGGTAGCCCATACTAAAGCGCAACACAATTTTTCAATTGGTGAGTATCTGGCCTCACACTCAGTGAACTTCTTACTGAGATAGTAGATAGCCCTCTCCCTCTTCTCAGTTTGATCATGTTGCCCCAACACACATCCCATTGAATTGTCATAAACGGACAAGTAAAGAATTAAAGGCTTTCCTGGGATAGGTGGCGCTAGGATCGGAGTATTCGAAAGATATCTCTTTACTGCCTCAAAAGCCTCTCGGCAATCTTCACTCCATTCTCCTGAATCATTCTTACGAAGAAGGCGGAATATGGGATCACATCTTTCGGTCAGCTGTGAGATAAACCGAGCGATGTAATTTAATCTCCCCAAAAATCCTCGAACCTCTTTCTGTGTTCTTGGGGCTGGCAAATCTTGAATGGCTTTTACTTTATCGGGGTCTATTTCGATTCCCTTTCGGCTCACTACGAATCCCAACAGTTTTCCCGATGTCACCCCAAAAGTACACTTATTTGGGTTAAGTTTTAGTTGGCACTTCTTTAATCTTTGAAAGAGCTTCCTCAAATTCTCGACATGTTCCTCCTCCGTCTTGGCTTTGACAATCATATCATCGACATAGACTTCAATTTCTTTATGCATCATGTCATGAAACAACGTCACCATGGCCCTCTGATAGGTTGCCCCTGCATTCTTTAATCCAAACGGCATGACTTTATAGCAAAACGTCCCCCACATAGTGATAAACGTTGTTTTCTCCATATCTTCAGGGTATATTTTAATTTGATTATAGCCGGAGAAACCATCCATAAATGAGAATAAGGAATTTCCAGCAGTATTGTCCACTAACGTATCTATATGTGGCAAAGGAAAATTATCCTTTGGACTAGCTTTATTCAGATCTCTATAGTCGACACACATTCGTACTTTCCCATCCTTCTTTGGTACTGGGACAATATTTGCTACCCACTCAGGATATTTGGCCACTGTGAGAAACCCAGCGTCAAATTGTTTCTTCACTTCTTCTTTAATCTTGAGCAGCATCTCGGGTCTCATTCTTCTCAGTTTCTGTTGTACGGGCTTGCAATCAGGCTTTATTGGTAATTTATGGACAACCAATTCTGTATCCAGCCCTGGCATGTCCTCGTATGACCAAGCAAATACATCCTTGAACTCTTGAAGTAATTCTATCAAGCTTTGCCTCCCTTCAGTAGACAGGGTGGTACCAATCTTTATTTCCTTTCTATCCTCATCTGTACCCAGGTTCAAGATCTCTGTAAGCTCTTCGTGAGGCAGGATCTGCTCATCTTCCTGTTCCACCATCTTTAGTAATTCTGAGGGTGGTTCACATCCCTCATCCTCATCACAACCTTCGATTTCCCCTTGACATATGGGCATCTCGAAATCAATCTCCGGGTCAGAGTCATTAGCATTCGTATTATTGATATCTGAGTTCCTGAAAGGATAACGAAAAAGAAGATATATACATATATACATATATACATATGGGAGAATCTTTTCCCATATAAACAAATAAAAAGAAATAATATATGTGTATATTCAAACAAAAATGCATGAGGAAGTTTTTGCCATTCGGTAATTAACAAAACACATCTTTTATTGAAAGCAAGTAAAAACACACAACTTAACCCTTTACATCAAATCACCTACTGTCCCAGGGTATGAACAATAGGGAAGAGTTCCAGTGTATTACTCTGCAAAAGGTTTGTAAACTACGGGCAATTCCTCCGCAGTCCAGTTGTTCAACACAAAGCCCAGTGGCGCAGGGTAAATGCCCATAGCTCTCATTTCTTTGAACTCCTCATCGGTTATGACATTAATGCCCAAGTCCTCCAAGGCATTCTCAACTATCCCTTTACTGCTTTCCAAAGTCCCTTGAAACATATATCCTCTTGATACGAAAATGCTGCTCAATGGCGGGAATGTCATGGGTTCCCAACTTGGGTCCTCACCAGTCAATCTCGCCTTTCTCAATTCCTGAATCTTCTTGATGCTTCTCATTTTTTCTTTTAAAGTTGGCTGATACCCTAAACCGAACCTGTCTCTTTTAGTTACAGGGTAGATTGGGCTCACCAGTCCTTGCAACCGACGTCCAAGCCCTTTGTCAGTTTTTGCTCCTCTTCCAAGAGTCAGCTTAAGCCCCATTTTGGTGCAGTTTGACAATCTAGGCTTCGGGATCTTCTTTCCTTCTGCCACAAACATGGCATTGACGTATTCCAACGATCTGAAAGAACATTCAACAGCTTGCTCTTCCACTTCAACGTATGGAGCAGTAGTAGAAACCGAAGCAATAATGTCTTCCTCAGCATGAATGCATATAAGCCTCCCATCCATTGCAAACTTTATCTTTTGGTGCAACGTTGACGGAACCGCACCGGCCTGATGAATCCAGGGTCTTCCCAATAAACAGTTGTATGTAGGCATGATGTCCATCACAAGAAACTCTACTTCGTATATCGCCGGGCCAATAGTCAAAGGGATATCAATCTTGCCTAGAACTTCTCTCTTCGTTCCATCAAAAGCTCGAACCACACTTTGACAGCTTCTCATCAGGGTGCTGTCCACTGGCAATTTTTTCAAGGTCACCAAGGGCATCACATTTAACGCCGAACCGTTATCTATCAGTACTCTGGATAGAACATGCCCTTTGCACCTAACTGTGATGTGTAGGGCCTTATGATTGCCAATCATTCCAGAGGGGACCTCGTCCTCAGAAAAAGATAAAAAATTATCGGCCTGGATGTTGGCAACTAGTCGGTCCAGCTTTTCTGTGGGTATCTCCTTCGGGACAAATGTTTGGTTTAAAACTTTTAACAGGGCGTTGCGATGAGCCTCTGAACTCAGAAGAAGTGATAGGACAGAAATACGGGCAGGCAGCTTGTGCAATTGCTCAACAATACTGTATTCACTATGTTTCAGAAATTTTAAAAATTCCATCGCTTCATTCTCCGTTACTGGCTCATTGACGATGGGTTCATCTTCTCTTATCTGCACATCGATACTTTTTCCTTTCTCGACAGCAATCTTTTTCTCAGGTTCTTTGTGATAACATCTACCACTCCTGGTCATGTGTCCCACTTCATCTACCTCTTCCTGTTGCTTTGTCACCTCTCCTATTCGACAAGTATATCTCCAGGGTACCTGTTTATTGTCTTTGTACAGGAACGAAGAGGGAGGTGTAATAATCACCTTTGGAGCTACCTTCTCAGCCACTCGATTCTTGGGAGTAATGACGAGGGGACAACTAGCACTATAGACCTCTTTGGATGATCCCTCAGAGGCGTAAACTTCCGCTTCTTCTTTCTCAGCCCCTTCTTTGAAGAACTCGATTTCCTTACTATCCATCATCTCTTGTACCAGCCCTAAGAAATCAGAACACTGTTGTATACTGTGTTTTGTGCAGTTATGGTAGTGGCACATCTCTTCGTTATTGAAACGTTCACGTGGCAGATTAGTCTTTAATAGTCCTACCTTGACCATTTGGCGCCACACCCAAGACATGGGTGACATCACCTCCCTAACATTTTTTACAGTCGTTTTTCCTTTCTCTTCAGCGACTGCATTAATCCCGGCTCCTGCATGGTTTGGCAATGGATTCTGGGCTATGTTTGGCTGTTCACCGTCACCAAAGTTGATGACGTTTCTTCTTCTCAGAGCTTGGACGACCTTTTTGAAAGCGGACAATTTTCAATAGAATGTCCGGAAACCCCTGCATGGTATTCGCACTTAGCACTAGCATCATACCACTTGGGATACGGGGGTTGTATAGGGTCCACATGATAAGGTGAGACTACATGTCGATCATATAATTCGTGGAATAACTCCTTATAAGTCATGGGAATCGGATCAAATTGAGGCCTCTCTCTCCTTGGATCTCTTGCCCCCTGCCTATTGTCAATTTGGGGTGATGCTACCGTTCCCTGTGGTCGGGACACTGTGATATTATGGGAATCATACTGCCTTATTTTGTTGACTTCGTTTTCCTTCTTCCTCATCGGTTGTTTCTTGCTGGAATCTCCTCCCTCAAGCTTCCCGCTTTTGATCACCATTTCAATCATTTCTCCCGCCGTAACTATATCAGCAAAACTTCGAGAAGGATTACCAACAAAATGTGAGAAAAATGGAGCCTTCAAGGTATTAACAAAAAGTAGGTTCGTTTCTTCCTCTACCAACGGTGGGTGGACTTGTACTGCTATCTCTCTCCACCTCTGAGCATATTGTCTGAAACTTTCACTATGCTTCTTCTCCATTGCTTGCAGCACCATTCTGTTAGGCCTGACGTCCTTCACATGTTTATACTGGTCGAGAAAAGATTTGGCCAGGTCTTTCCATGTCCTGACATCAACTCTCCTTAGTTGATTATACCATCGCAATGCTGAGCCTACTAAGCTTTCCTGGAAACAGTGGATCAACAGCTGGTCGTCCCCTACGTAACCAGTCATTTTCCTGCAGAACATTGTGATATGGGCAGAAGGGCATCGGGTACCGTCGTATTTCTCGAAATCAGGAGTTTTGAACTTGGGAGGTAGGACCAGATCAGGAACTAAACTCAGTTCCTTAGCGTCGAGCCCATACAAGCTGGTATCTTCTTTCATAGCTTGTACTTCATTTGCTAGCTGCTTATATTGCTCCTGCAACAACTTGTTTTCGCTCTTCTTTGCTTCTTCATCAAGGTCCGGGACCTGGTGATATGGGCTTTCTTCGGGAAGCGAACAAGATCCAGGTTGCGGATTCACTGCAATGCCGTCAGGATTTATGTGTACTTTGGTATGGACAGATGTTCCTTGGATATTCGGAGACTGTACCGGGGTAAACCCTGGGGGTAAAGTGGTTCTTCACTTGTTTGCTCATGGGCCTTTCCGTGCTCTGGATTTCTCCCTCCTAGCATATTTGCCAACTTAGACAACATATCCTCTTGAGCCTTAAGCATATCTTCTTGCATTTTTCTCAGATCATCTTGCAACTGCAATTGAGTTCTTTCTATTTGAGCAATCTTATCATCCATGGCCTTCCTTGTGTTATAGTGATGCTTGAAATTTCCCAGTATTCTGTAATGTATCCCTTATTGTTAATTTTAACGCTTTGAGGATGAATGCAAATTATGTGAAGTGCGATAAAAATGCAATACAAAACTTAAATTGCAAATAAAATGCAAATGCATGCAGAAAGACATTGATTCATAAGACGCGATCAGTCTTAGAACAACTTTCATTTAGGACAAAAGCATCATCTTTACAAGAAAAGTCCACTACAGAAATGGCCTAGCTCTCATGTTCAGCTCTACTATCTGACTGACAAGCCAATCGACCCTCTTTCCTACGCCTGATGCTGGATTGGCATAGCTCTGGATGACTTTTGCTTGGAGGTCCATCTCTCCCAACTGCCTCGCAACGCCGCTTAACTGATTCATGGTCTCTCGGATCACGTGATTCACGTTTGTCTTCCAGTCTCTAAAGTGATCGTTTGAGTTTTGCCATTGCAGTCTGGTGCCTTGGACGGTGCGCTCGAGACCAGCGATTTGTGTCTGGCAGCTTCGTAAGGCAGCCTCTAAATCATGAATCTTCTTTTGCAAAGCAGCGTTCTCCTCGAGGCTAACCCTTTGATCCACTTGGCAACGCTGACTTTTTTCTGCAGATAAGGAACTTTCAAGCTGCATAACGTAGGCACTGTACTCTTCATTCTTTGCCTTGGCTCGAGCTAACTCTTCCTCATGCCTTGATTCCATTTCGTGCATCTCTTGATTGAGTACCTCTATCCGTTCGTTCTTTGCTCCGCACCTCTGTATCCAGAGGAATACTTCATCCTGTTTGCCTTGGAGCACATTCTCCCGATGTTGCCTTTCTAATTTTAGCTCTTCTTTGCTTTGCCTCTTCTCAGTTTCGAGCTCGTCGATACTTTGCTTTCGAACCTCAAGTTCAAGTTGCATGTTATTTGCCTTCATTCTGAGTTCTTCAATATTAGCATGCAATTCTTCTTCTCGCTTCTTGCTCAAGGTGTACCTTTGTCTTAACTCTTTAGCCTCTGTCCTTTCGCTCTTCAATGCCCTAACCCAGGACCTTCTCTCGGACTCAAGTTCTTGATTTCTTTTCTTCTTCTCTGTCTCTACTTCTCTGACTCGGTGCTCTCTCTCGGCTCTGACGTCTCTAACTCGACGATCCCTCTCAGCCCGGAGCTCTAACCGCCACTGCTCTGAAGTTCTCCCGAGGCCAGCAATTGCCCGTGCTCGACTCATTTTTTGGTAATCGCTCTGTAAACTAGTGAGATTGGCCTCCACTTCATCCTTTCTCTTGCGCATAAGCTCAAACTGTGTATTATAGAACCCCCTATCGATGTCCAACATGAAATTCTTTTGTCTAAGGGCCTCACACTCTGCTTCCTTCCTGGCGATTTCCGCTTCGAATTCACTCTTTAGTATCTCCAACTTAGACGGTATGTATTTAAACTGTGCTTCCAAAGGAATTGTTTGGTCACGATCCGCCAACGGAAGGATATCATTCTTTCGCGCCGCCCTCCATGCCACGTAGTCTGGGGTCAGCATGACCTCAGCTGCTATGAAATCAGTTCTAAAGGTTGACTTCCACGCCTCTGACATTGCACGAGCAGTCTTCTTGTAGTGATCTCCACAGTACACAAATTCAGATGCCTTCAGACCGGATGTAGCTGGGATGAATTGGCGTGCCCCAAATTGTCTCAGTACCATCAGTGGCGCATAACCTACTCCACCCCATAACCCTAATAGGGTTACCCAATCGGAATCCCCGCATTTGTACAACACATCCACAAAAGCTAACCAGGGGACACGCCACACTATATCATGCTCCTGTAAATTTCTGAAGAGTGAGACCCAATCCTTCCTGGTGAGATGCTCTGGCCACTCTTTAGTGAGGAAATCTTTTAAGGGTGAATAGGCCGTAGAAAACCGTCGGCTATACTCTCGGTCAATTTTCCAGAAGTGACTGCGTATCCAAACAGTAAGCAACTGGACACACCCGGTGAAGCGGCTATTCTCAGCTCTTCTGCAACTGCTAAGTGCTCTGAATGTTTCAGCCAAAACTGCAGGAACAGGGTTTACCTTCCTTTCCAAACGCTCGAATAAATCGACCACTGCGGCTTCCACGTGATAAAGAACTTTCGGGAAAATCATCAAACCATAAATTCCCAAGGCGAACATCTCCATGCTCTTCTCGATATCGCTATGCTTGACAATGAGCTCCTTGAGGCATGACCAAGGGAAGCAATCGGACTCTCCCTTCTTTTGGATTCGATCAGCAACCCAATTCTCTCCCATCCCAGTAATCCTTGCGAGCTTGCTCTTAAAGGATTGTGTCCTTGAGGCTTTTGAGTAGATACGGTCCAAGTGTATCGTCTCGAAATGAAACAAGGAGGTGTATTCTTCTAACGTGGGAGTCATATCTTCCTTGTTGAAAGTGAAGCAGCTATATGCGGGATTCCAAAACTGGACGAGAGCTTTGATTAGGGGTTCGTTTACTTTCACGTACAACAGAAGGGCGATGTCACCATACTTTTGCCAGAAAGAGTATTTCACATCAGAATTCCAACTTTCCCAAATTTCGCGTAACTCTTGCAAATCGTTTTGCTTTAGACTGACCGGAGCAACCTCTGGTATTACTGATATGTAATCTTCAGTCAAACTGTCACCTTTCTTCCTTTGACTTTCTTCGGACCACGACCTCACTTCTGCGTTATCCACTTCCTTGTTATGAAAGCTCTTGTCCATTTTATGACCGCCTTCTACTTTTATGACCACCTAGTGAATCAACACCTTTCTTCATGAATGATGATGCAATGCAGCGGTAATAAATAAAACACAAACAAAAATAAAACTGTGTTAGTATATACAATGAATAGTCAAAGAATACACAAACAACATGAAGATAGAAAATATATACATCCTAAACCTAATTCACATGGTATCTACCCAACATGGCGTCTACCGAATCATGCTTTAGTAGATCCTACCCGACATGATATTTACCCACATGTTTTGTTACTCCTAAAAAATCCTAACCGCATGGTATCTAATTCACATGCATGTTTGAAAAATAAACCTAACCACATGATCTCTAGTTCGCATACTTTTTGCAAAAAAAATAAATTCGAGGGAAAAGTTAGAATGAGTTTCCCCTTTGTGCCTGTGGACAGAGATTCAACATAAGATGGGTAGAGTTTCAGTATTTCTAAAAGGGTCCTCGAATTGTCTTTTGCTGGTGCCCCCTTGGGCTTGCCAGACCCTCGATCCTCGCCCATTATAGGCTTAAAACGGATCAAGTTCAATTTCGAGAGGATACATTTCCCTATGTCCATGCGAGGAAACTCAATGTTTCACTCGTAAACATAAGGCATGTACCCCAGAGGTTACTAGCTAAAGCCCATGCGGAGAAAAATAATTTTTCTCACGTAAGCGTAGCTTTCACCCCTACCTAACGGGACAGAGCATAGTAAGAAGGCTCTAAATATCGAAATGGTTGTAACGACAGTGAGGGGAAACCCATAATCCTTTGCCTCGATCCAAGAAAAACAATAGACTAAAACGAAGGTCAAAAAACTGAAACATGTAGAACGCACATTAGTACAACTATTTATTCATTAACCAAATTACAAATTAAGATGTAAATAAAACAATTCAAACAAACAAGGGATCAAAGACCAAATTAAAGCGAACTTATAAATTTCGTTTGCAAAGACAATTAATTAATCGACGATCGGCCTGACTCTCTAAAAGGTCCCCAGCGGAGTCGCCAAGCTGTCGAAACGATTTTTACACGGAGCGGGGGGGGCGAGATTTTCGAAACCGCGTCATTTTTAATTATTATCTTTTCAATTGAATTTTTAATTAAAAACGATGCAATTTTAGAAAACCTCTCGTTTCGAAAAATTGGAAATTCCGTTACGGTAAAAATATAAGGTTCAAGGAGTCGCCACCAATCTTTGATTAGGGTGTGATTGGGCACCCAAAAACATTTTGTCATTTTAAATAAAAATTAATTTTAATTAAAACGACAAGTAGAGGTCTGCGTTATCAAAATCTGAGTTCGGGAGTCGATTACGTGTGGGGAAGGATTAGCACCCCCACAACGCCCTAAATCGGTACCTAGTCGATTAATTATTGTCTTTGCAACGAATTCCACAAGTTCAAATTTGACTTGATTAATGATCCCTTTAAACGACAAACATGCAAATTTGCAACATTCAAAGCAACAAAATAGATTTAATTTAAAATTACCAAGTCATTAGAAAGATAAAGAATATTCGATTATTTAAAAATATCGAGACCAGATCTTTAGTTCAGTTCTAACGACCTTTTCTCGAAAAGTTTAAATAGTCGAATATTTCCTTTTCTTTCGCTCCCAAATTTTACAATGACATATACAAATTTAATTAGGCGTTACTGACGGGACACCATTTTAATTTAAAATCGTCAAAACAATTTTCCTGTAAGTTAAGGAAAGCCATTCTGATAATTTTAGATTAAAAGGGCATTACCCTTAATTCCGATTATGCAATAATGTCAAGTTATGCATATGAGGATATCATGCACAATTATGCAAAGTGATGTTAATGCAAAAAATAATTAAATATGCGATTAAAGTGAACGAATTCAAACATGCTCATAAAAATAAATTACACCTACGTGCGTATGAACAACATGCTTGAAATAATATATACATGCATATATTTTAAAATAAATCTAAATTAACCTAACAATCATGCATAAAATATTAAAAGGACTAAAACATAAAAATAAATAACAACAACCTTTTTCATAACATTTTCAATTCTGGGTACTGCAAACATAATATAACCAAATATTGCATAGGATCAAATTGAAAGCTTCTCAAATTACATATCCAATGCAAAAAACGGAAAGAAAATGGCCATAACATGATACGGGACCAAAATAAAACATTCTGGAAACCAGGAGGTAAGATTAAAATTCCCATAAAGCTCGGTTAAGGGACCAAAATGAAACAGGCCGAACATACTGGGCCTCACACGTGATTACACCACCCATCCCAAAACACGGATTCCCTCAGGCTATCAGAACGTTGCCGTTTTGGGGGTATCTAAACGACGCCGTTTGGGTATATGGGATAATAGGGTAAGTCCTATACCTAATTTCATTTTCTCTTCTCACCCTAAGCCAAACAGAAGAGCCCCAGCCGTTTTCTCTCATTTCTCCTTCTTCCACCTTCAAACCCCAGACGAAGCATGGCCAACGCCGTGGCCACCACCGTCTAATGGCTCCGATGAGGAGCCGAGCAGGCGGGAAACCTACCCCGTAAACTTTGAACCCCAAAACCTTGAGTCTCTCATGACAGAACCCAAAACCAAAGGGGCTAAAACAAACCCCAACCCTCACCACCGAACCGCGCAACCACCGTGTGTTCGCCTCTGTCAGAGCCCCGATGGGAGACCGCAACCTCACAATCTCACTCTTCCCTCTCTACAGAACCAAAATCTCACAAGCCCGAACCTAAACTCTACCGAGACCCCCTCCTAAATCCCTGAAACAGACCACATATCCAAGGTTAAAGGGAGTTACCTTGGGTGACTCTGGATGGCTTTTGGTTCCGGGCGACGAGGGTGAGTTTCCACTGACAGGGAGTGTAAAGGGGTTTTCTCCCTTTTTGTTTTTACTCTCTGGTGTCTTCCGGTGGGTAATAGACTACACGGTTGTGGTATGCTAATGGATCTTCCTCTCCGTTTTTTTTTTTTTTTTGGTTTTCCTGTTCCAAATTTTTTTAAATATTTGATATTTATTGCTTTTTTCTTCTCTGGAAAATATCTGAGGGTCCAACCCTTTACAACATTTTGGTTCTCGTTTATATAGAACCAGATTTTACAATATTTTTTGTTTTCTGATTTCTCTTTCAAAATCCCGTGAGTCTACTGCGAGTTTATCTTCATTGACTTGGGTTTTGCTGCCTTGAAACTTGGTTCTGAGTCTTCTGTCGTGTTTCTCTTGATATTGCAGGTTGCTAAGGTTCACGTGGGATGGTCGACCGTCGTAATTGGGTCCAACGGCGGTGGCAACTTAGTGATCGAGATGGGTTGGCAACAGAACGTGATCTGGACCGCTGGATGGGTCCAGATCCTAAGGTTGCGCTTCAAGGTGGCGGCTGAAGGGTCCTAAAACCCTAATGACTAAAGCCTGCATGCCGTTGGATCTCCCTGAATCCAACGACTCCTGATGACCCTTTGTAATTTGGGCTCTGCAAAAGACAAAGACAATGTTTAGTGCCTTTTTAATTGTTTAATTATTTACTTATTTACCGCTTATATGTATATATATATATATATATATTAATAATTATATAATATCACACTTATAATAATATTAATAATAATAAACTCGAATTAACTTTGAATAAGACCCCGGACAAATTGAATATCTACATCACACATGACCATCAATATGATGTTCCCTGTAGATGTATCTCATCGCCAAATGAAGCAAAAAATTGAGATAAAACTTGGGACTTTTGTTTCATATTTAAGTTATCGGCACCTGACCTCCTCAAATCTAATGACATATGAAAAAGTCCAGCTTGATGATGATGACGATGTTGCTATTATGGTTGGACTTCATCAATCATCAAATAATAATATGGTGGAGATGTACGTCAAAACCACGAATACAACTGATATCCCAACCTCATCAGTACCAGCTCGAAGAATAGAAGAAGCAAGCCCCTCTGAACCACATGCAAGTGATGGTGATAATAACCTTGTTAGATGGTTCGGTGAAAGTCTTATTGAATTTAGCAAAGATGATGAAGATATTGTTTTGTTGGTAGTCGATGACGATACACCATTAGTTGATGAGTCAAATGTTTTTTAGGCTGCTTTAGAGGGACAAGGTGTGGATGTTGAGGCTGATGTATGGGAGGCAACTCTTTCAAAATGTCAAGGATTGCATAATACTCCAAATGTTTGGGCAAAAACAGACCCTCAACCTAAAATGCCTCGCCATGATTTGCCTCGGTATCATCATGCAGTTACAATGCATGACATTAACTACGATGCTATGCGGAATCCTGAAATATATGATATGCCAGAGTTCTGTGCTGCCCATTAAGGTTCTTCAGATGAGCGATCATCTGAGTTGGCCATTGGGTCTTAGTTTGAAACAAAAAAGAGGCACAACTAGCAATCAAGGAGTACTGCATCAAAGCTCATATTTAATTCTATGTCACGGAGTCAAATCAAAAGACTTATTTCGTACGGTGTATACACCATGATGTTGGCTGTAAATGGAGGATACGAGTATCATACCTACAACGGAAGATGTTGTGGGAAGTCACAACGTTTAATGCACAACACGCATGTACAATGACCTCCTTAATACAAGACCACAAACATTTAGATTTAGATGTCATATGCTCTTATGTGAAGCTGTTAGTGGAAAAAATCCAAGAGTGTCCGTTTCTGTGTTAGTGGCATCCATTCGGAATACATTTGGTTATATTTCGACTTATTACAAGGCATGGATGCCTAAACAGAAAACAATGACCTTGTTGTATGGTGATTGAGATTAGTCATATAATGAGCTACCACGTCTGCTGCAAGCAATAAAAATTTTCATCCCTGGAACCATTGTTAGGTATTATACTCATCCTGCAGTCACGTTTGAGGGAGACGTTATCCCCGGGAAGAGAATTTTTGGTGGCTTGTTATGGGCGTTTAAGTCAGCTATCGAAGGGTTTAGATTTTGCAAACAAATTATTCAAGTTGATGACACTTTTCTGTATAGGCTCTACAGACACGTCTTGATGATAGCCGTTGCATAAGATGAATACATAAATATTTTCCCTATTGACTTCGCCATTGTAAAAATGAAACGGAGGAAACTTGAAATTTATTTCTCTCCAACTTGCATTCCCAATGTTGTCACTCAAGATGGGGTTTGCATGATCTCAGATCAGTCACCTGGGTTGTTAAACACAATTTTTAGACCCAAAAATAGATGAACCCCTCCGCATGCGTATCTTGCCTATTGTATACATCATATTGCGTCGAATGCAATGAAGAAGTTTAAGCAGAAAAAGATAAAAAAAGAGATTATTAACATGGGTAAGTATTATATCATTTCTCATTAATTATTTCTGCCTCATTTATGTTTTTTCTCAATAACATTTAATTTACTGCTTTTTAGGGTATCCTTTACTCCAACCAAACTTTCGTGCACGACTTGAAAATTTGAGAAGATACGAAGATGATGTGTATGAATTTGCAGCTGAAATCCCTAGGGAGATATGATCACAATCATATGATGTTGAGGGTCGATGTTATGGCCATATGACTACCAACCTTGCTGAATGTATCAACTCAGTGCTGAATGTATCAACTCAGTGCTGAAAGGGACTTGACATCTCCCGATAGAAAGTATTGTTAGGGAGACTTACTTTAGGTTGGGTAAAGTATGGGCAGACAAAAGTGCACAAATTGATGCCATGATCAACGATGGGAGAAATTAGACTCCAGATTTAGAGAAGGAAATGCAAAAAAATCAAACACATGCGACATCAATGTTTGTCCATAATTTTGCCAGACTTGATTCTAATTTCGTTGTCCAAGAACTAGTTCGACCACACGAGGGAGGTAATTCTACAACATACACTGGTAATCTGAATAGGAGATGGCGTGATTATGGCCGATTTCAAGCTTTTAGGTTCCCATGCGCTCGCGCTGTTGCTACATGTATGCAAATCAATGTTGACCCTTACTTATATGCTGATGACTGTTATAGCTTGCACACTATGTGCAATATTTATAGTTGTGACTTCAAGTACCTCCCAAATGAAGCATACTGGCATACATGCACAATTTCTGAGGAATGGTTGCCAAATCCTCAATTGCGTAGGAAGTTACGAGGTCGACCTGAATCTAGCCGAATTCATACCGATATGGATGATCCTCAAATAGATCTAAAAGTACCCAAACTTTGTGGCCATTGTAGAGGTGAAGTTCATAACAGAAAATATTGTCCACATGTTCCAAAATATCGAGTTGGGCGCTAAAATAGGCATTACAAAATATTATGTACTATAACTAGGTTTTTTTTGGGTACTGTAACTATGTTTTTTAACTATATTTTTTTAACTTGTATTATTTCCACCATGTTTATATAATTGTAAACTATTAGTAAATAATGGTAAACTAATGATTTTATCTAACCATGAGCATTTTACCTTTAAAATAAAACATTGAAGGTCAAAATACTTAAAGAAATTAATAAAAATAATTATTTTATTTAAAAATTAAATTGAAAATGAAGAAGACAATTTTTTAATTGATAATTTACTCAAAAGTAATCATTTTGATAAGTATAACTTCTCATTCTAATGATAAATAAAATTTTAGATTTTAATGAGATAATAATTACTTAATTAATAAAGACAACTTCATACATAAACTAAAACCATACAAATCAGTATCTATACATATATCATTTTCTATTTGTTTTTAAAATCTCTCTACAATTTATTCACTACGTCGAATTAAGACACATTCATATTTGTCTTCCTTCTTCTTCTTCTTCTCAATTTCTATACTAAAATATTTAATTTTTTTCTTCCCTTTCAACGAGTCGTTTGCTACGCCACTTCGGTAAATCTTCATACTTCTTCTTCTTCTCCTCTTCCATTTTCATTTTCTTCTTCTTATGCTCCTCAACTATGTACTTTATTACCTCCTTTTCCCACGCTTCATCCGTAGAAGAGCTTGAATTCGAATCATCAATCTCCGAGCTATGTTGTAAAACCCATAAACACCGTTAGCCAAATCAATCCCAAATTTTTCCGATGACCACATATTTAATTTTCTCAATTTTTTCTCACTTCTCATTCATCCTAATCTTCACCCTAAACCTCTATTTAAAAAATAATTTGACTGTTCCATAAAGTAACCCAACGGTCGAAATTTAAATTTATACCCGTTGGAACTTGAAATTTAAGTCTCGTGGATTTTTTTTTCAATTTTAAAAAAATAACATAATTTTTAAATACAAATTTCAAAAATTAACATATTCTTTAATTCCAAAATTTTAAAAATAACATATATATATATATTTTTTGAAAAATTCAAATTTTATATACTACACTAAATATCAAGTAAAATTTTAAAAAAATTTAAAATTACAATTTTTTAATTAAATATTTCAAAAACTAACAATTGTTTTTTTTAAATTTTAACTTTTATAAACTACACTAAATATGAATGCAAATTTTCAATTAAATTTTATTTTTTAATTAAAGATTTTTCATTTTATACATATTTTATTTGTTTACATATTTTTCAAAGTTCTTTTAATTCAAACTAAAATTATTGATAAATTTTAAACATCTTTAAGGGTGAAAACAAATAAACAAATTTATTACTTATCAATGAATTTTTTATACAATTAAATATCGATTACAAAAACTTATATAAACAAATTTATTACTTATATTTGCGCAATTCTTGTCGATGTCGAGGAGTGGTAGAATAGTAATGACGTGGTGCTCGTTGATTTCGCCGTGGTCATTCACCTTTGTCATTTTCATCTTCCTTCAGTTTCGGTGTACTGAACATTACTCCACCACTTTGATTTACATCTTCGGGTGAAAACGATGAAGTATTCAAGGTGTTTGCCGCCATCATTGACGTCATCGCCTCAAATTGCACACCAAAATCGCCATGAGATTGAGATTGTCCGTATTGAACAAGATGATCCCATGGACCTCTTTTTTCCGGTTTTGAGGAAAATTATTGTGAAAGTGGCACTTGATCCCACGAACTTCCTTCCCACGTTGCTCGACTCTCCTTTAATGGTTGATATGCACCATATCCACCATAACTTTCTTGCGATGGATAATAATTGGCGGAAGCATAAGATGAAGATGATGTTTTTTCTACATATTTTGCCTTCATTATTTCCCACTCGGACCGATCCTTCGGCGTTGTCAAGTATGGTTTCCCATTTGCTTAATAATTTTGGAGGTAGGGAGAAACATTGAAATCAAAATCTTCGGGTTGTACCTCAGAATGATTAGGCAAATGTAAATGTCTATTTTTTCATTGCTGTATGAATATAACATGCTTCCTCGGCCAATCTTCTATAGGCTTCCCATGCGCATCTATTTTATGCAAATCGTCTATGTTAAATATGGTCATTTTATATCGATTGGTGAAACCCAAATTGTCGCAAAACTCTATCGGCGTCATGGATCTCAACAATTGCGAAATGAAGCAATGGTGTTACGGCACACCATGTCTTCGTTCCTTCAAAGAACATTGGTGGTAGACACCGTTGGATATCCGACTCATAATAAGGCATCCAATTAAACTGTCAAAATTATTATGTTAGTATAATTAAACAATTAATATTACAATTTCAAAGTTAATGAAAAAAATTAAAATTTACAACACGTCTACTGGTGATATCAATTCTTATCCGGATATCTACTTTGTTTGCACCCGACAACTTTTTATCAGTTATTCGATGTCGTCATAAAACAATTACATTATTTATTTTCATTTTCAAAATATTTAAATAAATATTATAAAATATCAAAACTTTAAATATAGGAATTTACCTTGCGGCGAGAGGAAACTCCATAGGAGCATATGTAATAGTCGTAAAAAAAGGGAGACGATATCATGCCCATGATTGTAGCTAAACTAAACAACCTGCTACATCTGCTTTTTTTCCTCTAACGACTATTGTCGCCTTGCAAAGTTCACGATACAAAAAAAGCCAAAATTGCAGAACCCCAACTATATTGGCGACATACAACAAAATCCTCCAGTACCGAAAAATATTGGATGTGCACCAAATTGGTCGGTTTATCCGGTAGCAAGATCCCTCCACTTAACGTCATACGATATGCTCAAGCTGCATATATCACCTCTTGCTCCGTTGATTGTCCATCTACTCTAAATTCTTTTTCCAACCATGTCATTCGTATCCACATCCCATCAATGACATCGGCTGAAGCCTCTTTTCCCAATAAATTTGAAATAACAGCATCTCGTGCATAATTGTTACGAAGCCCAATGGCATACCATTAATCGGAACACCAAGTTGATATGCGACATCTTCCAATGTTATCATCACTTCACCACAAGGAAAATGAAACGAATGTGTTTCAGGCCTCAAACGCTCAATCAACGCCGATATCAATGCCACCATAAATTCACGAAGAAACATCGCTCCATATAATCCAGATTGTGAAAAATATATCATTATCCGCTGATGTGACTATTCATTCATCATTCCTCGATGACGAATGCCTCATTTTTCTCGCTGCAATTTGAAAATAAATTATTTAATACAATTACATAAATAATTATTATTAATACTATAATTCTGTCAAAACTAAAATGAAAATAAAACAAATTAAATTTACAGTAGTCAACTCGGTCGACGAAATATGAACATCATCAAGACGTAACATTTCTTCTCTTTAGGTCATTTCAACACAAAATCTTCAACAAAAAGTTTTAACTCTCAATAGAATGTTTGATTCTAAGTGAAAAATCAATCCAACCCAAACCTCTATTTATACTACTCTACCCAACGGCTATAAATGGCTAGTTTTTTTTAATTGAAAATAGTCGTTGAAACTCGTCACACTGGCTTGACGAGTTCCATTGATTTTTTTTTAAATTGACCATTTAACAACGATCAATCCAACGGTAAACAAATTCAAAATTATATCCTTTGGAACTCGTCACACCGGCGTGACGAGTTCCTTCATCATTAAAATAATATATTTTTTACAATGCTTTTAAAAATTTCTAAAAAAATATTTTTTATTGGAACTCAACACGCGGGCATGAAGAGCCCCCTAGGATATATAAATATATTCGGGTAGTGGGACCCATGTGACACGGCCCATTAAAAAAATATATCCCATGAAACTTGTTGAAAACATTTTGATGTTTCGATATAACAAATTAAGTGTTATTGGATTTTAAGATTTTATAATCATTTTTAAAGTATATTCGATTAAATTATTCAAATATCAAAATATTACTCCAAGTTTTTCAAATGACAATTTCAATCCTTACTTACGTGTAAAATTGTGTTATAGTCTTAAAATATTTTTGAAATAATTTTACAAAGTATTTCGAGCCGTAATCAAGCCAAAAATAAATTTTAAATAAAGAGGTACTGATACCCCTCACAGGGTGTACCGATACCCCTATGCCAATTTTGGCTCAGAGAAAAATAGATTGCCCAATGGGTACTGATACCCCTCATAAGGCACCGATACCCCTATGCAAGTTTTGGCTCTGAGAAAAATAGAATGCCCCATGGGTATCGATACCCCCTTAGAGGTACTGATACCTCTAGTCATTTAACGGTTGAAATATTTGAATTTTACACTGCAAGTACAAATACCCATTGAAGGGGTACCGATACCCCACGCTTCCAGCAGCCTTTTTCAAGAGGGTTTTCACACTACAACGACTCTAACAACACCCAAATGATTCACCACTGATAGAATCAATCCAACGTGTATTTAAACAAGTTCTAAAGCCATTGATCAAAAAGAATTCATTAAGAAACAAGAGAGAAAGCATTAAACATCAAGTTTGTGCATTTCAAGCCAATTTTCCTTCAATATTCATTTTCCTTTCAAAACACATATTGTGCTCATTTGTAATCATCTTTGAGTGTTCTTTTCTTGTTCAAGAATTGTGCAAACATCTTGCCTTGTGAGGTTTTTTTGTAAGTTTGCAAAATTTGTATTGTTCTCTTTGGGAGAGAGTGTTCTCAAGAATTTGGGGTATAATTCTTGAGGAATTTGTAAGGTTACTCTTTTTCCTCGAAAGAAAGACAAATTAGTGATTTTGTGGAAAATCCTTAGTCTGGATAGCTAAGGTAGTGGACGTAGACTTTGGTTGAGAAAGTCGAACCACTATAATTCACCCCCTCTTGGCTATTTCGTCGATCGATTAACTCAACAATTGGTATCAAAGCCTCACTCATTTGAAGGTTTAACTATCTCTTGAGTCAATTCGGGAAGAGTTAAATCAATTTAATAGAATTGCTTCAAGAATATAAGGATGTGTTTGCTTGGTCATACGAAGATATGTCAGGTTTAGTGATAGAATTGGTTGTCCATAAACTGCCGATAAAGCATGAGTGTAAGCCGGTACAACAAAAACTGAGAAGAATGAAACTTGAGATACTGCTCAAAATTAAAGAAGAAGTGACGAAATAATTTGATGCCGGGTTTCTTAAGGTAGCCAAATATCCTAAGTGGCTGGCGAATATCGTTCCAGTACCAAAGAAGGATGGGAAGGTTCGAATGTGAGTTGAATACAGAGATCTCAATAGAGCTAGTCCAAAGGATAATTTTTCTTTGGCACATATAGACACTTTAGTGGATAATACTGTTGGAAATTTTTTATTCTCATTTATGGATGGTTTCTCTAGCTATAATCAAATTAAAATGCACCCTGAAGATATGGAAAAAACAACGTTTGTCATTATGTGGGGAACATTTTGTTATAAAGTAATGCCGTTCGGATTGAAGAATGCAGGGGCAACATATCAGAGGGCCATGGTGACGTTATTTCATGACATGATGCATAAAGAAATAGAAGTTTATATCAACGATATGATTGTTAAGGCCAAGACAGAGAAGAAACATATTGAGAATTTAAGAAAGCTCTTTCAAAGATTAAGAAAGTGCCAGCTAAAACTTAACCCAAGTAAGTGTACTTTTGGGGTGACATCTGAAAAGCTTTTGGGATTCATACTAAGTCGAAAAGGAATTGAAATAGATCCAGATAAAGTAAAAGTCATTCAAGACTTGTCACCCCCAAGAACACAGAAAGATGTTCGTGGATTCTTGGGGAGATTGAATTATATAGCTCGATTTATCTTGTAGTTGACTGAAAAATGTGATCCCATATTTTGCCTTCTTCATAAGAATAACTCACGAGATTGGAGTGAGGATTGTTAAGAGGCTTTTGAGGCAGTGAAGAGATATTTGTCGAATACTCCAATCTTAGTGCAACCCATATCAGGCAAACCTTTAATTCTTTATTTGTCAGTTTATGAAAATTCAATGGGATGTGTATTGGGACAACATGATCAAATTGAGAAGAAGGACATGGCTATCTATTATCTCAGTAAAAAGTTTGTTAAATATGAGACCAGATACTCACCAATAGAAAAATTGTGATGTGCTTTAGTATGGGCTACCAGAAGGCTTAGACAGTATATGTTGTATCATACTACTTTGCTTATATCCAAGCTTGATCCTTTGAAGTATATGATTGGTGTACCTGCATTATCTGGAAGACTAGCCCGTTGGCAAATCCTGTTGTCCGAATTTGATATCCAGTATGTAAGTCAGAAAGCGGTTAAAGGGAGCACTATAGCAGAATTCATTGCAAGTAGGGCTTCTGGAGAATATGAGCCATTGAACTTTGATTTTCCAGATGAGAGTTTAATGGCTATTTCAATGGAAGAAATAGTTACATCCAATAAATATTGGAAGATGAACTTTGATAGTGCTTCAAACGCCTTGGGGCATGGGATTGGGGCAATCTTGTTCTCACCAGATGAAGAGCATTATCCTTTTACCAGTCATCTCAGTTTTGATTGTACAAACAATATGGCTGAGTATAAGGCTTGTGTTATGGGTCTTAGAGTTGCCATTGAACTCAAAGTAAAAATGCTCAAGGTATATGGGGATTCAGCTCTGGTAATTTACCAACTCATAGGAGAATGGGAAACAAAAGATCTCAAGCTGGTAGAATATCGTAAGTTGGTTATGGAACTTGTTGAAGAATTGGAAGAAGTAACCTTCAATTACCTCCCTAGAGAAGAGAATCAAATGGCAGATGCCTTGGCCACACTGGCAGCATCATTTAAGAAGAACGAGCATTCAAATATGATGCCTATTGAAATGAAGGTTCATGAGTATCCAACCCATTGTTTTAATATTGAAGAAGAAGAAGATGAAAACCCTTGGTATTATGATATCTTGCAGTATATAAGATATCAGAGTTATCCAGAACATACCAATGAGAATGATAAGAGAACCATTAGAAAAATGGCATTAGGGTATGTGCTTGATGTTGAGCCAATGTACAATAAAAGCCTAGATCATGTCTTATTAAGGTGTGTGGACACTAAAGAAGCCAAAACGATTCTTGAAGAATTACATGAAGGAATATGTGGTACCCATACCAATAGGCATGTAATGGCCAGACATATTATGAGATTTGGGTATTATTGGTTAACTATGGAAACCGACTGCATCAATTATGCCCGAAAATGTCACAAGTATCAGATTTATGGAGATAGAATGCACACCCCTCCTCATCCGTTGCATGTGATGACAATTCCGTGGCCATTCTCAATGTGGGGCATGGATGTTATTGGACAAATTTCGCCCAAAGCTTCAAATGGTCATTGCTTTATTTTGGTAGCTATAGATTACTTCACCAAATGGGTAGAAGCAAATTCCTATGCAAATGTTATCCAGTCGACAATATGTAAATTCTTAAAGAAGGAGATCATTTGTAGATATGGTTTACCAAAGAGGATTATTTCCGACAATGCATTGAATTTAAACAATAAGATGATGGACTCGTTTGTAAGTAGTTCAAAATAAAACCTCATAATTTCACCACTTATCGCCCAAAGATGAATGGGGCAGTAGAGGCAGCTAATAAGAACATCAAAAAGCTCATAGAAAAGATGACCGAGACTTATAAGAACTGGCATAAGAAATTTTCATTTTCTCTTTTTGCTTATCGAACTTCAGTACAAACCTCGACTGGGGAAACTCCGTTTTCTTTAGTATATGGGATGGAAGTTGTCCTACCTATTGAGGTAGAAATTCCCTCACTTTAAATTTTGTCAAAAGTGAAGCTAAATGAGGCATAATGAGTACATGCTAGGTATGATCAATTGAATTTCATTGAAGAAAAGAGATTGAAAGCTATTTGTCATGGACAGATGTATCAGAAACGTATGATACAAGCACATGATAAGAAATTTCGCCTTCGAGAATTCCATAAAGGGGATTTGGTGCTTAGAAGGATTTTGCCTATTCAGAAAGATTTCCGGGGAAAGTGGATGCCTAACTGGGAATTACCTTATGTTTTTAAGAAACCTTTTTTTGGGGGAGCTCTAGTCTTGACTGAAATGGACATATTGGAATTACCATATCCAGTGAATTTCGACGTAGTAAAGAGATACTTTTCTTGAAAAAGTAATGAAAAGGAGGAAAAATAAAAAAATAAAAAAGAAAAATTGAAAAATTGAAAAAAAATAAAAAATGAAAAATGAGAAAAATAAGGAAAAAGAAAAGGAAAAGAAAAAGAGAGAAAAAAAGAATAAAAAGGAGGGTTCAAGATGAAAATCTGAAAATGGCATCTTGAAACCAAAAGAGGTCTCAAGTTGAAAATCTGTAAAGGGCGGCTTGAGTTTTGTTTCATAATTCGTGCATGGTGGAGGATCTGAATTGATTTTGGAAATGGAAAGAGCTCCTGATATGGGGAGTAATAATGACAGTTGGTGATCAGGGTTGAGACTAAAGATTAATGAGTCTCAATGAAAACAACCAGGAGAGAAATTGAATGCACATGAGATTCAATACTAGTTTAGGGCATCCAATAATGGGAGATTTAGGAGTTCAGAAAGAGCTTCACACTCTTAAGCATCGTTATAATTTTGGAGATCCTTTTGACAGAAGCTAAAACTCAAATCATTCTAACAGAGTGCCAATTCAAAAGCATTTGCATTATTGATATTTGAAGACACATACTTTCTTGTTTTTTTTTTTTTACTTTTTCCAGTTAAATGTTTTCCATGAAGTTACCTAAAAATTCTCTGCATCTATATAAATAAAGAGATATATTTTCTTATTAATTTCCCTTTTGCAAGCATCTTATTTTGCATCTTATTTTGAAAAGTTAAAACATATAGCTTAACTTGAAGTACATGGGATCATTTTGTATTATTGTGCAAAAGGTTTTGGAAATACTTGTATTCTGAAGCTGGCAATGGTTTTAACATGCAAGTTTGTATGGTTATGGGAAACTAAAACCTTGGAATTCATAGAAAATCTCAGTCATTAAAAGACGACCCAAAGAGATTTTCATTAATAAAGAAGTTGGTCATTGGTATTGGCGGGTTTCAAGAAAGAAAGAAGTCAAGGTCCTGTTAAGCCGAAAGATATGGCAATGAGATTGTTAACTGGGGTGGACTGGTTAAATGTTCCGTGCCCAAGATGAAATCAAGTTCCATTGAGATCAAAAGGAGATGGTGTTCCTACGAAGAAGAAAACACATTAAATTGCATAATTGCATACATTTTAGGCATGAATAGGATCATGACATTCATAATTGCATGATGACTTAAATATCTATAGGTTTCCCAAGGATAGTTGAAGATTGAAGATATTAAAATATCAAGATGGGGATAACTAGTTTTGAAATCTTGAAAAGAATGATGTTTAGACGACAATTGAGCCAAATAGATTCACATTTCCAGCGGCTGCGAGACAAGTTCTCCTGATGGAGATGGATTTTCAGAAATTTTCTCAAATTCTAAACTTTTGGGTATAAATATTTTTCAAACATACATTAATGATTGGCAATGTTTGATTTTTCAGGTTCGACCGAAGCAAATTAATCTTAAGCCTTCACGGAGGAGTAGTGAAGCAAGTCAATCTCGAGTTTGATTATGAAGATGGTTTGAGTCCTATACTCTCTGAAACAATTGGGAGTATACACATTTTCTGAAGATTGTTTGAGTCCTATACTCTCTGAAAGAATAGAGAAAGGATATGTTTGCTGAAGATTGTTCGAGTCCCATACTCTCTGAAAGAATAGATAACAGACACATTTGTTAAAGATTGTTCGAGTCCCATACTCTCTGAAAGAATAGATAGCGGATACGTTTACTGAAGATTGTTCGAGTTCTATACTCCCTAAAAGAATAGGGAGCGAACCCAATTTTAGAATATTGTTCGAGTTCTATACTCCCTGAAAGAATAGGGAACGAACCCGTTTTCAGAAGATTGTTCGAGTTCTATACTCCCTGAGAGAATAGGGAGCGAACCCGTTTTTAGAAGATTGTTCGAGTTCTATACTCCCTGAGAGAATAGGGAGTAAACACATTTTCAGAAGATTGTTCGAGTTCTATACTCCCTGAGAGAATAATGAGCGAACCCATTTTTAGAAGATTGTTCGAGTTCTATACTCCCTGAAAGAAAAGGGAGCGGAGCCATTTTTTTGAAGATTATTCGAGTCCTATACTCCCTGAAAGAATAGGGAACATACCCATTTTTTGAAGATTATTTCAAGTCCTATACTCCCTGAAAGAATAGGGAACAAACCCATTTTTCGAATATTATTTCAAGTCCTATACTCCCTGAAAGAAGGGAGCGGACATGTTTTCAGAAGATTAGTTCAAGTCCTATACTCCTTGAAATAAAAGAAAGCGGACCTGTCCTTTGAAGATTTTTCAAATCTCACTTATCTTGAAGTAACAATGGAGTGGTTTAATCTTTTGAAGTTCTCATGGCCAGACAAACTCGACCATCCTTTGATCTTTGCTCTATTCTCGTTGCACGACAATAAGCAAAGAGGGGCAGCTGTAGATGCTCGTTTGTTCGGGCTTGTACAAAACCCAAGACCCAACAAATCTAGATCCAAAATACATGTCAAGCCCAATAATCCTTAAGCCCAATGCAACATCCCAATCAAGTGGCCCAAACCCAACTAGGGTTTATCCTCTTTAGCTCTAGCCGCCTCTTTATCTCAGTCATCCGTTCGAGTTTGAGATGGACAACCTAAATCAACCCTCGGTTAGGGTTTCCAAAAATCTCATCCTCCACTGTTTCCTCAGCCGTGGGATATGTACCCATCCAACGATCCAGATTGAGCCCAAGCTACCGATTTCTACACCAACCGACATCCACAGCTGGATCCACAAGGAACAAGTAAAAAAACACAATATTTTCAAACATGTTGAAAAAAAGAAAAAATATGTAATTCGAGCTATATAAACCCGAAGCAAAATGTAAAAGAGGAGGGGGCTCCAAATTGAAAAAAGAAATAAAAAGTAGAAGTTTTTTTTAGGTATTATTATTATTATTATTATTATTTACAGTTTCGAATCGAATATACATTTTTTTAGCTTTGCATGTAAAATAAAACAAGGGAAAGAGAGTGAGCAGATCCTTACCTTAGAAGAGTGTCGATCGGGGCGGTTCGCGGTGGTGGCCATGGTGGTTCATGGCCACCGACCGTTTATCTTCCATAAAGTAAAAAATGAAATAAAGAAAAAGAGTGAGAGAATTGAAAGAAATAATAAAGAGAAGAGAGGAAGACTGGCCGCATAAAACAAAAGGGGTAAGTGAATTTGGTTTAGCCAAAACCTTTATAATAGTATATATATATATATATATATATATATATATTATAACCAAAACTACGTAGTTTTGAAGGATAGGGTTCCCTCCTGATGTTGCATGGGTAAATCGTATGAGTGGAGTCTCTGAGTTCAAGGATATTTCATTCTGGTCCTTAATTTAAGTTTCACAAACTTATGATTTTGCCTCTCATTTTTTGTGGGCGTTTATTTTGGTCACTGTAGGCAATATATTTTTGTTTATTTTAATTTTCGGCATGTAATATTGGATTTTCCTATTTTAGTCCCAAATGTATGGGTTTATTACATTTTCAGTGCTTGTAATATGTGATTTTTACATTATGTGTTGTGTTATTTATTTATTTCGCTTTTGAGACATTAAATTTCCAGTTTTAATTATTTAGTCCCTCATGTTGTGTAGTATTCTATTGTGATTTCATTACTTGCTTTCATGCTAGTCGCATATTAATTTTGATACCTTATCATATTTACACTAATATCTTTGTTATAAATAATCGTTTCATGTGCATTTACATATACATTATATTATTTAAGTGTATTATATATATATATATGTTATATATAGTATATAGGAATATATATCTATTTTATTGTCCATATCATGTAATATATATATTATAGCATATATGCATAACATGCGTAATACTTTATGTATATATTATAATTATTTTTATTAATTTACGCATATATATATATATATATATATATGATTTACGCAAATTATTATTTTTATTAAACAATCAATAATTGAATGTATATATATAAATATTTATGAGATTTAATTTATAAGTTTATTTTTTGTGTTAAGTATTTTTTTACTCTTATATGTAGCATTTTTTATGTACTTATATTTTACGATAATATTTTGCATGTATGAATGTTTAATATGTTAATTATTCCCATATTTTGATTATTTATTATGTGCATGGCTAATATATATATATATATGTTAATTTATTTTTAGATGGTTGATAATTCAGTATTTGTACAAAATCACTATTTTTGTTTGCATATTAGTTAATTTTAGTCCTTTTAATTTAAAATTGTTTTGAGGGGCTTGTCTTAACTTATTAGAGAACCGCTTTTGACGATTTTAAATTGAAAGTGTCTCCCAACAGTGAAACCTAAAAAATAATTCGTCACTTAAAATTTGGGAACGAAAGAAAAGGAAATGTCCGTTTATTTAATTTTTTTCGAGAAAAGATTGTTAGAACTTATCTAAGATCTGGTCTCAATATTTTTAAATAATCGAATAATTTTTTATCTTTTTTAAAAACTTGGTAATTTTAATTTAATTTGTTTTGGGTGCATTTGAATATTTTAATAGAATTCTAATATTTCTTTATTTCAATTAGAGTAAGAATTGATTGACTCAAAATATGAGGGGTTGGTTTCTTCTTGGTAGGAAATAATTAAATATTATTAGGTTTCATTTTAAAATTCATATTTTGTCGTATTATAGGATCATGAACCAAATTAAATTAGAATTGGTGAATTTCATTGCAAAGAAATTAATTAATCGATTAGGTACTGATTTATCCTTCCCCACACGTAACTGACTCCTGAACTCAAATTTTGGTAACGCATACCTCAACTTGTCGTTTTAATTAAAATTAATTTTTATTTAAAATGGCAAAATATTTTTGGGTGCCCAATCACACCTTAATTAAAGATTGGTGGTGACTCCTCGAACTATACGTTTTATTTTAAAAAGGAATCCCAAAATTTTCGAAACGAGAGCTTTTTTAAATCGCATTTATTTTTTTATTAAAAGTTCACGAGGAAAGAGATAAATAAAAAAATGTTGTGGTTTTTAAAATCTTACTTTTTAAGTAGAAAAAAGTGTTTCGAAAAACATGTTCCATACAACATGTATAAGGTAGTAATATATTACTTCGATTTACGAGCCATATCGATCGACCATTTAAACTCCATTAGATCACCCTCAAACTTTAATTACATGTCCTATCATGTCTCGAATACATAGCAAACGAATTTACGTCAGAAACTGAATGTAATAAAAAAACAAATTGAATCCGAAGATAAAAACTGAAAAACGGCTTATTGAGTGCGAATTTGGCAAAACGGACTTCGGATTCGGACTCAGGCATCGAAAAACATAAAATATGACTTTTCAGGAATTTTGACTTTTTTTGTCAAAGTTAACGGTCAACAGTCAGACCAGTCAAAGTCAACGGTCATACCGGTCAAAGTCAAAGGTCATATCGGTCAACGGTCAACGGGTCAGGTCAAAGTCAATGGGACGGGTCGGGTTAACTCGATTCGAGTCGGGTTGTAACACCCCCAACCCGTATTAAAAACTGAATACGAGTCCGATGTGTCACATTGACTTTTCAAAACATTTACTTGTATAAAATAGTGAGTAATTTAAAACTTTATAATATATAACTTATTCAAAACGTTTACAAAACTATTCAGAGCTTATACAATATATTCTTTTGAATACATGCCAACTAGAACTTTATATATATAAAAATACATATTATTCACCTCTCTTCTGATCTAACTTTCAGTAAGGAGAACTGACCTGTCTTGTTCCACATTGCTCTTTACTCTTCTTGAAACCTACGTGTAAATCACTTACACGCTAAGTCTATGACTTAGTGAGGCAATAAATATATAATGTCAACTATAACTTGTAATCATGCATGAACAATTACTGCTATCACATCATACCCAAACATATATCCATTCATATATCAAATCCACACATGCATATAATTATCTTCTTTCCTATCATTATCATATTATTACCATTTATATTTCTATTCTCTTGTTTATATGATCTATTATGTTCATATCATATATCTTATAAAATATTCAATAATCATTAACACACACATATATCATATCATATAATTCATATCACAAAACAAATATATATATATCACATACTTTGTATTCAATGTTATCTCTTATTAGCCAATGTACACCTGTGAGAACTGTAGATATGTGAGTCTATTGAGGTTGTGCACTATGTTGTCACCACAACTCGTAAGGGGTCCCACTAGGGGCTATGAAATATTGTCCCGAAGGACCTATGTACTGTATTTGTCTTGAAAGACCACTCCTTAAGAACCATATACATATTCCAGTGGATCAAATCTGTCTCAAAAGACCCTGTAAATGTTCCAAAGGATACATATATGTCCCGAAGGACCACGTAGAACCCTCGACTCTTGGCATGACAACTATACCTATAGCTATAACATGGGCATTTTCACTTATATCATTCCACATATACACTTTCATATCATATGTCATATAAGCTCATAGCTTCTTTCACATATACATGTAGTCACATAGCTTCTTTTCATATTATCACATAGTTCATGTCTTATAATTTGTTTTCCCATGTTCACATATATCATGTCATATGGCTCATATCTTTCTCATACAATCACATAGTTCAGTTTCATATATGTTCATATATATACATCACATAGCACGTACTTCTTATATCATTACATACAAAAGCATGTTAACCCATATAATCATGCAACATATACAATAATATGTCACCACATTGACTCATGCACACATATGAACCATAGCAAAAACATACTTCTATCTAGGAATTCATGCATTTTACTATCTGAAATAGACTTGTCGCAAGTCTTATTTCCCATTAAACATCATATACTAAATAATATGCACTCACCTGGGCCTCACTAAGTTCCAATCCACTTTTATGATTTCCTTTCTTTCGATCGAATCTTGACTTGATAATCGCTCCGGAACTTGTTCGTGCTCGATATTTATATAATCATACATTGATACATATCAGTATCCAATTGATATATTCTAATATATCATTTCTTAGACCAAAAGAAATGTCTATTTCAATTTCCCCTTGAAGTGCATCGATACATTCTACAGTGCATCGATGCATTCTTTAACATGTGCATCGATGCACTACCCATGCATCGATACACCAATCACCTTCGATGTTTTCATTTTAAGGGGGTGCATCGATGCACTCCTTATGTATCGATGCACTAATTACATTCGATGTTTCTTCTTTAAAGAGTGCATCGATACACATTGAATGTGCATCGATACACCTTGCCCAAAATTTGCATTTTAAGCCCGAAAACCATCAATTTTTCACTCAATTCTTCTATTTTAAGCCCCTATCATGTCATTAAACTCAATTACCATTACTTAAACCAACTTATATCCATATAAACCATCTTTATCTTCCATATCTCATCATGATTCTTAAAATTTAAGAATCTTGCTAAACTTTCAACTTTGTTATTAATCCTTTCTAACTTCATATATCTCTTATTCTTAGTGATGACAAGTCAAATTCCTTCTCAAATTTCACTTATTAACTCCTTTCCAGAAATTCATCTAAAAGCTCATTTTCTTTAATCTCTTCTATATCTTTCATCTTGTTGTTTTAGAAATAATTAAGCTTTCCTTAAGCTTAATTATCATTTAATGATCATAACCCAACCTTAATTAATCAACAAACAAAGAAACTCACCTTTGAGTTAAGCCTTCACGTATGAAGAAGGAAGAAGAGAAGAGAAGAAAACTCTGAAATCTTTCTCTCTTCCCACGTGGTTTCCTTTCTTATAAGAAAAAAAAATTATTCCTTGTCAAATGACCCTTTTGCCCTTCAATTCATCTAATAATTACTAATAACTTTTATGATTTATTTCCAAATAAATCATTGAGCTAATCCATGGTTCTACTCTAGTCACCAAATTCTAAAACTTTACAATTTGATCACTAACCCGATATTAGGGATGTTACACGGGTTGGCTCAATTCAGGTCAAACAGACCTGGTCCAGACCGACTGGACCGGTTCTAGAAGAAACCAGAGTTGGAAAACATGCCCCACGCGTATGCGGCGGTGCGTGGTGGCGGTGATGGGTCGGGGAACGGCTGCCAATTATTCCATGTTCAAGCACTCACCAATTACAATCAATATTTAGGCAAAACCATGCCAAAATCGGAAGAAAATTAACCAAACTATAAACCCGAGCTTACCCACGCCGACAACGAGGAAAACGGTGGCGACATAGTGACCCAAGGGCGACTAGAATCGAAGGAAAACCGTGCGACGGCGGCGACGACATGGGACGACGACTCCGTTCGACAAATTGACCGAGGGGTTTTGGTTGCACGAGACCGGCGCTTCGCCTAGTGCTGGCGGTGTAAGCCACCATCGGTTGGTGACTGATGAACGAGGATGAGTGGCTTTGGGAATTGGTTCTTCTATGGTATTTCACCGAGGGGAAATTAGGGATAATTTTGGGGTTTGGCTTGCTCGACCGGGTGTTTATTTTTCTTTGACCAAAAAATGGTAAAATTCAAGGTTAAGTCCCTAAACTTTTCATAGGTTCCCAAATTGAGATGTAAACTTTTAAAAAAAATTACAATTTGTTCCTCAACTTTTTCCTTGTTAGGATTTTAATTTAACACTTTTAAATTAATAAAATCTAACCCCTAAAGTGGGGTATAACAATCGTACTTGACAACAATAAAAAAACGGGGTGAATGCTACAACTATAAAAATAAATATGGTGGTCACAGTGAATTATCTACGAGTGGAATAGGCATATCTCGGAGTGAAGCGACATCATATCAGAATGAAGCTGTAGCAACACAACAGTCATCAAGCCCTTGGCCGTTTGCGTGGGGAGAGATTCCAGCAGTACCGATGGCCACATGGAAAAAGAAGCAAATCAATTTGAATTTGAACAGTGAAGACGCCTGGTAGTTATGGGGTCTCCAATGTTTTATTTGCAAAATTCGGTGAACAATAAAGACGCCATGTAAGTATGGCATCCCAATTTTTTTTATACAAAATTCGGTGAACAGTAAAAATCATGTAAGCATGGCGTTTCGAATTTTTTAATTCAAAAAAATTGAACAGTGAAGACACCATGCAGTCCTGCCATCCTGAATTTTTTATTTCAAAATATTATTTTGAACAGTGAAGACGCCATATATTTTCGTCTTCAAATTCACTGTAACTTTTACAATATTTTGAAAAATAAAAATACCATTACAATATTTTGTGGAAAAAAGGCAGTGCCATATCTGTGTAAATTATCCTACATGTCATATATTCAATTATTTTTTACATTTATTTAAATAATTAAATATTTATCACCATATTGTTTAAAAACATGACTGGGAAAGCATACTGCAACCGTAGAAGGTTGTTGACATATAGTTATGATGGTGATTATGGTGAAATTTTATCCGAGTTTTTGATGAAAAAGATTGTACGCATCTTGACTCTTTGTTGTATGGTTATTTATAACTCTCTAGACAAATGTCGTTTGGGAGTTATCGCGGTGTTGATTGAATGTTTTAAGAAATGATGGCAAAGATTCGTTAATCACCAAGCAAGACCACGTGTATCAACACATGATCACCGGTGGTCGTACGCTGGATATATATTAGCGAAAATCATAGGTGTCCGAAACATGGTCATTGTTAGCTGCTTGCGGAGCATGCCTCACATGTATGGATCCGCCCAGCTGAAAAGTTCGCAGGACAGGGATTCGCATGAATAAGGTTCGCAGATAGTAACAATGTCTGTGTACATTATGATCTTTTTATCATAAATTATTTGTAAAAGTAAATATTCGGATGTACTTTGCTCGACTAAATATTAGAATGTTTAGCAGTACTAATTATTCTTTTTATTTTTTTTAATTTTTAAGTTTTATTTGTGTATTTATTTGAATTTTCATATATAAGGGAACTGTCAATAACAGGAGCAGAGGATGGATAGTGATATTGGTTTCATTAAGGTCATAAATTTTATTTTTATAATTTCTTTTTTAAAATTATGAATTTATATAATTATATATTAATTCTCAAAATTTTAAAATACAATTTCGATCTCCTAAAATAGGTTTAAAGCTTCACTCTTTTAGCTCATTATTTTTTTCCTGATTCACAAAAAAGAAATTGTACAAAAGATGCAAGCATAATTACAAAAGAATAGTATTAAACCAATGAATAAAAGAAAGTCAATTGTAGGGTTTAGATATCAAATCATTGCTAAGCTCATTTAATTGTAACATGGTTTTTTATACAATCATCGCATCACATGAGTACAATATTATTCAATAATAGTTTTAATCATAGCGACCGGTTTGATTGTATTTATCGATATTATTAATTTAAAAATAAAGTTGATATATGGAACTCAACATCAATTTTTTTAAAAAAATAATATATATATAATATTTTAATTCACATTAATGATATTGTAATTCGCGAACTCTTCTTATTGTACATTTACGATTGGGGAGTGAATCAATCGAGTTTTATCGCATTAAATCATATTTATGTTATTTTGTTTATTTTTGAAGTTATTCATATTTTATTCTTGTTTCTATAAGTTTTAATATTGTGTTCATTTATTTATTTTTGAAATTGTTCATTTATTTATTGTTCGCAAATATGTTCGCGAACGTGTTCATTTATATGTTCACAAACATGTTCGATTAGCGTCAATTTAATGTTCATTTAGTGTTCGTTTATCATTCGTTTATATGTTCGATTTTTAGTTTTAACCTTTCATTTGCGAGCTAAAAAATGATAAAATTAGACAATTAGTGCTTAAACTCCTTAAAAATTAGAATCTAAATTTCAACTTTTTCCATATATACAATTTAGTCGCTATCTTAAATGTAATATAAATAAAATGAAAAGAAAAAAAAGTAAACGAGCTTGTTCATTAACATAAATGAACGAATCTATAAATGAGCTCATAAATGAGTTTGTTCGTGAACATAAACAAATCGAACACATAGGGACAGAGCCATGATTCTAGTTCAAGGGGACAAAGTATAAATAATAATAGGGACAAAGTATAATTAACAATAGGGACTAGGGGAGGCAAAATCAAAATAAACCAAAATTTAAAAGTCTATATAGGTATTTGTCCTTATATTTTTTAATGATAAAAAATTAGGGGTAGTGGTCCCATGGGCCACTATATAGCTATGTCACTAAGAACAAACATTTGTCCGTGTTCGTTCGTTTATTAAATGAACATAAAATTTTTTGTTCACCCTCGTTTATTTAACTTAACAAACTAACATTTTATGAACATTTGACGATCAATTCACCTAACTCACTATTCATTTACACCCTCATTTACTAAGATAGTTCAACGTGATAAACATCTCCCTCCCTTGATAAAAGGATAGTTGATATCATTAACCAATCATCCTTCTTATGGTACATCATTAACCAATGTTATTATGGCAAGATATTACGTGAGGAAGCATAGATTGGGGAAGAGTTGGAAAGCTAATTTTCATGATAATAATATAGTCAATGAGCAAAGAGAAATGATGGATGATCATTTGGTAGTCTATGCTAAAATAAATTATTTTTAAGTAGTAAAGTCTCCAATTCTCGGCGAAGAGAGGTATATAAAAGTTTTCCTAAAATAACTAGACAATGCAATGTAAGTCGTTGCACTACAAAAATTAATATTTTTAATGACTATTTAATTATGAAAATAAAGAGTAAAAAATATTTTATTTAAAACAAATTTTTTTCATTATGTATTTTAATGTCTAAATTTAATATTTTTAATGATAACCGGCTACTGATCTAAAAGACAAATACCAAGGTGTGAGCATCATTGACCAATTGGCCATAACTTTTTACCTTTTTATGCCTTACTTACACAAATCAAAATATATTTATCTATTAGTTTTAAGGATAATTTTATCATCTCTTTCATTTCATAAAACTTGATATATGTCTAAACTTATCTCCTAAAACTTTGCGTTTAATTAACATGAGACAAAAATCATGAGACAGAGAAAGTATTAAATTCTAGAGATGTTCAAAATCAGATACCAGCATTCTCGGGTACTTGAAGTGTCGGGTACCCGATTCTTTGGGTAGTATATTTATCGGCTCGTGATCCGGCCCGTTAAGTCCGGGTACCTATAAAATCCAAGTACCTGCATTTTCTGGTCACGGGTACTCGATTCATTTATTTTTAATTTATTTTTTAAAAAATACATAAAAATTTAAAAGTTTATTATACACAATCCATATACAAAATTAGTGATTTTTTTGTACATAGGTCAATGGCAGCTCCCCCAATCCAGGGCCAGGGCATACCGAAGACCCAATTTGGATTTACATAGGAATTTACAGATTACCGACTAAGAGTGATGGTGGTAAGATTTGAACTTAGCCTTACAAGCTTAAATTCTTGAATTTCAACCACTTGTGCCAACACTAGTTGGAAGTTAGTATTAAGGATAATTATTTAGATATATATAGTAAAGTTTTTTCCCAAAAGAAAAATTAAAATTGCGTTTTTTTCCAAATCTCATATTGACAAATTAATAAACTTTTTTTGGGTAAAATTTAAAACTTAAAAGTCGAACCGAAATGTATTAAGAATTATGTCATTTTGCTTGATATTAGAATATAATGAATTTCGATTTCCTTTCAATAAAAAAATACTTCATTCATATAAACTTTCTGAAACAATCTATATAATAATACTATTATTTTATTTTCTTTAAATACTTTATATAGTATTTTATATTCAATATAAGCTTGAATATGAGTATATATGATTCTTTAAAATTTTAAAAATTATGTATATTCTATTTAACGGAATTAAAAAATATATACAGATTGAAAGAAGGCAGAATGCAGGTGAACAATCGAGGAAGCATGAATAGCATGATACAAATCTAAGAAAAATTTAAAGATTTAAATTTAATTTTAAGGTAAAAGGATTAAAAAAACCTAAAATAAAAATATAATTTAATATATATATTACCGGTCGGGTCGGGTATCCAGTTGTAAAAAAAATTTGGCCCATACCCTACCCAATTACATGGGAAAAATCATGGGTCGGGTACCCGGTCTGATTGGTGTTTTTGAACACCTATGTGATGGCAAATTGGTTTTTTTAGTGAATTATTAAGTTCGTGTCGGTAGGTCGACCGGTCGGGTCAACAAAATCGGTTATTTTTAACACCCCTATTAAATTCCGTCGGGGTGAGGGAGATTGAAAAAATACACTTATGTGATAGCAGACTTTCCTAGAGTTGAGCGAGGATGGAAAATATGGATTTTAAAAACTCAAATGGACTTTAATAAATTTTAAAAGGTTCCTTAAAAATTCTTAAATTATAAAATAAATACTCAAAATCTTCATAATATAATTTAGAAGTTATATTCTAAAAAATAGAGTATATAACGATGTTTAAGTTCATTTTCAAAGTGAAAAGTCATAAAATATTAAAAATTAAGAAATATCTTAAATTTTCTAAAAAGGCTTTTTTTAAAGATTTTCCCCTATCTTTTAACTTTTAATGTTTTTTTTTAACTTTTATGATTTTTGAAAAGAAATTAAGTATAATTTCCTTTTAAAAAAATCTAAAATTTTGAGTTTTTAATAATTTTGTATTTTTATGATATTTTTATTATATATATATTAATAATCTTTTTATTTTAAAATATTTATAATTACACATGACAATGTCTCACTATCCATGCCATTTTAAAATACTAAAAAAATTAAAAAGATTAATGTAATAACAAAATGAAAGTAAAAGATTGAATTGATTGAAAAATAATAAGATGGTTAAAATAAAAAATATTATAATATATGAAACAAAATAGATATTAAACCATAAAAGAAAGGACAACTACCACAATCTGGGCAGATATAAGACATAGGGATTATAAAATATTTTCATTTTCTTGATAGAGGAATCTTAAAATTCAATAAATGAAAAAAAATCTTGAGTCAAATCAAAAACATCAATAGATTACAAATTATCCCCTTTCTCTCTCTTTACAATAAATATGACTGATTCTCATGTTGTTTTGGTTCCTCTTATAAAAAGTCTATGGTTTTGTTTTTAGAATTATCAACAACAACAAACAACAAACAACCTACCACACGTTCTTGTGAAGTGAACATAGGTTTGGCCCCATTTCCCTCATGCTTACACATGCAATGGACTTGTCCATATTTCTTGACTTCTCCATTCAATAATTTTAGCACTAAGACCATAACCATGTGAATATATATATATATGATATAATATAAAAATAATAGGCATAATGTTAAAATTGGCCCTTAATATTTATCGAAATGATCATTTTTTGTTCATATTCTTTTTTTTAGACTATTTTGGCCCCAACGTTTCATCTTAGGGCAAAAATCCCTCTCTATAGATGAAAATTGTTAGTTAACACATGATTAACGCTCTAATTAGAGGTATTTTTTTACCTTAACATGAAACGCTGAGGGCCAAAATGCTCCAGAAAAAAAAGAATAAGGGCAAAAGTGATTATTCTGTCAAATGTTAGAGCCCTTTTTGTACTAAAAGAAAAAGTTGGGGCCCAAAATTTTCTAAAAAAGAAATAACCATTTTGATAAATATTGGGTACTAGTTTTGGTATTATGCCAAAATAATAGATACAGATATAACTTTGTTATACTTTCCTAGGACATTTTTTAACACTTTCGAAAAGCCCCCTATGCTCATCGGAACTTCTAAGGAACTCATAACAATTCGAGTCAACTATAGTGCATATAAAAGACATCTTATAAGTTCAAGTGATCTATCAGAACGAATTTCAAGATCAGAATGACTGAGAAAGGGATCCCCAAATCTATTTAACTAGTTGTCCTACCGGTAGCCATAATGGCCTTATATCTGACACCATCAATTAAGATCATTATAAATATCCCTTAGCCATGATAGAAAAGGGAATCCCAGACCATTTTCCTCCATAGCGACCATTATCTTCTCATGCCTTCGTCCCCTTCACAAAGCCATATTAGTAAATGATCGCTTCCTCATCAACGACGACTCTTCGTCTAAATCACGCTGAATAAAACATCAAAGACTGATGAAACAATTGTATTTCCACCAATAAATTTATGTAGCACAATTATGAATAAATAAAATTTATAACATATCGATAAACTAAATTTTAATAAAATAATATTTTAATTGATGTTAAATTTTAAATTCAATTTGCAATAAGTTCATTCAATTAAATGTAAAAGTTGAAAAAGAAAATACCAAGAGATGGACCGTCATGGTGTTTTGTTTGTTTTTGAACATAGCATGTTGGTTGACGGTGCCACTGGGAGACTTATGCAAGTTATGTTTGAGATTTAGCCTCCAAAGCACCTTAAATTAGGGCATGGAAAACGAACAACCTTTTGTTTTTATAAAGAATTTGTTTACGTTTTCACATTAAAGATTCTTAAACAAAAGGGTGAAAATAGTTGAATTTACTATATGATCCTCGTGCAATTGCGTCACACATGAGGTTATATATACCTAACCTTACTGTTCACGTTCCTTAATTTTTTGCCTTATGTTATTTTTCTCTTGGTTTTTAGTTTTTTTTCCACTCTATTTACTTTTTATCTAAATAGAAAGTAAAAGTAACTCATACAACTTTAGTAGATTTTTTTAAAAAAATTTACTATTTTTTATGGAAAAATAAAAGTTTAAATAATTTTTATTTGAAAGTTATATTTTAATATAAAATTATTATAAAGTTATTATTATTTGATACATTAGAATGACATTTTATAGCTCTACATATGCATATAAATGAACCGAATATTCAGTCAATCAATTGTGATTGTTTGGTGAGAAGTTCGTTTATTTATTAAACAAATGAATATGAGTACAATTTTTTTGTTTGTTTAATTAAATGAAGGAACATGAAAAAAAGGGGCTCGTTTGATCATTTATGTTCACGAACGTTTAACAATCATTCGTTTATGTTCATTTACCTTAGATAATTCATTCGTTTATGTTCGTTTATGTTAGATAATTCATTTGTTTATGTTCATTCATTTAATTAAATTTATATATATGTTCGTTTATTTATATTCTTTTAAGAATTTTTGCTTGATTTAAAAGAAAGTTACTTTTTACGTTCGTTCGTTTGTGTTCATTTGTCATTTTAACGAATGAACATGAACGAACACAAACAAACTATATTCCTTAACGAATAAATACGAACAAAAAATTATGTTCGTTTAGTTGTTTGTGTTCGTTAGTTTGTCCGGTTAAGGTTGGACGAACGAACATGAACATATCCTCGTTCGCGTTTGTTTGTTTGTTTATCACTTTAACAAACGAACATGAACAAACATAAATAAACTACATTCCTTAACGAACAAACACAAATAAGAAATTATGTTCGCTTAGTTGTTTGTGTTTGTTCATTTGTTCGGTTAAAGTTAAACGAATATAAATATACCATCATTCATGTTCGTTTGGTTCATTTACAGACCTAGTTCTACAAACAACTAGAACACATCATTACATATGTTATTTTTTTTTAAAAATTATTTATTAAATACACAACGATAAATTAAAATTTATTGTGAAGAAATTAACTTGTATCAAATAATTATTCGTATTAAAATTTTTAATTATTTTATATTTTTAATATTTCAAATTATCTACTATATGATAAAATCAAACCGTAATTGAATTGATGAAATCATTAATTTTTTTATTAAACAAATTTAATAATAATTAAATAAAAAATCATAAATACGTCCTAATCGATAGTACTACTTGAACTACCAAATATTAGTCTATGTTTCTTATATTTTACTGGCTCACAATTATTAGTCTATATTTCTCTTCATAAACTAAATGTTATATATGATGTTCCTGTTTATTTATTTATTTATTTATTTATTTTTGTAACAAAAGATAAAGCAAGCCTAGAAACTACGGCAAAACAATAGCAGCCAAATCTTCATGCAACAAAGTTTGCACATTCAATGGGGGATCCGAGAAAACAACGCAGTCGTCATGCCGCCGATCCACCTTCTTCGCCGAACAATCTGTACCATTCTGCCGAGGAACCTGGTTAAAATGCACAATCCACTCGCCCTCCAAGAGCTTAGAAATATGATGCACCACCAATAGGTGGCTTGAAACCAAATTTGAATTCGAAATCTCCTTCAGAACCGCTGAACAATCAACCTCCACAGTCTCTTGGTTAAATCCGCCATCCTTATCACAACAAAGGCCTTGGTACACACCCCAGAGCTCCGCCTCCAATATGGAACAAATACCAATAAACTTGGCAAAACTGAGCAGCCACCAGCCGTCACTATTGTCGACACCGTTTTTGCCCGGGCGGGGAAAAGACCGATACCTACTCGGAGGTTTTCTCTTTGAAAAGAATTTTCGAAATGTGAGGAGTTGGCACCAATCAGTTAAGGTGCGATTGGAACACCATAAAAACCGGGTGATTTTAATAAAACATTTTATTTTTATCAAAATACTGAGTTTTGGGGTCTTCGAAAATCTAGAAATCAGGTTCGGGAGTCGGTTACGTGTGGGGAAGGATTAGAACCCCACAAGCACCCAAAAATTGGTACCTAGTTGATTACCCTATATTTAAAATCGGAAATTTTGAGTTCGATCTTTATTTAATTTAAAAATCATTAGGAATGCAGAGTTTGAAAAGGGTATTCGTTTATTAAGACCGATAGCATTCTCCCCTGAGCGTAAATGTAATACCCCAAATATCAAGTCAGTGACTTCATTGAAAAGATTTAAAATTTGGAGGATTAAATTGAATAATGATAAAAGATATGAAATGGTTGGAATAGTATTTAAGACCAATTTGTATAAATGAATGAATATAGAGTACACTTTGTTCTTTTAAGATAGAAAAATGAATTTAAAAATATATTAGGGATTTTAAATAGGAAGAAAGAGGAAAGTATTTTTTCCTACTCCTTTTCTTCTTCACGTTGGTGTGCCCTCCTCTTTAGCATAAGGTAAAATTTCCATTAGCTAGTGTTTCCTTTAAATTATGGGTTGCTTTGGTAACATTAAGTGATATATGCTTAAGGAAGGATTAGATGAGATTAAAACAATGAGATAAGGGAAATAATGGAGATGTTTGAAAACGGGTTTTGAAATTATATGCTAATATATGAGTATTTATTGACGTTTATTGGTAGAATTGATTTGTCTAAGATATTAGAAGCATTGGATGAGTTTAAAAAAAAAATTAGAAATTTTGGTGTGATTCTTAGAATCCAATGATCATGAGGGGTACTATATGTTTTAAGTATTAAAATGAAGGAATGTTAGTATGGATAGTTAAAGAAGAGTTTGATAATATTGAGCTTGGAACGACCAATTAGGTTGAAATTGTTATAGAAGGTTAATAATATATATACTCTTGAATAACGTTTGAGTATAATTGTTAGGAAATATACGAACAATTGATATTGTACGTGTCGTTATTTGATTCTTGAATAGATCGAAATCAAGCTCACGAGTCAAGCAAAACTAAAGACAAAGGCAAAGTACCGGAGTGATCAACTTTGCGTTTTGGATACATAGCGAGGCAATCCAGGTGAGTGCACTTAATTGTGTAACTATATGTTATACTAATCATATATGTATGTGGTGATTACCAAATAGGCACTAAGGGAGCATTTCACGGAATTCATCCTACGTGGATGAATAACCGTACAAACACTATGTGTACAAAACCACAGAATTCATCATGAGTGAATGAATAACCGTATAGGCACTATGTGTGCAACACCATGGAATTCATCATGAGTTGATGAATAATCGTACATGCACTATTTGTGCAAAACCACGTAATTCATCACGAGTTGAAGAATAACCATACAAAAGCTATGTGTGCAAAATCACGGAATTCATCATACGTGGATGAATAACTGTACAAGCACTATGTGTGCAAAACCACAGAATTCATCATGAGTTGATTAATAGCCGTACATGCACTATGTATGTAAAACAACAAAATTTATCATGAGTTGATGAATAACCATACAGGCATTATGTGTGCAAGACCACATAATTCATCATGAGTTGCTGAATAACAATACATACACTATGTATGCAAAACCACGGAATTCATCATGAGTGGATGAATAACTGTACAGGTACTATGTGTGCAAAACCACGAAATTCATCACGAGTTGATGAATAACTGTACATGCTGTCGACACTCATTTTTTCGTCTCGTCTTTTAATATATTTTTATTATTATTATTAATTATTATTGTATTTTACATTTGTAGGCCAAATTTACAAACTCAGATTACAACAAATCCCGGAGCCTAGAAAATCAACTCGAATACCCGAAGACCTGAACCAGGCCAGAATTTGAACTCTAAATTAACACCAAGCCGCCAACAGTCCTTCCAGTTTCCAGTCGATGCCATGACCGAGCCGAGACCTCAGCCAAAGCCAGCTGCCGTCGCCAACCTATTATGAGCTGCCACCATTGAAATCATCTGCACAAATCATCCACAGTGGCCAAATCAACACCAAAGTAAAGAAAGCAATTTAATCCCAAAAATTTCGAGATTTCACTTTACCTGCTCTAATCAAAGTCTCACCAAATCAGAGAAAAATCACTCACCTATTCTCACCTAAAGCTATCAACATGCAACAAAAGACAGAAAACTAGGTGAAGAAAAAAGAAATAAATAAGGGGGTCTCGTCCATGAAAGGGAGGGGCGAATAACAAAGGAGAGATTGAGATTTTTGAGGGAAACAAATTGTAAACTGGCGACTCCTTACCTTTCAAAACAATTTTCAAAGAGAAAACCCCGAGTCGGTATCGGTCTTTCTCCCTCCGTGCGAAAAACGGTTACTACAACTTGGCGACTCTGCTGGGGATCTTTGTTTTTTAAACAAATTGAGAGTCGAGCCACGAGTTGGTTACCCTATATTTATTATTTGGAAATTACGAGTTCGATCTTCTTTAATTTATGGTTTATTATGTTCTTTCAAAAAAAATCTCTCCAGTTAATGCTTACACTTCTGTGAAATATTTAGGATTGTTGCATATCATAGCTCTAAACCCGAGCTCAATCCCGATTTACCTAAGTAGGGAGAAACATCACACCTCACGAGGAACATTGGACTTCCTTGTGTGGGTCTGACAAAGTATCTCTGAAAATACCCTAAGTTGCCTATCCGGATATCAGTTCCGAGGTACGCTTTTAGTGGTGTGATCCCCTGAGCTGAACCCGATTCGCAAGTCTGTAATGGGCCAAAATCGGGGTCAACCTTAGCAGGTTGTAAAAATAGCTTGGGAACATTCACTAGAACTCAGCCTCATATAAGAATTTAGTAAGCTTACCTCGCTAGAGCCATGTGGATAACCTAGGAGAACTAGAAAGCATGTGGTTAGGACCATTAATTTCCTTTGTATGCTTTATTTTTTTAGTCTCAACTTTAATTCATATTTAAGATTTTTTTGATTAATCATTTCAACTAACTTTGATTATTGTTGTCTTGTTTCTACTAACATTGATTTTATTTTGTATGCTCTTATTTCATTTTTGCGTGTATCATTGTCATATCACATCATTTCATAAACGGTATTGATTCTCAGATTACCTAGTTATTATAAATGAGCTTAAGGCAGCAATGTCTTCCGATATGACAGAGAATGCAATCAGTATTCAGACCTAGTTCAAGTACAGGCAGACGCGGTTCAGAGACAACTTTGTCATTATTGAAGAATCAGTTTTGCCAAAGAAGGTAATTATCCGAGCACTCAGAGAGCAAAGAGATGAGACTAACTAGGAATTAGCGCAAAGGCGAGCACATATTGAACAGCTCGAAGAACATCTTCTTAGTTTGGATGAGACTTTTCAGAACCCTTACAACAACAATGAGTTCTGTCTTCAAAAAGAAAATGAGATATTAAAAAGAGGATAATGGAGCTCGTAGGAGCAGGGTTGATCCACTCATCCGCATAATAGATAGCCAGACTGGAAAATGAGGCCTTAAAAGCTAAGATTCCTGAGTTATAAGTTACATATAGAAATGCCATCAGCGAATTCAGCAGTTAGAGGAGAGTCGACCATGGACTAATCAAGAACTTGGAACCGCGCTACGGCAGACTCAAGATACTATTCAAAGACAACAGGAAGCAATGAAGAGAGCACTGAATCAGGCCAATGGTGTTGCTCGTCAAGTCTATGAATTATCTGAAGAAGCGACAAGCTTAAGAGTTTTCGTGATCCAGAGGAAGAAAGGTGAATCATGGAATTGATGATAGAACTCGAGAGATTAGCGAATAGGGCAAGATTCTACGTTTAAGTTTCCATGTTTATGTACTCTCTTTGCCTAAGTGCTTAGACATTGTGTGTCGTTAAGTACTTTTTATAAACTAAGTTATTTTGGAATCAATATCGGGTTGCATTTGCATCTCTTATTTTTGCACACCCATTTTGCATTTGCATTTGGCATCCACATTTGCATTTGTATTACTTTAATTTAAGCATTTTTACATGCATCAATCAAGAAAATGTGAGAGTAACTCGTGAAAGATACTGTGACAGAAGCTCTGAAAGTAAATTAAAGTTACCCGGGGTGTGTTTATGAAAAGATAGAAAACAATGAATGAGATATTAGTACGAGTTGGTAAGATCGAGAGAATTCTGGAGCAACTCATAAGGACGCAACAGGAGATGATCGATCAAGCAAGAAGGTTCCAGAATGAATCAAGAGAACAGATGACCAAATTAATGAAGATGATGAATGTCGTGATCTATGGAGATAAGCCACTAGAAGATACCGTTGTAAATGCTTTGAATGGGATTGTGAATGTCAGTGATGGAATCGAAATGACAGTAACATGTAATCAAGAACCCGTTAAGGAGCAAGATATCTCAAGCCAACTCCAAAAATCAGATGTGGTCAAAAAAGGACCAACAATGAATGAAGAAGATAAGCTTTTCTCAAAGAGGAGGGGCATAGAAGAGAACCGAGTGCTGGTCAAGAAAGCTAAGAATGATCAATCTCTCATGTTATCATGGGGAGTAGATAAGAAGAAAAAGAAAGTACAGGGTTTTCAGTTTCCTCCCTTCTACTTTTCGTGTAAAGAATTGCGTTAAAAATGTTCACATCCGGGTTGATTACGCCGCGATATGCCCCGCCACAGTGGCCTCCGAATGAAAAGTGGACCTATAAAGAGGTTCCCTGGATAAAATAGACTGGAGCCCCAGATTGTTCAATTAAGGTTCCTAGCAACCTTGAGGGAAAGTTCCAGGATCCTTTAGAGCAAGAAATTCAAAGGTGCAAGGTAGAAGATAAAGGGGTTAAGGTTCAATGCTTAGAAATCGTCGTTCCAATAGAGATTAGTGTAGCCAAATTCGATAAAGAACACATGGTGCAAGAAGATGGGAAAAAATCAAAGCAAAAGGGCTCCAATGAATACTCCACCAATCACAGCTGCAATAAATGCTCATAATCAGGCCAAAACTATCGTCACCAAGGAGATTTGCTTTGGTTCTAGACTCAATTTCCAACCAGGGAAGAAAAAGCTGAAGGGGCAAGAAGAAAAGAGAAATGCCAACCTAAAAGGAGAGGGTAGTCTTTCAGAGAATACAAAGAATACTTTCCAGTTTGGGAATGTTAATGCTGAACCACAGTTGTTGGATGTAACCAAGGAAGAAGATCCAATTGAGGATCCTAAACAAGATGCTTGAAGACGACGATAAGGAAATTTATGATTGGTATCTGGCCTTGTTTTCCATCAAACAATTGGACTACGAAGGATCTTCATGTAGTTTTTGGGTGAATTTTAAAGTAATATTCGAAATTAACCCTTATTCTTTTGCCCTCGAGCATTAAGGAATTTTTTGTGAGGGATGTTATGTTAATTGTACTTTTCAACAATTAAATACGTTTTCATTTATTTTTCAAAGGTCAATCATTTTATACATTCTCGTTATTTACATTCTTTATCATTTTTGACGCTTCTATTATTATTAGTATTCTTTTGTCCATCCCATACAAACATTTATTACTTTTTTTTAAATGTATATATTCGTTCCAAATTTTCTTGACAAGTGTCTCAATCGTTAATAACATGAATGTTTCTGGATCTAATCATGAGATAAAATTTGAGCAGCTTGTGTTTAGAAGAAACCTATTAGTGCAAAAATAAGGCAGAATATGAGGTTTCTAACGAATTATTTAGGCTGATGGAAAATCAAAGTAATCAGGTCTTATATAGTGGACAAGAAGTCGAGATTCCGAATTTGAGAACAAAAGAGAAAAGAGACAGTTAAAGATTTGCAATACTTCGTCAAGATCATCTTTTCCTAGTTTTATCAAGCATAACAAGATTGGATATAGAGGTGGTAGTACACAAGTTCCTGATAGTTTGTTAATCCTCTATTTAACAACCTTCGAAAGTCCATTAAGATGAGTGGTGGGGGGAACATAACAAGTCCAGAAAATAGGAGACTCGTCCAGTACTAGGGGCAAGAAGCTCACCAATTACGAGACCCGATAATCGTTGATCCAGAAGTCATAAGTTGGTCGAAGATACAAACAATACATGTTTCCTTTTTACTTGGTGAATATCCAAATTTGTTCACCTAAAGTGATTAATGGAGTCACCAATTCTGACAGACAAACCAGTGACTGAAAATATTGTTTGACCTAATATGTAAGTCAAAAAGCAGCTAAAGGAAGTGTTGTGGCTGATTTCATTACAAGTAGGGCTTCTGAAAAGTATGAACCACTGAACTTCGATTTTCTAGACGAAGATTTAATGGTTGTTTCAACAGATGAGTCAGTTTACTCTACTAATGAATAGTGTAAGATGAATTTTGATTGTGCATTGAATGCCTTGGGGTACGGGATTGGGGCAATTTTCGTCTCACTTAGTGGAAAACACTATCCTTTCACCAGCCGATTGAATTTTGATTGCACAAATAATATGGCCGAGTATGAAGTATGTATTCTGGGTCCTAGAGCTCATAAAGGAATTCGAGATGGTGACGTTCCATTGCCTCCCCAGAGAAGAGAATCAAATGGAGGATGGTCTGGCCACCTTGGCAGCAGCTGTCAAAGTCAATGAATATTCAAGCATGATATCTATTAAGATGCAAGCTTACGGGTATCCATCCCATTGCTATAGCATAGAAGAGGAAAATGATGGAAATCCCTGGTATTACGACATCCTACAATACATTAAATATCAATGCTACCCTGAGCATGCCACTGAGAATGACAAAAGAAAATTTCGAATAATGGTCGCAGGATACGTGCTTAATGGTGAGATATTGTAAAACAAAAGTCATGATCAGGTCTTGTTACGATATGTGGATGCCAATGAAGTCATAATGATCATTGAAGGAGTGCATGAAGAAGTATGCGGTACCCATGCTATTGGACAGGCAATGGCTAAACAAATAATAAGATTTGGATATTATTGGTCAACCCTAGAAACTGATTGTATCAATTTCGCCAGAAAATGTCACAAATGCCAGATTTATGGAGATAAGCTCCACACCCCTCCTCATCCGTTGCACGTAATGACTGCTCCATGGTCATTCTCTATGTGGGGCATGGATATCATTAGGCAAATTTCACCCAAAGCTTCTAATGGTCATCGTTTCATATTTGTGGCAATAGACTACTTCACTAACTGGGTAGAAGCGACCTCCTATGAAAATGTCACTCAGTCAACTGTTTGCAAGCTCTTGAAGAGAGAAATTATCTTTCGTATGGGCTACCAGAAAGGATCATCACCGACAATGCCTTGAATTTAAACAATAAGATGATAGAGTCAGTATGTAAACAGTTCCAGATTAAACATCATAATTCCACCACTTACCGCCCAAGGATGAATGGAGCGGTAGAGGCAGTCAATAAGAACATCAAGAGGCTCATACAGAAAATGACTGAGACTTATAGAGACTGGCATGAGAAGCTACCATTCGCTCTATTTGCCTATCGAACTTTAGTGAGGACGTCCACTGTGGCAACTCTGTTTTCTTTAGCTTATGGGATAGAGGATGTGTTACCCATCGAGGTTGAGATTCCATCACTACGGGTGCTGTCAGAGGTTAAACTAGATGACGCAAAATGGGTGCAAACTAGGTATGACCAGTTGAATCTGGTTGAAGAGAAAAGATTGAAACTATCTGCCATGGGCAAATGTATTAAAACGTATGATGAGGGAACATAACAAAAAGGTTCACCCATGAGAATTTCAGGATGGAGATATGGTGCTAAGAAAGATTTTGCCAATTCAAAAAGACTTTCGAGGAAAATGGATGTCAAATTGGGAATGACCTTATGTGGTAAAGAAGACCTTTTCTGGAGGAGCATTGATACTCACTGAGATGGATGAACCAGAATTACCTAACCTCGTGAATGCTGATGCAATCAAGAAGTATTTCACCTGAAAAAAGGGGAAAAAGAAAAAAAAGAAAAAAAAAAGAATAAATAAAAAAGAATAAGGAAGATTGAAAAGGGGCTCAATACGAGAATCCACCAAGATCATTGTAAAGCTAAAAGAAGGAATTGAGGTGAAAGGTTGAAAGGGTAACTCGAATACATTTTGATAAGCACCAGGCAAGTAAAACACCCACAAGAGTCTGATGTTTTGAAAGAAGCTATTTTGGCAATATTTGCGTTCTTCTAGACATAAGCTTACCTCAAATTGTATCAAGTTGATTGGTTCAGGAACATTCATGTTGGTGATGCTTGAGGCATTTGAATTTATTTCTTGATTTTTATTATGATTGCTATGAATTTTGTAAAATTCCAATTTCATCATTTCAAACCCCAACTGTGTGCATTTATAAGTGTCTTATAAGTAGGTTAACATAGTTCAATAGAAAACAAAAGATTTCTTAGTATTACTTTAAATCAATCTCTTAAAGTGCATGAAATCCTAAGCAGTCTAAAATCTTGACACTCGTGTTCATTTGTTAAAGAGTGTATGCCAAGGAATTATCTGGAATGATATGTGAACTAAATTCATAACCATTTGATCCTCATCAAAGACGTTTCTCTGAGATATTTGGATCGGGGGAAAAAACAAGTTGATTTCTTGAGTGATGGAGATCTTATAAGCTGTTTCTTGGAGAAAAAGAATAGGTGATGCCAGAGTAATGAAACATTCCCCAATCTTGAAAGCAGATAGTCCGGGAGATCAAAAGGACTGAGGAATAGAGCTTGTAACAGCCCTTTGTAACATTGTCAACAATCTATCAAGAAGATGATCACCCTATGGGAGAGGGCATATATCCTAGTGCATAGTAAAAATGCAAGAGTGTGATCAGTCAAGAATAAGATGATCACTTTATTTGAAGAGAAGGGCATGTATATCCCAGCTCATAACAAAATGCAAGACATTATGTTAGAAGGGTTGACTGCTTCTTAAGTGTCCCTGGCAGTATGAAAAAAACCCTCAAGCTATTTGATAACACTCTTGTTCAGTGACACCAGGTTGAGACCATTCAAGATTAAGATATGTTGGACACAAAGGGAGCCATGAGTACCCACTTTGGGGCATGACTAGAAACCCAAATCATGTTGAGATGACAAGATTCAAACCAATAAGGCATTGAGAATGAGCCTTAAAATTTGAGGTGTTGGGGCATTTTAAAGGCCCGTGCCAGTGTAAGATAATGTTGGGGCACTAGTGAAGGCCTTTTTCAGCCAGAAGTATTAATATGAGGTAGTTTGAGAAGCTCATGTTATCATATGAAAAAATCATTGAACTGAACAAATAGTTCTAATGGGATAGAAATGTATTAAGAATGAAAATGGTGAAACAGTGACAGTGGAGATTACTGTATATGATAATTTTGTCCATCATCAGTTGCATTACTCTTGTGATTTCATATGCATTAATGTTTGCGAGCCAAAACATCCGCTTTAATTTCCAGTGAGTTTTGGTATCCTTGTAATACCACATAAAAACACTGAACGTTGTGCAAAGAGCTTCTCTTGTTGAAAGATATGGGTAGAAGCCACAGGAAGGATAAATGTGTTGACAATTGTTTCACGAACCAGTAAATATGATATTGAACCAATTTTGCATTACCCAAGGTGGATGTTGTTTTCTATAACCCCAAGGTTAAAAAGGGGAAACGATGAAGATTTCTTTCCATAAAAGAGGTGATAGACTTTTAACAGCAAGAGACTAGTGGAACCAACTGAGGTTGAATGATGGGATGTTATTAGACCTCTCGACATGGTATGATGTAAACAAGTCTTATTTGATATCTGATTAAATACGGTGACATGAAAATTTTGGATAGATCCTCCTTGTGACATGAGTCCAATCAGAATAGACGATGCTATCCCATTGATCTTTGCGGATTTTGACATATTCATATACATAGTCTCCAAAATGGGGCAACAAAGTCCCATTTCTGACCATGGAAAGAAGTTGAGAGATAAAACACTTCCTGAAATGAAGACAGAAAGTAAAGACTACAAGATGATCGAAAAGATCTTCAGAAGAATGCAAGCTTGAAATGATGAGTTGCTACGCCAATGTCTGCGTAAACCCTAGAGAAGAACAATCAAGAGGAAGAAGACCTGGTTCCCCACCTTCGAGTCAAAGGAAAACTGAATTACCATTTACACATGCATGAGAACATATTGCATTGCATTCACATTTCACATATAAACATTTGGTTTTTACAGATTTTCCAAGGAAAAAAGATTTATGATATCCAAATCCTAAAAATCGAAGCTAGAATTTAAACCTCAAACACAAGAAATTGTATTTAAAGAGGCAAACTTGAAGAACATGGTGGGTCCTATCCATAGAGGAAGCATTACTTTGAACTGGGGCATGTTCCCCAACCATTAAGTTATTTTATAAGTAAAAAATGAAATGAGAAAGATTTCTTATTCCAATCTGAAAATTGAAATTTTTGAAAAGTAAGAAAGGTTTCTTACCTAGTAAAATATTTCCAAAAGATAATAAGTCCTTCGGGCCATCCATAAGACCTTCGGGCAGAATGTTTTCACATGTCTATCAAAAAATGAGAAAGGTTTCTCATTTGAATCTGAAAATTGAAATTTTTGAAAAGAAAGGTTTCTTACCTAGTAAAATATTTCCAAAATTTATAAATCCTTAGGGTCATCAATAAGTCTTCTGAGTATGATGCTTAAATCCTCCGGGTCATCAGTAAGTCTTCCGAGCATAATGCTTAAATCCTTCGGGTCATTAGTGAGTCTTCCGAGCATGATGCTTAAATCCTTTGGGTCATCTGTAAGCCTTTCGAGCATGATGATTAAGTCCTCCGGGCAATCTAAAGCCTTCACCGAAGAGTAATGACGAAAATCAATCTTAAGCCTTCATAAAAGAGTAGTGAAGCAAATTCAGATATGATATTCCCTCAGAGAAAGTAGAACAGATCCCTCTTTTTCAAGATTTGATATTCCCTGAGTGACAGCAGAACAAATCTACCTCGATTCAATGGATCAACTCTCACAGATCTGATATTCCCTCAGAGGAAGCGGAACAAATCTCTTTCTTTCAAGATTTGATATTCCCTGAGTGACAGCGGAACAAATCTACCCCGATTCAATGGATCAACTTTCCCATATCTGATATTCCCTCAGAGGAAGCGGAACAGATCTCTCTCTTTCAAGATTTGATATTCCCTGAGTGACAGCGGAACAAATCTACCCTGATTCAATGGATCAACTCTCCCAGATCTGATACTCCCTCAGAGGAAGCGGAACAAATCCTTATTTTTTAAGATTTGATATTCCCTCAGAGGAAGCGGAAAAGATCTCTCTTTTAAGATTTGATATTCCCTGAGTGACAGCGGAACAAATCTACCCCGATTCAATGGATCAACTCTCTTAGATCTGATATTCTCTTAGAGGAAGTGGAACAGATCTTTTTTTTTTTCAAGATTTGATATTCCCTGAGTGACAGCGGAACAAGTATACCCTGATTCAATGAATCAACATCTCTAGATCTGATATTCCCTGAGTGACAGTGGAACATACCCCTCATCATATTTCAAACCATGAAGTTGACCAGACGAAAAAATGCATTTTCTTTTCATCTTTGCCCTATTCTTGTTGACACAAGAATGCACAAAGAGGGGCAGTTGTCGACACTCATTTTTTCGTCTCGTCTTTTAATATTTTATTATTATTATTATTATTATTATTATTATTATTATTATTATTATTATTATTATTATTGTATTTTACATTTGTAGGCCCAATTTACAAACTCAAATTACAACAAATCCTGGAGCCTAGAAAATCAACTCGAATACCCGAAGACCTAAACCAGGCCAGAATTTGAACTCTAAACTAACACCAAGCCGCCAACAGTCCTTCCAATTTCCAGTCGATGCCATGATCGAGCCGAGACCTCAGCCGAAGCCAGCTGCCGTCGCCAACCTATTATGAGCTGCCACCATTGAAATCATCTGTACAAATCATCCACAGTGGCCAAATCAACACCAAAGTAAAGAAAACAATTTAATCCCGAAAATTTCAGGATTTCACTTTACCTGCTCCAATCAAAGTCTCACCAAATCAGAGAAAAATCACTCACCTATTCTCACCTAAAGCTATCAACATGCAACAAAAGGACAGAAAACTAGGTGAAGAAAAAAGAAATAAATAAGGGGGTCTCATCCATGAAAGGGAGGGGCGAATAACAAAGGAGAGATTGAGATTTTTGAGGGAAACAAATTGTAAACTGGAGACTCCTCACCTTTCAAAACAATTTTCAAAGAGAAAACCCCGAGTCGGTATCGGTCTTTCTCCCTCCAGGCGAAAAACGGTTACTACACATGCACTATGTGTGCAAAACCATGAAATTCATCATAAGTTGATGAATAACCGTACATGCACTATGTGTGCAAAACCATATAATTCATCATGAGTTGATGAACTACCGTATTAATAAATGAACATGAATAGGAAGTTGGTAAATTACTATGTTAGCACTAAGAGTGCAAATGTATAAGGTTTATAATAAATTATAAAGAGTTAATTGATATTATAAATAATTATTAGAGTAGAAACTAGTCCAAAATAAAATAATAATGGCATAACTGTCCAATTGGTAGAAAAGTGTCAATTATGCATTTAGATGAACATTTAAATACTGTTGAGTAAAAGATTTAAGGTCAAAAACTGTTGAATAAAAGAATAATGGACTAGTTGTGCATTTGACATAAAAGTGTCAAATATGCAAGTTAAGTGAAAAGCTAAATACCTTTGGATGAAAAGCTAAATACCTTTGGGTAAAAGAATAAAGGAATTTTAATGTAATATAATACGAATGGTATATAAGTGATACAAATGGATGTTATATATACTTAGATATATATAATGTACAACAATGCATAACTAGTATAAAGGGAAGTTATAAAGGAGAACGTAAACAGAACATAATGGGTATGAAAGGATACCTAAATGAAAATACAAAACGGTATATTAATAGTATTTAAGGTACCACCATAATGATTATAAAAGATACATGATCAATTAGCACATTGATGCAATACTTGTATAGTACTTTCACATTTATTGTACACAAGACAAATAAAGAATAAAAGGGGGAAAACATACAGAATGATAAGTATGATGATATGAAAGAATTATGGTTTAATTGAGAAGAGCTTAACTGGTCCTTATGAATGATGAAATTAAATCCTTCGTTCAGTATTCATAAGATACTATTGTATAATTGTAATATCATTGTAGTATTATGTCTCACTAAGTAAATACTTAACGTGTGTTGATTTTCACGCGTAGGTTAAAGTAGATATTAGCCGAGTAGGGAGTGCAACAGTAGCATCAGATATCATCAATTAAGGTTGGCCCTCATCAGTAACGGTAAGTCAATCATGTTTATTTTGAATAATTGCTGGCATGTAATTGACTTTAAAGAAAAATGCTCTTGAATGTATATAAAGTGGAATTTTGGTAGTATATTTCGATGATTATTTTATAATTGAATTTAAATGTTTTAATTTAAATTTTTGAAACAAACTTTTAATGGGTTTCAAAAGAAAAACTATTTTAAAAGTGATGTGACATCTATAACTCGTAATACAGAAAGGTATACGGGAGATTGGTGTTACATTTATTGGTATCAAAACTATAGGTTTAGCCGATTCTCGGCCAAAACCGAGTTTAATTGAATTGAGAAAAAGGATTACATGTCATTACGATTGTCAAAATTACTGATAGGGTGTCAATTAGAGTGTGATTGAGGTCACTCCTTATTAAATTGAATGTTATTATTATGTATGTCCTAATAGATGTCGGAAACTAAGGATAAAGGTAAGAAAGTAGGAGATATTAAAAAGAAATTCGAGAACAAAATCGACCCAAGAGAATTCGACATGATTTCAGTATCATGCCGTAGAAGGGTAAAAGCTGCTAGGAAATTTTCCTCCATTTTGTAGAAGGAATGCCTCAGTGTTTAACGATGTTTCTACATGGGAGGAATTTATTAAAAAATTTGAACGGTTTATGAGAGAAGTTGAATTGGATGAGGATCCAGAGGAGATTTCTGGATATAGTGATGATTCTGAGATTTCTTCATAATTTAGAAAGATTTAAGTGAAACATTAAATTGTTCAAATTATTGTTAATTTGAGTAAGAGGAAATGAGTAAGCGATAAATGCATTAACCGCTAAAAGCTTATAGAAAGATGAGTTATTAGAGGATCAAGTGATTATGAGTTAATTTAAGAATAAATGTTAAGTTTATGGACCTAATAGAGTTACTTTTATAAGGTAAATGGTGAAATGGATTTTCTAACCAATTTATACCTCAATAAATTATTATTTAGAATCAAGATTAATTCTCGAGAACTTGGAAAAGTGTCAAGTTCATAACGATAGGAAAAAGAGTAAATTTGGTTACTAGTGTAATTTTAGTATTAACTACTATGAAGTTATTGCTACAAATTTGTTAAGTATTCTTATTAAATGATGTGGATAATTAGACTTACATAGATGATATATAGAATGTTTTAATTGCTCGAGAATATTTTAAATAGATCCGAAAAAGTTACATGGATTTTCTCAAGAAGGAAATGAAATATTTTAAAATAAAAGTATTCTATTTAACTTAATCTCAATTGAGATGATAACGGTAAACCCTAGTGAGCCATGGTCTTAGGTAGTAATGAGACATTGTCAGTGATTATCTCCTCAAGCCTTAATCCTGACCAAAAACTAAGTTTGCTAACTGTTTTGTCACAGCATAAGAAAGCGTTAGGTTGGACTATGGAAGACTTGAAGGGGATAATTCCTACCATTTGCATGGATAATAATCTATTGTAAGAAGGTTGTAATGAAAAATATTATCAAGTGGCTTGATGCTGGAGTTATTTACCCAATATCCAACAGTTCATGGGTGACCCCAGTGCAATACGTCCCCAAGAAAGGATGCACGGTCGTGGTGAGAAACGAAGATAATGAGCTCCTACCCACGCGCACCGTCACAGGATGAAGGATATGCATGAACTACTTAAAGATCAAAAAGGCTACCAAGAAGGATCATTTCACTCTACTTTTCATCGATCAGATGCTTGATCGATTGGCAGACAAAGCATACTATTGCTTTCTATATGGATATTTGGGGTATAATCAAATTTCCATAACACTAGAGGACCAGGAGAAGATAACTTTTACATGTCTACATGACACTTATACTTTTAGGAGGATGCCCTTTGGCCTGTGCAATGCTCCAACAACTTTTCAAAGATGTATGCAAGTCATTTTCTCTGACATGGTTGAATATTTCTTGAAAATATTCATGGATGATTTTTCCATCTCTAGAGTCACTTTGAAAAATCAATTAGTAATGCGGTGAAGAGGCTGACCTTGTATTGAATTGGGAAAAATGTCACTTCATGGTGACTAAGGGTATTGTGTTAGGCCACAAGATTTCACAGCAAGGTATTGAGGTGGATAGATCTAAGATCGAAGTGATTGAGAAGTTATCTCCACTAACTTTTTTTAAGGGAATTAAGAGTTTCTTGGACACGGGGTTTTTATAGGAGATTCATCAAGGGCTTCTCTAAGATTTCCAAGCCATTGTGCATCTTACTGTAACAAAATCAACCTTTTGTGTTTGATAAATTGTTCTACGACACATTCATAGAGATGAAACAAAGCCTTACCTTAGCACCTATTATTGTTCCTCCGATTGGACGTCGCCATTCGAGTTGATATGTGACGCGAGTAATTTTATCATGGGAGCAATGCTAAGGTAGAGCCGAGGTAAAATTATTTATGTCATATATTATGCTAGTCGTACTTTGAATGATGCACAACTTCACTATACTACCACTGAGAAAGAATTACTTGTTGTGGTATTTGCATTCGATAAGTTTAGGTTATACTTGATAGGCCCCAAAGTCATAATTCACACTGATCACTCATCTATAAAATACTTAATGAACAAGAAGGATGCCAAATATAGACTTATTAGGTGGATACTACTTCTGTAAGAGTTTGACTTTGAGGTTGTAGACAGGAAAGGTACTGAGAACAAGGTTGTTGACCATCTATCTAGGCTAGAGAACAATTTAGAATGCTATGACAACTTAGAAATTGAAGAAGAATTCCCTGATGAGAAAATTTTACATGCCATGACAATTATGTGGTACGCTGACATCTTTAATTTTCTTGTTAATGGTATTTTGTCTTATAACATGAACAACCAAGGAAAGAGGAAATTCAGGAACGATGCAATATTCTATTTTTGGGATGAGCCATTTTTATTCAAATAATGTGCCGACCAGATGTTTAGGAGGTGTGTCCCCTGTAACGCCCCATACTTGGACCATGAGTTTGAGCTGGATAACTGAGAGGACATTAGGTTCTAATCATGTTAGACGGATCATGATCCACATTACACATATTTCACGAAAGAAAACAATTTAAAATCTTTTAATATTCATCACACACAACGTTCAATGTAACTAACATGCAATTGAATCTCAAGTAAACATGCAAACATTACATTTAAATGTTTAGGGGTATTTTGGTCATTTCACATCATGTAATAAATCAACAAATCAAATTACCCAATTAAGATTACTATATATTAAGCATTGTCATAAGGAAGTAGTACACAAAATTTCATTCCAATCAGACATCATATAATCACTCAATTGATCATACAAGATTAGGGACCTAAACATAAATATACAAAACATACGTACCAAATAGTGACATGTAACTAAGGGTTGAATTATGTAATTAAGTGTGTTAAAGAAGTAATCACTAAAATCTAATCAAATTTCCAAATTAATATTTTAAGTAATTAAACAAATCAATTTCTAGGCTAACTTGAACACACATAATTATTCAGGGGTCAAATTAGAATTTAAGAAAACTTCAAACCTTTAATGACTGCAATTTTGCCTTTTTCTTCAAGAAAAAAATGCAAAGGGATCGATCCTTTTTTCACGGGGGATCGATCATTTGCAGGACAAAAACTTTGGGATCGATCCTTTCAGGTCAAGGGATCGATCTTTTCCCCTAAGAAATCAATCATTTTTCTGAAAAACTACAGATTTATCAAGAACATACATATTTGGTCAACTAATCACTCACATAAAAGTAATCATGGATTAGGAAAATGCTTGGACACTATTCAACCACTACATACATGCTAAATCAAGTTGTAGCATGCTTTATAACACAAGTAAAATAAGGTGTAGTATGCTTTATACTACAAGTCAACACATTAATCAAGGATTTGGAACCAAAAGTCAATAATTGCATAAAAGTTAATTTCAAGCACAAGTCACCTACTCATTTTTGGCATTTAAGGTCGTTTCATGCAACCTAAGAGTCTAACATGTTTAGTTTACCAAGTTACACTTAACTAAACACTCCAGACACTTCTTCAGGATCTAAAACAACATTTGAGTAATCTCATGCTTCAAGCAACAAGTTCATACTTATAAATCCAAAGTCAAAGGATCAAACCAAAATTAAATCCAAAACATAAATTCACTTATTACAAAACAATGAAGCATTATAAGTCCAACAAAGTGAATAATAGTTCTATGTCCCAAACGTCCCCAAATCTCACACAAAGTTTTCGAAAACCACATGCATATTGCTTTATGCCTTAGCCTTGCTTGATCATATCGATGCGAAGCTCCTCGCCTCCAAACTAAACTCTAATCCTCTGAAAATGTTAATAACGAGTGTGAACTTATAAAGCCCAGTAAACGACTAACATTCAAAGTAATTCATATAACCAAGATAAAGATCAATCCTATATGCTCATACATAACTTGTTCTTTAGTATACACTTATAATTCAACATCTCATGATTGAATGATCAGCTAACATGTTCCAAATCACTTGATTTCTAGATTAAACAAATATCAAGGAGCATATAGTTTGAAAACATTCACAAGCACGCATACACAATTATCTTCCTTGGCCAATCACACACATTTTTTTATTTTAAGATCAATAGCTTTTATTAGAAAAAAACTCACTCATTGGATAAACGGACTCCATACAACTCCCGTTTTACTTACAGACTCACATAGTTCCAAAACCTTAAATTGTAGATTAAACTCAACGGCCAACCTTACCCCGTGTCTTCTCGGAGCAAAGCTCAACGTACCATCCGAGCCTTTTATAATACTGAATCACACACTAATACAAAACACATAGAGTACTCTTTCCTAGAAATGCCTTTCATATCCAAATGTCTATAAGAATAATAGCCAATTAATCCAATTCACCAAGAGCGCTTGTCAATGATGCATAGTTTTCATATATTGATTCAAATACATTTTGAAACACACTTATGGATGGTTGTCATGATCAACCCACATATTTGGATAGTGAGAAAGTTCAACTCATCCAATTCACATTCAGAATATATATAGATTTTCACAAACTGTTTCCAAAATCCTATGCATCATTTGCAACACATCACATTCATAATTCACATTCTCATTTCTTACATAAGTGGCATCATATGTAAATCAACATAATTCATTTTCCATCATAATAATTAATCAAACAAAACAATATGTCAGGATTAACAAATGCAAAACTACACAAACCTCAACCTTGAATCATGTTCATTTCCTAAGAATGAGATCCACTCACCTTGCTGTCCGGAAACCGAAAATACTTCCAAACACTATCTTAACATTCACTAACCCCAAAGCAACAAGTTTCCTCAACTAACAACACAATAAAAACCTTGCAAAGCAAGTTAACACATTAAAATCTAATTTAAAACAAAATAGAATCCTCTATTTCTAAAACAGAGCATAAACGTCAAAAACACATAAAATCTTATCGAAACTTCACTCCAAAAAATCCAATCCAAAACGCACGAATCTCCACACTAAAAGATGATAAACAAAAACTATAATCAACATCTAACTCAACTAGAATCACACAAATTAACATCTACAAACCTAAATTCTTTGATTCCCAAAACTACCAAAAATCGACATTGTTTTCAAGAAATAGATATCCAAATCATTTGCAATTGAAAAAACTTGATTTAATATTATTATAATCACTCCAAAAACAACTCAATTTCATTAAGAAAACCGCAAAACATATTCAAGAAATCAAAACATTAATTAGCTCCGAAAATCAAATGAAATCTTAGAAATTCTTTCAATTAAATCAACAATTCAATAGAATCATTAACACATAGTCTCTTGCACTCAAAGCTTGAAAGAAAACCAAGGAAAAGATCCTTATCTTGCTGGTAATAGATTGAAATTGAGATCATCAATGGAATTCCATTATGATCAAGCTTTAAAAAAACAAGAATAGAAAAGAAGAGAAACTTGAGAATTAAAATCAAGATTGAGATGAGTGAATTTAGGAATCAAGAAAAAAAAATAGAAAAAATTAATCAACTTATTTGGGAGAAAATGAGAGAAAATGAGAGAAAATGGAGTAAGTTCAGAGAAGTTACGAAAATGTAAAAAGAGAAGGAAATAAAAAGCGAGTAACAAGCAAATAAGGAAATGTAATTTAGATTAAAATGAATCTAGATGAGAAAATGATAAAAAGGGAAATTAAAACATTTTAATTTTGGAGGGAAAACTCTAAACATAAGCCATGGTATAATTGCTTAGTAGACTTTAACTTTGTGAAAATTTACAAAATGATCACCAAAATTATAATTTCCAATTCCATCAATTCAGTTACCAAATCATTTAATTAAACTTCCATAATTAAAATTAATCTTCTAAAATGACTTAAAACATTTCCAAAACATTTTTAAAACCAAAATATGAATTTTAGAAAATTTTCTTCCCTTTTATCGAAAATCTAAAAATCAACCCGAAGTCGACCCTAACTACCAGACCCAACTTTAGAATGTTACATCCCCGAAAATGAGCAAAAGGACATTTTACTCCATTTTCATATGGGTTTGTGTGGTGGCCACTTTGGTGGAGTAAGGATAATTGCAAAGGTCTTTCAATCAAGCTTTTATTGGCCTACACAATTCAAAGATGCCCATGAGTTTTACAAGGCATGAGATAGATGCCAACGCACTAGAAATATTTCTAGAAGACATGAAATGCCATTGAAAAATATTTTGGAGATATAAATTTTTGATGTGTGGGGCATAGACTTTATAGGACCCTTCCCATATTCGTTTGAAGACTTATATATCTTGCTAGTAGTGGACTATATGTCGAAGTGCGTTGAAGAAATTGTGACGTCGAGAAATGACTTAAAGATTGTGCTCAAGTTCCTTCACAATAATATCTTTACACGATTCAGAGCACCTAAAGCTATTATTAATGATGAAGGCAACCATTTTGACAGTAAAATAATTGCCAAAGCATTGTAAAGATATGGGATGCGACACAAAATTGCCATGAAATATCACACACAGACCAATGGGTAAGCTAAAATGTCAAACCATGAAATCAAGCAAATCCTCGAGAAGGTGGTGAGGCCTAGACGGAAGGGCATGTGGACACTCTATTTATAAGATGCCTGAGTTGTTCTCGTCAGTTTTTTGAAAATGTTATGGCGTGTTGGATTTACTATAGTGCATAAATAACACATGCAATTTATTTTAATTATATTCCTCATTTTTAAGGGCACACAAAGGTTACAATGCTTAAGGGTGGCGACTGTAGGACAAAAGGACAAAGTGAAGGACAACCCTACTTTTTAAGGTCTTGGGTGGCAAAAGACAAAAAAGGGAAGGGAGTTGCTTTTTCATTTTTGAATTTTAACTATTTATTTATTTTTTCTCTCATTCTTTTTGTCTTGTCATTAATTACTTTTCAACATTATCCTTAAAAAAAACCCATGTACACGTTCTCTAGAATAACCCCTATATTTTCTTAATTTTTTATTTTCTCTCTACTTTTACTCTTATCACTTCATCTTCCTCTTTTCTCTTTCCAATTAGACTTAAATCGAGATGGTCTGGACCCATCGAAGTCAACCAAGTCTACCCTCATGGAGCCGTAGACATCAAGAACATGGACAATAGGACTATCTTCGAAGTTAATGGCTAGTGATTGAAAGTGTATAATGGAGCCCCACTTTTGCGTTACAAGTCGACGCTCTATTTGCAAACACCTGATTTGTCCTCTTTAGTTTTTTGAAAATGTCATGGCTTGTTGGATTTACTATTGTGCATAAATAACATGTTCAGTTTATTTTATTTTATTTCATTATTTATTCAGTTATTTTTAATTATTTTAATCATGTTCCTCGTTTTCTAAGGGCACACAGAGATTGCAATGCATGAGAGTGGCGGCTGTAGGACAAAAGTAAAAAGAGAAGGACGACCCTATTTTAAAGGTTTTGGGTGGTAAAAGACAAAAAATAAAGAGGGTTTCTTTTTCATTTTTGAGTTTTAACTATTTATTTATTTTCTCGCATTCTTTTTGTCTTTTCAATTATTACTTTTCATCATTATCCTTGCAAAATCCCCATCCACACGTTACTTAGGATAACCCCCATATTTTCTTTGTTTTTTACTCTCTTTCTTCTTTTACTCTCATCACTTCATCTTTCTCTCTTTCTCTTTCATGCCGAAAACCCCATAGATTCAAAATCTTCAAGCTTTCACCTTTTTCTTTTCCCACTCAAGCAACAATGGTAGGCACTCATCCTTCAAACAAAGATCCTTAGAAATTCCAAGATGATGCGACAAAAGAATGGTTTCAAAAGATAAAAAATCGACAAGTTTTCTTTGAGGAAGGGTTCTTTTTCTATGAGGACATTAATGGTGACATTGGGCCAGATGTTATAGAGGTTTTCACTCAACATCGTTGGTAAAAGTTTGCAAGGCATCCCAAAAACATCAATGTTACCCTCGTCAAAGAGTTTTATGCCAATTTCTTTGACCGTGACCAACATTATATTTTTGTGTGATGTACTTCTATCTGTTTTACACACTCTATGATTAATCGATATTTTAAATTATTGGACTTTGTTAATTACCATACTCAGTTTGAAGATGAGGCTGAAAATATGACCTATCATAGATGATGAAGGACTTGTGTTTTTTAAACTCTAAGTGGAATGGAAGAGATGCTAGCCGACGCTCAATGGATTGAGAAAGGCTTCAACCAAGAGCCAAGCTGTGGAACCACTTTATGAAGCACAAACTACTGCTAACCTCTCATAATAATACCATCTCATTCCATGGATAATTCTCTTGCACTCAATACTTGTGGGGAGATCGATTGATATGGGTAAGATATTGTCAGGCAAGTGCATGCCTGTTTGAATTGGCCGACTAGTTCCATAGTCTTTCCTAACCCGATCACAGCTTTTTGTCACAAGAAAAAGGTTGTGGAAGATCAATTTGATGACATTTTACTCGGGTTGAAAGGTAACACGAAAGCAAAGATCCCCGCTCTATTTTGGTTAACTGAGAAAAAGAATAAGGCAAAGATGAGAAAACTTTAGATGCCCTTGAAGACTCAGCACAACAAACAAGAGAACAACCTAAGCGGTTATCTCAAGACTTTCTTTACTTATGTTAAGCAATAAGACACGGTCGTGGCATCCGTTTACAAGGAACTACTCCCATATTTGGCTCAAGATATTCTAATCTTTCTGGATATGATCTTGCAGGTATCTGAGGATGCCACGACATTTCCAAATATTAACTAGCAAGATGATACGCTCGAGCCACATGATGATGTCCCCCTTAACACGGTGTCTGAGCAAGTATATGAGCCCCAACCCTAATCCTAGAATGAACCCGACCAACCCAAGGAGTCTTAAACTAGTTATGAGCCTTCGAGTTAAATACCTAGATAAATAGAAATATCGAGGCAACCATCACTGCGTAGAAGGAGAAGATGCCTGAAGAAATCTATTGGGCGTCTGGCGATACTGACTACGAATGCTACTGAGGGCCCGAGCACCCCCACCTGTTGAGCATGAATTAGACCCCAAGTCAAGCCCTACCCCACTGAGGAAACATACCATGCGCGGTACAGCCAACACAACACCACCATCTTAGCTAATTCAAGGTACCTTGTATTGTATTTGTAATACCCTAAATTTTAGGTCATAGACTAAATTAAAAAGAATTGAAATTTGAAGATTTATTTGAATAATTGGTAAAAGATGAGAAAATGATTTGGAATAGTGTTTTGAACTAAATTGTAGCAATAGATGAATTAAGAGGGCATTTTGGTCCTTTAAGGGGAAAATGAATTTAAAATTCATTTTTTATAAAGTATTAAAGAAAAAGGGGGAAAAGGGAATTTAGGTTATGAAAAGGCCATCTCTATTTTTCTTCTTTCCGTGGAAATAGCTCTCTCCCATAGAAAAGGTAAAATTTTAATTGGTTAGTGTTTCTTTTCGATTATTGTTGGTTCTTGCAAATTTAAGTGTTATGTAAGCTTAAGGAAATGTTATATGAGATTAAAACTATGAAATGGAGGAAATATTAGAGATTTAAGAAAATGAGTTTTTAATTGATATGTTGATATATCATCTTTATTGATGTTTATTGGTAGAATTAACTTGTCAAGAGGTAAATGAAAGATTAGAAGTATTGGATAGGATTAATACCATACTAGAAAAAGTGGTGTGATTATGAAAATTGAATGTTCTTGGAAGATTTTAGATGTTTTAAGAAACTAAATGAAAGAAATTTAGTATGGATTGGTAAATAAGAGCTTAATAGTGTTATATGGTATAAACATACCGAAATTTGACCATATTTGGGTGATAATCGGGCTGAAAACTGGAAATTCTAAGCACGGGTATCGGTACTGATGAAATAGTACCGATACTATAGGCTTGAAATCAATAGAATTTGTTGAGTAGTAACGATACCTATTCAAGTGGTATCGATACCAAGAGGGGAGTATCGATACCAAGAGGGGAGTATCGATACCATGAGGATGGTATCGATACCATTGATCATAAAATGCAAAAGATGGTATCGGTACCGTAATAGTGTATCAACACCATGGTGGGGGTATCGATACTAGTGAGCCGGAAATGTTAAAAATAGGCAGATATTGTTATTGAAGGTTAATAATATTTACTCTTGAATAACATTTGAGTATAATTGTTAGGAAATATACTAACAATTGATATTGTACGTGTCGTTATTGGATGCTTGAGTAGATCGAAATCAAGCTCCCGAGTCAAGCAAAACTAAAGACAAAGGCAAAGTACTGCAGTGATGAACTTTGCATTTTGGATATAATAGCGAGACAATCCAGGTTAGTGCATTTAATTATGTACGTATATGTTATGGTAGTCATAGTTGTATGATTTATTAATGTAAGTATGATGATTACCAAATGGCACTAAGTGTGCAAAAACTTAAGAAATCATACTAAGTGTATGAATTTTGGTATGGGCACTTTGTGTGCAAAACTAAGAAATCCATACTAAGTGTATGAATTTCTGTATAGGCACTATGTGTGCAAAACTAAGAAATTCATACCAAGTGTATGAATTTCCATATGGGCACTATGTGTGCAAACTAAGAAATCCATACTAAGTGTATTAATTTTTGTATGGGAAATATATGTGAAATTATCCGAAGTTCATAATAAGAAGGTGAATTATCGTTTTGGTAATGGGTGAGTAATCAACGTAAATTATAGTAAGATTTTGGGATTATTGCATGGGCACTATAGGTATAACCCATAGAATGTAGAATGATTGAAAGAGTTAATTGATATTATAAATAATTATTATAGTAGAAACTGGTCTAAAATAAAAGATTACTAGGTCTGACTGTGCATTTAACATAAAGGTTTCAATTATGCCAGTTAGATGAAAGGCTAAGTGCCTTTAAGGCTTAACTGTGCATTTGACATAAAGGTGTCAATTATGCCAGTTAGATGAAAGGCTAAGTGCCTTTGAGGCCTAACTGTGCATTTGACAGAAATGTGTCAATTATGTCAGTTAGATGAAAGGCTAAGTGCCTTTGAGGCCTAACTGTGCATTTGACAGAAAGGTGTCAATTATGCCAGTTAGATGTAAGGCTAAGTGCCTTTGAGGCCTAAATGTGCATTTGAAAGAAAGGTGTCATGAAAGGTTAAGTGCCTTTGAGGCCTAACTGTGCATTTGACAGAAATAGGTCAATTATGCCAATTAGATGAAAGGCTAGTGCCATTGAGGCCTAACTATGCATTTGACAGAAAGGTGTCAATTATGTCAGTTAGATGAAAGGCTAAGTGCCTTTGAGGCCTAACTGTGCATTTGACAAAAATGTGTCAATTATGCTAGTTAGATGAAAGGCTAAGTGCCTTTGAGGCTTAATTGTACATTTACAAAAATGTGTCAATTATACCAGTTAGATGAACGGTTAAATACCGTTGAGTAAAAGATAAATGGTCTAACTGTGCATTTGACAGAAAGGTGTCAATTATGCCAGTTAGATGAACGGTTAAAGACCGTTGAGTAAAAGATAAATGGCCTAACTATGCATTTGACAGAAAGATGTCAATTATGCCAGTTAGATGAATGGTTAAAAGCGATTGAGTAAAAGATAAATGGCCTAGCTGTGCAATTGGCAGACAAGTGTCAATCATGCAAGTTAGATGAAAGGTTAAATGCCTTTGGGTAAAACACTAAAGGAATTATAATGCATTTGGATATAAACGGTGCATAAGTGGTATGAACGGATGTCATATAGATATAAAATGTACAATAATGCATAATTGGTATGAATGGAAGTTATAAAGGGAAAAACGTAAACAATACATAATGGGTATGAAAGGATGCCCAAATGAAAATAAAAAATGGTGTATTAACAGTAGTTAAGGTGCTGCCCATAATGATTATAAAAGATACATGATCAATTGGAACTTTGGTGCAATACATGTATAGTATGTTCTAATTTAACGTACACCGATCAAATAAAGAATAATTGGGGAAAATATATAGAAGTATAGATAGGCTGATCCTACTAAGAATAATTTAGATTACTTATTGAAAGAATTATGGTGTAACTGAGAAGGGCTTATCTGGTCCATATGGATTTTGAAATTTTTAATCGTCATTCAATATTCATAAGATAATTATATATAAAGCTTGATATCTTTGCAGTATTATGTCTCACTAAGTAAACACTTAACGTTCTTGATTTCACGTGTAGGTAAAGGCAAAGATTAGTTGCGTAATGAGTGCAGCAGTACCAGCTGCGATCATTAATTAAGGTTGACCCGTCATTAACGCTAGGACAATTTTATTCCTTTTGAAAACTTAGCTGGAATGTAATGGAACTACATTAAATATTTTGTAATGTATTTAAATTTATAGTTTTAGTATTTTACTTATATGAATAACATATTTTGAGGTTAAAATTTGAAACAAAAATTTTACGATTTTTCAAATGACAAAATATTTTATAAGCATAATGTGACATATGTATCTCATGTACGGAAATGTATACGGGAGATGGGTGTTACAGTATTTGCATAAAATTTAGTTTAATTATTCAATTATTTTATTTTATGAATTGAGGACAATGCATCCCTCAAGTTGGATGAGGTAGTGTTTTCATTAGGTAAATTTACATGATAATGTTAGTATTAATTTTCCATGACATTAGTAAAAATTAGGATAGTTTGTTGGAATAAGTTGATGATGCCCGATGATGTTGAATTCTTATGTCTATTATGAACTAAATGTATATGACCTTGGAGTTGGATAGGATTTGCTATAGGACGGTTGTTTGTATTGTTAATTGTTGCATGATTATATGCTCTCTATGCTTAGGAATTTTAGAAAATTTTTAGGAAGAAAGCTTGAATACCTTAGTGTGTGTTAATGAGAATGAACTTAATTGCTTAAATTAAACTCTCTTATATAGCTTGAATTGTTGTTAATTGTGAATAAATGCTTTGGTATAATTACAGAGGGACACTATTTTTTGCCATGGCATTGCTTGGAATATTGAATCTTAATAAATGACTACTATGGGCACATGAGTGAATGAAAGTAGTCATGGGATTGCTTTACCCGACTAGCCAGGGATGGAAGGTATGCTCCCATTCATCTAGAGTGTGGGATGGTAGTTGTGATAGGTTGATTCCCCTCGTAGAAGTGATAAAATGAATTGGATATGTTATATGGAAATGGTTTCTAACTTGTTGATGCCAATACATTTATGACAGCTGAAACTCTAACTCACATAATTGTCCTGAAACTGAATGTAGTCATAACATTTTTATTTTGTTGACTACTATCCATTGCTTGAGGACAAACAATAGATTAAGTTTGGTGGTGTGATAACTCCATAAAAAGGGTATATTTAGAACCTTTCCACTTAAGTTATTGGCTATCTTAAAGCATATATAGGTTTATATAGATGCATTTAGGAGCATGTACTTGCATTTGGTTGATTTTTCTTGACTTGGTATTTTTTTTGTGAATGGTTCTATTTTATAAGGAAGGTCTGGTTTGGATATTGATGCACAGGTTCTAGGAGAAAGGGCGTGCAAGGAGAATTGTAGTGGTGAATTGGATGCCAAAGTCATGGCATTTCTAGTTGGTGTGCTAGGAGAATTTTCTTGACAAACAACATTAAAATGCCATGGAAAATTTTGGATGCCGAAAAGGACAAATAAGTTGAAGATATTTTCGTACAAGGCCAACTGACATTTTGCCACGCGTTCTTTGTTGACAACCGCCTATGAGGTGTCCACTACCAGTTATTGTACTACCCTCACATGTGGGAAATGTGACTTAGGGTACCATTGGAATTTTGGCAAAAACCCTAAGTATATTCCCTTAATATAAATAAATTATGTCGCCACAAAGGAAGGGAGCTTTTTCACAATCTTCTAATTTCCATTTTGAGCTAAAAAGGAAGCTAAAAAACCTTTTCTTTTTATTTTCTTCGCGGTGTTGCTCCATTAAACAAGTTTGGCATACAAGAGGAGCAAGCAGTGTTAAGGCAATTCATGGTGGCCGAGGAGCTCACGGTAGTGCACGTTGGGAGTTTTCCTCCACCCTTTTTGCTTTATTTTTGTTATTCAACGGGTTACATTGAAATGATTATTTTTATGAATGATTTCAACTCAACATGAACTAAACCTTATTTAGTGGGGTTTGTGATGGATTATTAAGTGTTTTTATTTAATGAATTGTTGATTCTTTTATGTTTATCACTTATTTTGTTCATTGTTTTTCATGGTGGCCGAAGAGCTCATGGCAGTCCACGTTGGGAGTTTTCCTCCACCTTTTTTTCTTCATTTATTTTTATTTGATGGGTTGTATGGAACGTGTTGTTTTTATGGATGGTTTGAACCTCACCATGAACTAAACCTTATTTGGTGGGGTTTATGATGGATGATTAAGTGTTTTCTTTAATGAATGGTTGATGCTTCATGTTTGTCACTTGTTTAGTTTATTGTTTCGAATTACTTAAGATTGTAGGAGGCATGAGAGTGACCATTTCTTAAGTATATTATTTTGTGTTTAAGAGAAACTAAGTTAAGGATCCTTAGTGTTCAAGATAAACTAGGGGAAGATCAATGTGAATAATGGGTTTTATCTAATAACTAGAACCTAATCCTACATTAGTTTTCTAGAGAAACTAAGGGAGGATTTTAATGACTAATAGGAGTGTTGTTGCTCGGGTGAGAGAATTTGTCGTGGCATTTTTTGTCTGTCAGCTTTTGTGATTAGAGTTAGCATAGGAGCACTCTTAGTGAACTCTATCGAGCAAGTGAATCATTAAAGTTTCATAAAAGTTTATACCATTCTAAAAGAAAAGCATTATGATTCCTTAGTGACCCCACCAATCATTCCCATAATGCTTGTTTGTGAAGGATTATAAAGTCATTTTAGTTAATTATCAAGTTATCAATTCACATTGTCTTAGCATTTTCTATTCAAAATGTCTGACATTTCCATTTACTACACATTCACACCACCAAACCAATTCCACCCACATACATTTCATCTTGTCTTGGAATACTCACTTGTGCATACCATTAATTATACTTAGATATTTCAATATTCGTGCTTTAACTTAACTTACAATTTCCTTGAATCCTCATGGGAACAATACTCACTCACTCTTTATTACTTGTGTGGTTGTGTATACTTGCACATAATTTACATCCCAATTATATTACTCAAAGCACAAAACAGAACATACCTTCATCTTTGGTGGAAGATTTCATTGAAATATTGTAGTGAAATGTTCTCCCATACTTACTTTCTCGTGATCAAATAGGCTATTCTTTGTGGTGCAAAGCTCATTTAAAAATCAGACATACCTCGACACTTGTCGGATTACTACTAGGAGAGGTATGTTGACTTGTACTTTTTGGAAAACCTATAGGATTTCCTTTTCTTTGTATATTTTGTCACGCTTCATCAATCTTGATAGGAAGGGTGGTGCGATTTGATAAGAATGAGGAGGAGGAGGAGGAGGTGGTGACGAAGATGTACCATGGATATAGGAAGGTGGTGTTTCATTCCTCTTTTTGGAACGTGTAACATTCTCTTCTTGGACTTCAGATTTGATAACGGTTCCACTTCAGAGGGTGATAACACTAACATTCTCTCTCGAATTTGTCTCCATTTGATAAAGTAGTTTTCCATGTGACTCTTATCTCCCCACGGTTTGATCCAATTGGCTCATTTTCTTATCCAACTCTTGAAGATATGCTTCAATTATGCTTTGGAATTTTTCCTAGGAAATAACCCGTTTCTCCGGGGAAATCACCAGCTTCTTCATTACCGCCTCCAATGATGTCTTTTGTGTTTGTTGTTATGAACGTGGCCTCAGTTGATATGTTGATTTCTTGTTCTCTGCATAACTAGATGGTCCCGTTATCCCAAATTGTATGAATTTCCATGCGGGTTGTATGGTCTTTGAGAGGTCCTAGAAAGCTCCCTACGGTGTTGACTTGTATGCTACCTCTCTCTTATAACATTGGACAATAGTCTATTGGATGATCCGACATCGTACATATCCCACATGTTCTTGTTACTATAGATTTTCCTGCAACAAGTGAATTAACTACTTCAGTTAATTTATCTAATTTATTTTAAATGGAAAATGTACTTATCTCGTGAACTCACCGACTTAGTTCACTTGAAAACAGTTAAGAGTTGGTTACAATGGTTGAAATCAACTCTCTTGCTATTGTTGGAGTCTTGTTAACTAATACTCCTCCACTGGTGGCATCAATTATTTTCATCTCTAAGGAAAACAATCCTTCATAAAAGTGTTAAAGTAGAATTATTTCGGTTAATTTGTGTTGTGCACAACTTGCGCAAAGCTTTTTAAATCACTTCCAGTAGTCATAAAGACTCTCTTCATTCTTTTGTCAGAATGAAAGAATGCTCCTTTATAACTCGCTTTCTTTGGCTGCTGAGAAGTACATGTCAAGAAAAATGTGACTCATGTTAGCCTATGAATTAACTGAATTTGGAGGTAAATAAAATAACCATTAAAAGGAAATCTTTATGTTTTATTTGGTCTTCTAAAATTCCCTGTGGTTTCATACTAGAGCAAAACATTTTGAATTCCGTCAAGATTTGTGTGGATTTTCATTGGGAATACCATGGAAAGTGATAAAAAGATAAATAAGTCTTGTCTTCAATTGGAATGGAGTTTCTACTAGAGGAAAGGTTATACACAAGGGCGTTTGGGTGGTAGGAGCTGTAGCTAGCTCCCGAATCATTTGTTCTGCATTTTCTACCATATGGATATGATCTTAATTATTTATCTTGATATACGCATTAATTTTAGAATTATCTCTAGATCTGGATTTGTTTTGAACTCTTCTCTTATTCTTCTTGTGTTTTTCTTTTCTCTAGAAGTGTTTGTGTGTGCATTCTTCGTGCTCGTGCTTCGATCTTCGATTCAAAATCTATTAATTCTATTGGGTTTCTCCTTCTCATAAATTAAAAATGAAATAAATAAATCAGTAACTTGTTTTTAGTCCTTGGCAACGACACCAATTTGACACGAGCCATTTTTCACATCAAAATAATTCATTATTCTCAAATAGTAAATAAATGAAGATGAACGTAGCAAGAGAGAAGTAAGGGGTAAATCCCACAGGGACTAAGAAAACTTTCTAATTTATGCTTGTTTGATTTCTGAGCGAAAAAACTGAGTTGAGTAATATTTAAGTAAAATTATTGGTTTAGTAAATAATTCATTATTGGTCCAGAGATATGAGAACATGTGATTGTTCCTTTTCAAGTTAAAGCTGAGACAGAGGGGAGTGAGCCTCCGACTACAGCATGATGCCTTTTTGTGAGAACAGTAAGTGATTTAGCTATGTGAGTCAATTTTCATCCTTGATGTCTTCATGTTGGTATATGAGCATAAGCTATGTACAACACCTAATAGTATGCAACGTTGTATGTTATCATGGTTTTTGTGCACGAGTCTAAATGAGACAAAGTACTTTAAGTGTCGATCGACTAGCATTAACCATCATTGAATAGTATAATAGTGGTAAACGATCATGGGTATAAGACGTAGAGTCATAGAATCCTAAGTCATAGTGTGATTGTGTGGGATCTTCGCTATATAATGAGTGCTCTCTAAGAGAGCTAGATGTTTCTAATTTCACTAAGTAGATAGCCAATTTATAGTTGTGATTACCTTAAATTCAAATTTTGGTGAGTAGCATGTATGTGGACAACAAACAAATTGAGAAATAGTTGAGTAGCATGGACGAATATTAAATCAGAGTTGCACAACAAAAACATTAGATCATTATTTAGAAAGTTAGCAATCGTCATCATATCTTCAGGATAAGACATAAAGACCGTGTATGAAAAGTTTCCGCAAGATCTTCATGAGTTCCTATATTCAATAAGTAAAAGAGACTATAGAGTAGTGAAGTGAAGAGTTTAGCATTTGTAGATGAGTTGTAGAGAAGTTGTTCAAAAGGAGTTTTGCTTAAGTTTGACATATGTAACATCCGTTGGAAAAATCGTAGGTAGATTTTGTGAGTTTTTGAGTTATATGTCATGTTGTCAGGACTACTTCCCTAAGGATGAGACTTGATAAGAGTTCAAGTGCTTCAAGGCTTCTAAGTGGTTGCCTAAAGATAGGTCGTTATTCGATTCAAGTAAATTTTAAGGATAAAATTTCTTTTGAGGAGGGAAGAATTACAATACCCTAAATTTTGGGCTAGTAGTTTTGGGTTTACCTGGGAGGTATATAGACCTTGTAGAGTTTGTAATTGAATTTATTGGGCCAAGTTGAGCTTAATGGGGTTAGAATTGGGCCCGACTGGCCATCAAAGAGGATTTTTCCATATAAGACAAAATACGTGGGACCTAATGTAACATCCATAACCCATATAATTATACCTATACAGATTATAGATGTCACCCGAATTTTGCGAACCATTTTCAATCCAAAAGTGATTTAAAATTTATTTTCTTAAAATGGTAAATGATATTATAAAATATGCAAAGCTTCCATCCCTATAAAAAATCGAAGGAAATAACCATTAAATTGGAAACTTACCTTTGAGCTGAAGGGAAGATTAAATGAGATTAAAAATAAGTTATTGATGAGATATTAGATATTAAAGATAATGGGTTTTTGAGTGACATGATGAAATATGAAGGTTTATGGATGTTTTATTGTAGATTTGACTTGTCATCAACTTAATTAAGAGATATAAGGTGTTAGAACTAGATTTAGAACATGTTGAAAATTGAGTATGATTCTTAAATCTCATGTAGAAGATAGGATTTTGAGGTTAACGATGGGATAAATAAGTATTAACGAGTTTAATCATATGTATGTGACTTAGGAACATGAAAGGAAAAGAAACATGGAATATTAAAGCTTAAAGGAGTGAAATTTTGTGCTTGAAATGAGATTTATGGGCAAAGTGCATCGATACATCGATACAATGGAAGTATGTATCGATGCACTCCTAAATAAATAAATGTCGGATGCACTGAGTGTATCGATACACAGGTAGTGTATCGATGCACCCCCTCAAGATGAAAACATCGAATGTAATTTGTGTACCGATGCATATGTAATGTATCGAAGTACATGTTAAGGAATGTACCGATGCATTGTTCAATGTACTGATACATACCTTGAATAATAAATGAAAATATCCTTTCTTTTAGTTTAAGAAATGAAAGATTTTAATATACTAATAAGTGATATTAAATGTGTCTTTAATGGATGCTTGAGTAGATCGAAATCAAGCTCCCAAGTCTAGCAAAATGAAAGGTAAAGACAAAGTAGCTGAGTAATCAGAATTGCGTATTGGAAATAATAGCAAGGCGAACCAGGTGAGTGCATTTAATTATGTACGTACATGTGGTAATAGTTAAAATAATATAATTTATTGATGTATGTATAGTGATTACCGAATGACATTTTGTGTGCTAAAATGATAAGGAAATCATACTGAGTGTATAGATTTCCATATAGAGCACTGTGTGTGCTAAATGATAAGGAAATCATATTGAAAATATGGATCTCCTGATAGGGCATTTTATGTGCTAAAATGGTAGGAATTATACTGAGTGTATGGATTTCCAGATAAAACACTAAGGGTGCTACAAAGATAAGAAAATCATACTAATGGTATGGATTTTCACATAGGGCATTTCATGTGCTAAAATGGTAACAAAATCGTATTAATGGTATGAATTTTTGAATAGGCCACTTCGTGTGTTAAAATGAAAGGGGAAGCATACTAAGCGTATGATTTTCCAGATAGAGCACTGGGAGTGCTAATATTAAAGGAAATTACTTGAATTGTATGAATTTCCTATGGAATGTATGGATTCCAATAATGATTGATAAATGAGGTTAATGGGATCAGTTATGCAGATTATAGTATATGCATTGGAATTAAAGATTCCTTGGAGATTAAATATCAAAATATATCTTGTACGTAGAAATGTTATTTGTGATTAATTATGCCTCACTAAGTAATACTTAACGTGTGTTTATTTCACGCGTAGGTTGAATACAGCTTGTAAGGGGATACTGGGACATTCAGTCAAGGTCGCCTCGTTAGTAACCGTATGACATAATAGGTTTTTTAGTCATATGTTAGTCGGCATGTAATAGATTTTAATAAAAAAGTTTTAAATAAATTTAAACGTATTTATGTAAATGGTAACTGAATAGTGATGAACGGTTAAATTTTTATGATCTTTATACATGTTTTGCCGAAGTTACTGTAGCAGTACTATACAGTTACTGTATAGTAACTGTATAGTGATGAACGGTTAAATTTTTATGAGTTTTATACATGCTCATCACTGTTCACAGTACTGTTCGTCACTGTTCACAGTATTGTTCATGCCATATAGTATTGTTCATGAAAACGTATTTTTTTAAAATTTGTTATAACGAACATAATTCAACAATATATGATCGTATTTTATTAATATAAGTTCAAATGTGTTGTATTTTGTAAAAACATCGTTTTAAAAAGTCAATGTGATATCTCAGACTCATATCCGGGTCGGGTACGGGTTGGGGTGTTACACCTAAAGCATAATTAGAACATTAAAGAAAAGAATATGATATCTTAGGATTTTATTATTGGGTTGGATGTGGGTTCTCTAATATTTCCTTTCCTCATTCATTCTTCCTTTCATCATCTTTTCTTCTTAATTCTTCCTCTCAAGAGTTGTATTGAAAGGTAAGTTCTTGAGCATATTTATACTTATTTTAAGCTTCAAATTCATCCACTATCTCTCCAGCAACCTTTTTTTTTTTTATGTCTCAAATCCTTAGGTTCTTTATAACTAAAGAGAAAGTGGGGGTTGAGTAACCAAGTCCTTGAGGAAAGTGGTAGCAAGCTAAAGTAGCTTCATTTTGGGATTCTAACTTTAAGATGGTATGTTTATAATCGTTTGATATGTTAAAGCTTTCATAACATGATGCTTTGTTGAGTTTTGAGTATTTAAGTATTTTAGAGTTTATGCTTGATTTCATGATTAGATAACACATGAATTGATACCAAACTAAGACATTTAGGATTATTTTTTAGTCTTGAGCGTAAATAAGGTAGTTTTGGGTTTTATTATCAATATTGGATGAACAATATTGATACTAGATGATCTGGGATGATTTCTAGGCATTTTATAAGGTGAGTATCGATATTGTAGCCCTAGTATAGATATTGAGGGTAAGAGTATCAATAATAGAAGAATTTTTGGCACACAAAACTATTTTTTGCATTGACATTCAAAGGGGTATCGATACTTGACTAAGGGGTATCAATACTACAAGTAGGATATTGATACTACTCATTTTGTATGGTTAAATTCGACTTTGTTAATGCTAGTAAGAGCTAAGGATGACTTGTAATGGTGAGACTTTCCTCATGAGAGACATAAATGCCCAAAGGTTCCTAAAAACACTCATAGGAGTGGGTCATGACTGAAGTAACCATATTAGATGTAATATGTCCAAGCATCTTTAGTCAAGCACGTACCGAGTAACTAAGAACATAGGATCGTTGTAGAGCATGTACCGACAAGCAATATGAGGTACTGATCATATTTCATAATAGAGGAATTGTGTACTATAAGAACTTCAATTAACCGATATGTACAAGTCATTCTTCCAGTTTAAGGGTAAACGAAAGAGAAGTGTGGTAAGAATGACAAATGGGTCTTTACCAAGTAGCGAACCCAAGTCATGTATTGGGCTAGCAAATAATACAACAAATGAACAACAAAAACAATAATTATCGTAAAATCATGAAACGCCTAGAGAACTTAGAGACATAGATGACTAAAACGTCCTTCAATACTAAATAACTAGGATAGAGAAGCTTAATAAACTAACATATGTAACATACTAATAAACCCTTTCATAATGCTCTAGATAAGAGATGTGTATCTAAGCTACCTTAGTTACCCTAGTGGGACATTTTTAATGATGTGTGGTGTAACACCCATTTCTCGTATTCGACATCGAACATGAGTTAAGGATGTTACATAACATTTATAAAGGAATCCTTATTTGAAAATTAGTACAATTTTGATTCTTTAAAATCATACAATTTAAAGTATTTCACTAAATTCAATTAATCGCGTAAAATCAAAAACTAATATTTTAACATCCAAATCAAATTTGATTTCAGGAAACAACTTAATAGTTTAATATTGTTTCATAAAAAGAATGAAACTGCCTAAAAACTACCTAATTAAAAATTCGTTCAAATAAGAATATAATATAATTTAATAAACTACTAAACATGCAAACTATCATTTAAGCCTAGTAGCATCCATTATATATATATATATATATATATATATATATATAAATAAATAAATAACAAAAACCAGTTTTAAAACTATTTATATCATAGCAAACATAACACATATAATATACATGCCAACTAGAAAAGTCAAAACATCAGAAGATGTCATATTGATACCGACGAGTCAATTTTCGATAGATTATGCCAACTAAGCTCCTTACTCTGAACTCTTTTTGTTACCTACATATGAAACCATCACACGCTAAGTATACACTTAGTAAGGCATTAATAATACCGAAACAAAATATCGTCATGTATAAAATTTCATGTAAAACATAAGAAATAGTATTATATAACGATATGTAAACATGTAAAATAGACTTAACAAATTCTTTCCTTTTTCTTGTAAAACCCAGTTCACATATGTATCATATTTAATAAAATCAAAATAATATGTGAAAGAATCACTTTCAGTTAAACCAGTCAACTTGCACTTTCAAATTTCACACAACTATAGCCCAATGTATATCAGATGAGAATCCAAGGTACGCGAGTCACATAAGAGTGTGCACAATATGCAGTTTAACTGCCACATAGATTATATATACTTTAATTTCAAAACACGAGCATAGGTACTGCAAAACACAACATCACTATACTAATAATCGAGATGGTAATTCATAACATCAAAACATCATGAACCCCATAATGCACATATAAAGCAAGGAATACACAAATGTACTAATACATGATCAATCGATAATCACTCCACCTTATGGCATTCCAATTGTACCAACAACTCTCAATGAACATACAATGGGATTTTATATAAAAATCATATATCATTCATTTATTAGAATTATCCATAGATACTAACATATTAGAATATCATATTAAAATGCATTGGCAGTCCATATCCGAAATCATCCATAAACCATTTAAAAAATTGTTATGAAAATATTTCATAATACTATTCAAATTATTTTCATTTCAAAACATCAGAGGTTGACTTATCTCAAGTCTTCCTCATATCATATATATAAGATAGGAAAGAATGCACGCACCTGGTATACCTCACTAGCTAACCTTTACTATTGATACGCTTTACTCTTGGACTTTTTCCGTCACTTTAAGCTTGTTTGTATCTTGATCTTTATCATTATCTATACAAGCATAAATTACAAAACACATAAAATCTCAAAGTACATGTTAGTATCTCACTAACATAGTAGGCGCATATTAGCATAAAAATTGTAAAAATTCGTTTAATGCTTGTTCTATACTAATTTCATTTCATACAATCAATGTTAACTTTAATACTCCAAAATAACACTTCAAGTCCCTTACTATTCATATCCATCAATAATTTACTTGGCGTTTCCAATTTCACATTTCAACTACTAAAATAAATTATTTTAGAATTCATCTCAACATTTCCAAAACATTCAAATTTGTCCCTTGCCATTTAACTTCAATTCATGCTTCTAATAACATAATCAAGCATTCTAACATTTAATTCAAGCGTAGACAATCAACTTTTGAACATTTTCATTTTAATCCCACATTTCCCATGATATGTGATTTGTTCCCGAAAGCTTTAAAAATTTTTAAATTAGTCCAGACAACATTCTAAAGCTTGTAGATTCATCCATTCATCATTTCTAGACTTAAGGAATTTTCTCAATATTTTCCCTTATTTTTCCCTATAGGTTCAATGCCTCATGCCTTTCTAGGCATGATTTACAACTTGATTCAAGCATGAATTCAACCTCCAAACATTTATTTCTAAGCATTACAATCAATACAATATCAAATTCAATTCAAACTTCTAATTTCTAACAAAACCCTAACATGGCTTAATAGTGTATAAGTTGATTCCAATGATTTCAATCACCATACAAGCATAGAAAGGAATCAACAACATCAATTACATCAATATCCAACCTTAAAACATGGAAATCTAACATCCCCTCCATCCACCCAATTCAAGAACATAGAGTTCAAGCATGGAAAATGTTAACAAATTGTAACAAATGATAGAGAATTTCATGTATATCAATTTTATTTTTCATGCTTTCATCTAAATTTCTAATAAGTTGGCTTAAAAGTGAGAAAAAAGTTTTTCTTACCTTAAAGGGATACACGAAAATAGAGAGGATGAAGAAAAATGTTCATGAAAATTCTAATTAAAAATCTAAGTTTATTTGTCATTTTAATAACTAAAATGAATTAAAAATTTATTTAATAGGAAATAACAAGCTTACCCTTATAATCTCATGATAATTACCGAACCACATGGAAATGTTTTCATCCAAAATCAAATATAAACCAAAATATTTGATTATTTTCCAACATTTCCCTTGTTCTTTTCCAAAATTACAATCTTTCCATCTTAATCCAAATATACCAATTTAAGATGAAAAATCAACTTAAATCCAATGGTCCATCTTAAATTCTACTAAATTAAGACATGAAAGTGATATGAAAAATGTCATTCTCAAACTTTATTATAAATTCTACTAAATTTATTTTGTCATCCTTCACAATATCATAAATATTCGATTCAATTTGATTATCCAATTTTTTCTCGAACTTTATTACAAATTCCAAATCGAAAATCTGAATGACATGAAAATGCCATTCTTAGTTGTAAATTATTCATTTACAGGTCCAAGATACAAACCTTTTGAAAATTACACTTTGATCTTTTAACTTTTCCAAAATTTATACTTTGGCCACTAGGCTTTCAAAAATTATATTTTGGTCACTAGCTAAAATTTGGTATTACATGTGGCCTTTGGGCCCACAGTCATGCATGTATTGTTGCATTCATCCAGTACAATAGGCATTCTTTCAGTTTAGCTCGATCCTATGTGATACTGAGCCAATGCTTCAACGGAGCTGGAATTTTACCGATGCTAAGTAATACTAGGTTCTCCCTCCATGATCTACCTGATGCTATGTGAGACCATGAGATCATTCAACAACCTAGTAAGAATTTTATCAATGTTATGTGATACCAGGAATTCATCTATAAGTCTAGTATTTGATGTTATGTGATAAACAAATAGTAGTATGTTATGTGTCACATTAAAATATTGCATAGAAGCTTAGTGGGAATTTTACCGATGCTATGTGATATTGGGATTCTTTCAACTAACTGGTATCTGATGATATGTGAGACTAGATAGTAGCAATGTGCCGTGCATTGCATTTAGTGACTGCACAACAGTTCAATCATTATGGTTAGAGACTCAATAGAGGTGTTCTCATGGCGAGGCCCTTCACAGAGGTTTAAAGGAAGCATAAGACTCCTACTTCAATGGTAGAATAATTGAACCTTAAGTAGATAGCACTTGATTTTGACCATGCATGTACCTACTTCTTAGTACTATGTCTTCTAGCATGCTTGTGTTTATGAAACTCATAATGCCACTATAGATTAGCGATTATACTATTGTACTTTGTAAGCTCAAAGTTTGGATGTTTTCCGTTCGTATGTTATTTTTTGAGTCGTTCGAGGGGTACCATCGTAGCAGGACTTCCAACATCTCTTCTAGAGTATTGTATTGTAGCTTCAGTGGGCATGTGTATTCATAAAACCTTACTTATGTATTTGGTCTATCAAACTTTGAGTTGTATTATTTGTTTTAAATTATGTTTCACAGAGCTCTGGTTTATAAATGTGTTTTTATAATTGTCATGAATATATATTTTAGTTCCATTCAGTATGTTTTAAAAATGAAAATGAACAGGTTTTGGAAATCAACGATAGTGTTAGGTGTTACAAGAATATGCTTATTAACCACATGAAATCAAATTATAGTATTTTTTTTATAAAATTCATTAATTTTATAAAAATAGAAAATATCTAGAATTATAATAAAAATTCCCAAGCATAATCGAAAACTAAACACATAATTGAAATATTTTTCTTTAACAACACAAAAAACTAGCCACTTAAGATCACACAAAGACCATACAAGGAAAGGTTAAAAACCTATTCAAAAGCTTGAACAAAAGATAGATACAAACAAATTTGACTACATCGGTAAGTAAACCACAAAAAGGATAAAACTACTAAAACATACCCGACAACCAAAAATCAAAGTTGCGCGACATGAGAAAATAATCCACGAACACAAATCGTGTATCCAAATTCAATCTAAGGGTATCAAGAAAGGAAGATCAACATGATAACAAAAAAGTGTCATATTGACCAATCGTTGCGATTGTCGATTCTAACCCTAAGAAAAAGATAAAAAAAAGTCAAACCAAAAACGTACTAGAAGGCAAAGAGAACGTGTCATAGAGACAAAGAAAAACGCAGTCGCCCCTTGAAAATTTAAAATTACCTTATATTTTATATTTTTCTATGTATTTTTTTATTGAAAATATGTTTTTGCCTTATGGAACTTTATAAGTTCAAGCTTGCCTCGTGAAATTTCAAAAACTCAAGTTCTCCTCCTTACATAAAATCCTTCGTTTGTCCTTGTTCTTGCCTGTTTTTCAATCTATAATTGTGTAACTTAATGTATTTTTTTGTTACATGACTTTATGTATTTTGTAACATACAAGATGCTAATTATTGTGAGAACGATATAATACTCATCACTTTATTATGAGTTTGCAATAAATGAAGTAATTACTAGGTAAAATATATATTTGGTTACCCATCTATTTTCAAATTTTTGTTTTGGTGATGTAACTATTATTTTTTATTGAATCATACCTATTGTTAAGTTTTGTTTATGTCTTAGTTACCTATCATTAGGTTAAACAATTGACTTAATGAAAATAATGATGTGACATAGTATAATACTAGTTTTAGTACCTAAAATTTATATAATATATCAAGTCGGTCCAAATTTAAAATAATCCAATAAATCTTCAATATTATCGAAATCATAGAAAGTGTTTACATATTTACCAATTGTTTTACTAGGAAATCTTGTGTGCTGGCTTTTGTATCTCAGACTTGTCATAACAATTTTTATTAATAAATTAGATTAAAAACTAATTATGATTTTATTTTGAGAAAATTGATGTTATTAATAAATTTGAAATTTAATTCGATTTAAATTTGGAGTTGCCATCAACCTTTGGGTTAGGCATGTTAAATACCTAAATATGTCTTTTAAATTTTTTTGAAGGAAAATCATTTTAAAGACAAAAATTGGTTTGTGTTTATCAAAGATCCATTTTAAAGGGTTCGGGAGTCAATTACGCGTGGGGAAGGGTAAGTACCCCCATAATGCCCAAAATTGGTACCTTCAATTATATTTTATTTAAAATGGTGGAATTTGACAAATTTGAATTCAATATTTAAATTACGATCCTTTTACTTTTATAAATTTAAAAATAACTGAATCTGCTTGTTTTAAAAATAATTGACTCAATGAAAATGATTTAATTCACCCAATTTTATTTGAAAAAAGGAATTCACTTTACTACATGAATTAACAGAAATTGAAATCCAGTCATGTTGGACATAATTTCATTAACCCACAACGCAAGACAACATTGCCTTTAATTTTTTTAGAAAATGAGAAAACCAATGAATAAAATATTAACAGTAATAAGTGATATACAAATATGAATGAAATATTAAATATAATATGACAAATAAAATAAATGAATGAATAAAATGATACACTAAATAATTATAATTATTAAACTAGAAAGTGATGATATGTTTTTCAATTGTGTGTCTTAAGGAATCATACTCCAGTTATTTAGAGGTTTTCAAACAAATCGCTCTTCATTCGAGATATCCCCAAAATAGATATAATTTAGTTTTCTTTAAAATAGCTCTATTATAAAAGTATTTATAAAAAAGAAATGAATATATAAATGTATAAGTGTACATAAGGGTCAAAATATATTAGGCAATATATATATATATATTAAAAATAGAATGATGAAAAAGTACAAAAACTAAAACAATACAACAAAAAAATATAGGATGTTACTAATGTAATAATCCATATTAGTTTATGAAGATTCAACCAAAAGAGAGACCAAAATAAATACATGGTGAAACTACAGTGACCTAAATTGTAAATCACGTATATTTTAACAATTAATGATTTGAGGACTGACATGTAATAAATAAAAAATCAGCAATAAAAAATTATAAATTTACCCAAACATGACATCATGTAATTGGTGACTAAAATGTAAATGTAGCAAAATTAAAAGCTTTGAATAAAAAAGTAAAAGTTGCATTTATTGACTAAAATGAAGAGGTTACAAAATTGAATGGCCCATTATGTGATTATACCATGCGCTAAAAATACACTCTCCATCTCTTAAGACGACAACGTTTTGAAGTAGGAATAAAGGCCCATTTCTTTCCTTTTTTTCTTCATTTCCATTTCATTCTTTCTATTTTTTAACTCTTTCCTCGCTTTCCCTTCTCTCTTTGAACCCAACGAGAGGGTTCTCGCTGGCCATCATGTCGACCACCGTCAACCACTATTCACTGACACCAATGAAGTGAGATGGGACCAACGTGTGAGGGATCTTAATGCTCTGAGTATGGATCCATTGATGGTTTGGCTCAAAAAGAATATGTGTGTCGTAAATCTTGAGAAGTATATTTGGTTTTCCTTGGTTCTAGCGACGTTTCTTCTCCCGTTAAGTCTCTCAATTTTCTCTAGGTTCTCTAATTTTTCTTCTTCTCTTTCATTTCCTTTTCAGGTCTCTCTTTTCAGATTATCTTTAGCCCGAATCTTGTCCTCTATTGGCTTTTAGTTGCTCCCGAATCCTTATCTCTCTTTGGGTTCTCTGTCTCTCTCTTCTCGTTCTCTTGGTTCAATTTGATCCATTCTCTTTTCTTTTTTACTAAAATCCTCTCTCTGTTTGAACTCCTTTTTCTCTCCCCCAAATTCCCCCTCTTCTTCCCCTTTTGTGTTGTTGTTTTCCTCCCTTTTAATGGTGATAGATGGCTCATTTGGTGAGGTTGAGATGGCAGAGGCATGGGTTAGACAAAGGGGTGTTCGGTTGGTGAAAGTTGCTAGCAGAAGATGTGGCTTAGGTTTGAATTGATTGATATATTTTTTATTTGATTTATTTTTCTTTTAAATAAGGGAGGTGATGACAATGGAACAGTGAAGATGATAGAAGCTTTATTGGCAGTGAGCAGTAGTGACTGGAGTGGCTGACGGTGATGACAGATAGGATTTTGGTTAAGGTTGGCTAAGGTTTGTTTAGGTTATGGGCTTGGTGTTTATTGGGCCTACATGTGTTGGGCTTGAATTTTGGGCCTGTAAAATAAAATAAAATGTAATAATAATAATAATAATAATAATAATAATAATAATAATAAGTTCGGATGAAAATTGGTTGCTATAGTTACCCCTCTTTGCCTATTTACGTAAAGACACAAATAGAGCAAAGCAACAAGGCAACAATTTTCGTTCGATCACATTTTTTGCTTTGGAATTTGATGTTGTCTCAAGAGAGACTAAAAATGATTTTTATCTTAATAGAGACTTTTTCGAAATTCTGTTTTAGGGAAACAATTTTGAAAAGGGATAAAATTTATAATGTTAGAAGTTGCCCTTTCAAAGAGAATTTTTTTTTAAACAAGATAGAATTTTTTTCAAGAAAAACAATGTTGATGCTTTGGTTCTAAAGGAAACTATCTCGAGCAAGACAAAATTGATTTCAAAAGAAATTATCTCATCTGAGATAAAATTTTGCTTTTGAGAATTGTCTCAAATGAGATAAAATTTGGTTAAGTTTCAAGGGAAAATGTGAAGAGCCATACGAAATTTTTCTTCAAGAGAAGCAATCCCATAAGATACAACTGATCTGTTTGTTGACGGATTTGATCCTTTATGATGAGGATGGATAACCACATTTGAATGTCTATACATTTGAAGACAACTCTATTCATTCTTTTGAAGAACGCTAGGTTGTAACTGGTAATTGATCCATTCCACTTGCTGAAGGAAATTGAATCTGGTGACGATCTCACTCTTTTCTCTAAAGGAAACTGAGTCGTGAGACTATCTTACTCCTTCCTCTGAAGTACGTTAAGTCTTAATTGGTAGGTAATCCACTCCTCTTGCTGAAAGAAGCTGAATCTAGTGGATCTCACTCTTTCTTTTGAAAAAAGCTGAGTCGTGACACGATCTTACTCCTCCCTCTAAAGGACGCTAAGTCGTATTTGGTAGGTGATCCATTCCTGTTACTGAAGAAAATTGAATTTGGTGACGATCTCACTCTTCGTAATACCCCAAATTTTATTTAGTAACCGAAATACAAATTTTAAAAGTTAAGCAGCCAAAGTATAAATTTTGGAAATGTTCATGAACTTAATTGTAATTTTAAAAAGTTATGTAATTCAGCCTCGTAAATGAATATTTTACCCCCAAGAATACTTTTTTGGGAATCAGATTTTTTCGTATGGATTTTGTATTAAAAGCTATAAAGCGATAAAGTTCAAGAAAAGTTTGGGTAATCGAATTGAATAGATTTTAAGAAATTTTGAGGGATGATGAAGGGTTAAAAATACTATTTACATTACTTAAATTTGTAGGAATTAATACGAACTATTGGATTTAAGATAGCTTCCATATTCAATTTAGATCGTTGGATGAAAAATGGTTAGATTATAATTTTTGGAAAATTATAAGGGTAAAATTGGAATATGAGGAATTATTGTGCAGTGATGATGTAAGAGATGATGAAATCATGGTAATTTAGTCATTATCATTAAATTCAAGGGAAAATAAGTAAAGATATTTTAATTTTAAGGGTAAATTGGTAATTTAACATTTAATGAATTTTAATTCATTATTTAATTAAGGAAAGATGAAGAAAATTACAGACATTTTCTTCATCTTAATCCTTCATTGTCGTGAGCTCCCTAAGAAAATTTTCTTTTGATTTTTCAATCCAATTTATTAGGATTTTGGATGAATCCATGAAATAGAAAATTGTTCTACATAACAGTGGCATAATAGAAAGAGAAAAATGTGTTAGGTTTAAGGCCACGACAGTGGCACTCTTGATTTGTCATGAGTTGTCTGCGTGTGTGAGTACTAAAAAATATACGCAGATAATGTGCAAGTATACACAATCGTTCAAGTAATATAATGATGAGTGAGTATCGTCTCCACAGGGATTTGGTGAAATTACAAAAGTCTAACCAAAGCTAAGCACTAATCTATCTATATATAGTTAGTCTTTATATATACAAATGTCACGGTAAATGAAAATTTATATGCTGATGGATGTAGATTGATGGTTTGATGGTGTACAGATGGAAATACAGTGGCAAGATAAGATGGTGTAATGTTAAGGCAATGGAAGATTGTAAATAAACAGTAAATAAAATGAAAAGAAGATAATCCTCACGTGACAAGCTTCTAAGGGAATGAATGGTAGGGATTGATCTAAGGATGCTAAACTTATCTCTCAGGCATATTTAAGCTATCTACTCCTTACTTGCTTAACAGGGCTTTCCTAAAATGTTCTCAAAGGAACCTAACAGAATAGGATGCCAAGGCATCTGCTCTCACTCAACGATGTTGGATAGCCTACCCTATTGATGAAGACACCCTTTTTAGTCGTTAAAATCCTATCCTAATCTCTCCCGAGATCTAAGGGATTAGGTTATAATATCCCTAGGCCGGTTCAAAGCCCCTTGAAAATACTATAACCCATTGCTTATGAGAATCTTGTCTTGCGGTTCTCTCGAATACTTACAAGCATTTTTAGCGTAGATTTCTCTCGAATACCTAAACTTCATCTAAGAAATGGACATTACCATGCCTCTTACAAGCCTAGATGCTGAAGCATTCATAAGCAAAGAAAATAAAGAACCAAAATAAACTTAAATATACCATTAAAATAAAGTCTAAACATTCATTAAACCAACCACCACCAAATAAGTTAGTTCATGATGGGGTTCAAAATTTCCAAACACAAAGTCATGCAAATATTCGTTCCAACAACCCATAAATAAATAGAAAAATAATAGCAAAAAGGGAAGTGAGAAGTAGCATTCGACGCGCCACCGGAGGTCTCCTCGGCCACCATGAATCACCTTAGCTCGCTAGCTCCTCTCGGCAGCTAGCTTGCCACTCCTTGGAGCTTAATCAATGGAGCAAAACCCAAGGAAGAAGAAGGGAAAAGGAAATTAAAAATGAAATTTTTCTGCTCTATGTGTGTGCCTCTTCTTCCTCCCTTCCTATTGTCTTTCTTGTGGTGTAATATATAATAAAAATATCTAGGGATAATGATGAGGTTGTTGGGTGAAAAATACCCCTCATACCCCTAGAATAACATGTAGTGCGTGAATCTTATCCTCCAGGTGGCAGTGGTCCCATAGCAGCTCTGGCAGGGGGTTATAGCTATCATTTCACGTGCAGAGCCAGCTGTCCTTGTACAGCTGTATCTTTTTGTCATTTTCTGTGCCAGAAATTCCAAGGCATTTCAATCTGCTTCAGCAACATGTGATGCCACGACATTACTTCCCATCTAGTCTTTTTTGCTTGCTATTCCCTGCATACCACAGACAAACTGCACCTTTCCTTCAAGCAGCATCATTAAGAAATAAAATAGCACTAACACCACAAATGCAACTATATGCAACTACATGATCCTAAAATGCCTAAAATGAGCTTTTAAACAAACAATAACTTAAGTGAAAAAGGTCTTAAAAGTAACCTTTTTAGGAAGTTAACACACCCCCAAACTTAAGCTATTGCTTGTCCTCAAGCAATGGATAGTAATTACATACGCAAAATGTCATGGCAATGTTCAATAATAAGATAGTAGGACAAAATTGGTTTTAAACCCTCAGAAAAATAGGCTTCAACATGCTAGACTTATTAAGAATTCAAGTACTTTTCCCTAGGTTAAGATCCTTTTGTGGTAATGTGTGTGTGTGATTGTATCCAATCTATACTTAGCAAACTTAGACAATTTCTACTCAAGTCCCCTAGTTTTTGTCAAGGCATTTACTTATTCATTAAGCACATTTTCTTTACTCCCCTTTTTTTTAACTGCTGTTACGAAGGGAGTCCGCTAATCACACCTACTCTCCCACACTCTAGGTGAAAGGGAGCATACCTTCCACCCCCGAGCTAGTTAAGTAGAGTCATCCCGTGACTACTTTCATTCACTCATATGTACATGGCTACCATTTATTAAAGAGAGTTCCAGGCAATGCCACGGCAAAGAGGAGTGTCCCTCTACAGCTATGCCTAAGAATTTATTCACAGTTTCGTATATAAGGGAGTTATTTTTTATTTTTCTTTTAAGCACAATACCATATTTCAATGCCAAAACAAAATAGAGTTACTTCATAAGAAATTTACAAATTTTCTAAGTATAGAGAACATAGAAATCGTGTAAAAAATTCACAAAGCACCAAGCCCTAGAGTGAGTTCTATCATTCTTAACAGTCATTTACATTCATATTCTAGCCTAACAAGATCATCATCATCGGGTATCCTCAAAACATTCTATCTAACTATCCTACCATTTACTGATGCCATGGCATAATACTACGCTAATGATATCATGCATATGTTCTAGCAAGAACACTACCTCCCCTAAACTTAAGGGAAGCATTTTCCTCAATGCTTAAAGAGAACTAAACTACATATAAACTAAATGACATGCAATGAAATGCAAACTAAATGAAAATGAATGCAAGTGAGATACCTCAATGTTTACGTGGTGGTGTTTCCTTGGAGGTGCTAGCAGCTCCTCACCTAGTGCGCTTGCGAAGGGGTGTTGGGCTGGACTCTGAAGAAGTAGAGTAATAATGCACAATATTCTTACGTTCAGCCGTAGTCTTGGTGCGTCAACCACTACGTGGTGCAGGAACGGGACTGGGTGTTTCTTCGACAGGGACAGTGGGCAGATATTTAGGGGTGTCAGAACGGTGTTGATCAGGAGTCGGGTCATCAACTGGAGGATCTTCTTCATCTTGTTCGGGATCAGGAGATGCCTCAGCATTGAATGCCGGTAAAATTTATTCTGGGAAGCCAGGGAAATTCCGTTGACCGTGGGGAATAATTTCTTGAAACATCAATTCCACCACAGCATCTCTATGCTTCACATACCTAAAGAAATTGTGGATATCACCGTGTAAAGTATGCAGATGTGTCTGAGTCTGCATCATAGCTTCCTCGAGAGCAAGTAACTTTGCCTCGGTATTAGTTCCTACAGATTGCTCATGAACAGGGTCTTTAGACTTGGGATTTTCAGTTCCTAATAGCAGTGGAAGTCTAGCTCTAGTAATGCCCGATAATCCAGGTAAAATTTCATCAAAAGCATTTTCCTTGACCTTTTTCTTACGACACAGAGCAGTAATTAAGTTAGGAAACACTATTGTTTTTTTACTCAAGCAGACATGAACTTGCTGAACAATAATGCGACCAACATCAATATGACGGGATACAATTATCGAATGTAAAAGTAGTAAGCGTGAAAGTGATATCGTCGTATTGTGAGAAGTAGGCATGAGTTTGTGCTTAAGGAAGTGATTCCATAACTTAGAGCGCGGCTGAAGACGCTCTCTGTTAACCGAGTGTCTACTTGTTTGGCGCCCATTCCACTCAGTGTTTTCGAAGCATAAGTCCTCAAGGATTTCATCGTAGGTGGTGCTATCAGCTTCATCCTCAAACTGGGCATGTCAGTCCACCACATCCTACAAATGATAATATCCAACAAGGCATTCATTGAACCTGGATGGCATACGAACTTCTTCCACTTGAGTGGCGTAACAATGTCTATTACGTCGGGTCCCAAGCCACCATCGGTGTCCTCAGTAAAAATAAAAACCTAAATCAAAGAAGAGTTTTCGGTTATTGAAGTTTTGGAACTGAGCCTTGGCCTCCTCATTCTCAAACTGTTGGAACTTGGAACCTTCGGGTGCAGCTGGTCTTGTGCGCACTATTTTCAACAGTTGTGAAGTAAGAAAAATGGAAAAGAAAGTAGCTTTCAAAAGCTTTGTGAAATTTCAGTTATGGAGAAAAGAGTAAAGAAGATGAAGAAATGAGAGATAAAAAGTAAAAGTTAAAAATGAAATAGAAAAGTTAAAGAAGAAAGAAAAAAAAGAAAAAGTTAAAAGTTTAAGAGGGAAAAGGGGTGATAGGACGGTTAAAGGAGAAATTAGTGGGTGGGTGATGCAGGGGGATCTGAGACAGATGATGCTGAGCTGTCAGATTGCACGTTGATGGCGCTGAGATACCATGAGTTGGCAGATCAGCGCAAAGGCGGGAATTGATTGTGACATGTTCCTTATTGGGGTCGTTTTGAGTATGTTTCAGTCTTTTGGCCATAACTTTGGCTACAGGTGTCAGAATCGCGCATAAGACCCCAATCCGGAAAGCTCTTTTCGACGCGCACGCTCTCCACATTGAGCTACGCTCCATGTGGCCTTTTTTTCAACCTCAAATTCTGCCGTTTTCCCCTCCCGAATCACTAGATTTAGTTATTTTTTACTATTTATGGTAATATTTCGATTGTTAATTAGGAAGTCAATTTAAATCCGATTTAGACCGGATTTTTGGGAGATTGCTTATTTTATTTCGAATTTCAATTTAGAGTGATTTTCGGGATTTTGCTATTTTTGGCAAAATTCGAATAAATACGATTTTTGCTATTTTTGGCAAAATTCGAATAAAGACGATTTTTTTAGCTATAACAGTCCGGCTTGTGGACTGCTTTTGACAGTTATTGATTTTATAATATTTTATTAAACCCTAGAGACTTTTTTTCTCTGGTTTTTGGGCGAATTTTCTCTTGTGAATCGTCTGTCGGAGCTAGCCTACAGGATAATCACTATTCTGTCTGGCGTCAGTGGGGAGGGGTTATGCGTGTATGGGGAAGGAAAAACTGCCAAAAGAAATAATGATGATGGGACAAAATTGTTGGAGACATAAAAGAAATGTCAGAAATAAAATAAATTAAAAAGAAATAAAATCAAAGAATATCTCTCCCATTAATACGCTGTCCTTTCCTCCATTTGGGTGACCACTCCCTGCACGGTTTGCAGCAATGTGGTCCCTACAAATCATATCAAAAATTAATTACAAAATAAAATAAAATGAAAGAAAAGCTTAAATTTTAAATTTTATTTATGCACAGACACAAATTCAATGTCGTGGCATCGAATTTTGGTTCTCCTCTTAGCACGCTTCAGCATCGTGTAGACGTAGCACGTCCTTGTTGTGTGGTGGTGGAACTCCATTGTAGGCTTTTAGACGCTGGCCATTGACCTTGAAGATCGTCCCATTATTTATTCTCTTGATGTCAACAGCTCCATGGGGGTAAACATAATGCACCTCAAATGGCCCTGACCATCGAGATTTGAGCTTCCCATGAAAGAGTTTGAGTCTGGAGTTGTAAAGCAAGACTTGTTGCCCCAGATGAAAATGTCATGGCATCAGGTTCTGGTCATGCCACTTCTTGGTTTTCTCCTTGTAGATCCGAGCATTCTCATATGCTTATGCTCTAAACTCTTCCATTTCATTAAGCTCCAGTAATCTTTGTTCCCCAGCTAGTTGAGTATCAAAATTCAATCACTTGATTGCCCAATATGCCTTATGCTCGAGTTCAACCGAGAGATGACAAGCTTTACCATACACTAGCTTGAATGGTGACATTCCCAAGGGAGTTTTGAACGTTGTTCTGTATGCCCAAAGTGCTTCATCCAACTTTGGCGACCAATCCTTACGCCTTGGGTTCACCACTTTCTCTAAAATCTGCTTGATCTCTCGATTGGATATCTCTGCTTGGCCATTTATCTGTGGATGATATGCCGTGGCAATCTTGTGTTGAACTCCATATCTCTTCAATGCCTTGGAAATCAACTTGTTGTCAAAATGGGTTCCTTCATCACTAATAATAGCATAAGGTACTCCAAAAAGTGTGAAAATATACTTATGCAAAAACTTGAGTACGGTCTTGGAGTCATTCCTTGATGTCGCTATTACTTCCACCCACTTTGACACGTAATCCAGAGCAAGCAGGATATATAATTTTCCTTCAGAAGATGGGAATGGTCCCATGAAATCGATGCCCCACACATCAAACATATCTATCTCCAAGATATTTTCCGAATGATCAGTGTGAACAATGACTTTAGTTCCTATTAGGTAAGATCTAAATTTATCAAAAGCAAATACCACAACAAGTAATTCTTTCTCAGTGGTGGTGTAGTTCAATTGTGCTTCATTTAAACTGCGAATAGAGTAATTAATAATATGAAATATTTTACCTCGGCGTTGCCCCAAAACAGCTCCTACGGCATAATCGCTTGCATTACACATCAGCTTAAATTGTGATGTCTAATCGAGAGGAACTACAATGGGTGCCGAGATCAGTCATTTTTTCAGCTCAATAAATGCACCGAGGCATACCTCGTCAAACACAAAGGGTTGGTTTTGTTGAAGCAATGTGCACAAGGGCTTAGAAATCTTGGAGAAGTCTTTGATAAACCTTCTATAGAATCTAGCATGTCCAAGAAAACTTCTTATCCCCTTGACCGAAGTTGGTGGTGGCAACTTTTCAATCACCTCAATCTTTGCCTTGTCCACCTCAATACCCTTGTGTGAAATTTTGTGGCCTAATACAATGCCTTCAGTCACCATGAAGTGACATTTTGCCCAATTTAAGACCAACTCAGCCTCTTCGCATCTTTTAAGAACTTTTGCTAGATTGTCGAGGCATCATTCAAAATTGTCCCCACAAATAGAAAAGTCATCTATGAAGATCTCCAGAAAATCCTCAACCATGTCTGAAAATATAGCTTGCATACAATGCTGAAATATTGTCGGGGCATTACAGAGTCCAAAAGGCATCCTCCTAAAGTCAAAAATGCCATAAGGAAAAGTGAATGTAGTCTTTTCTTGGTCCTCTGGTACGATGGCAATTTGATTGTACCCCGAGTACCCATCCAAAAAGCAATAAAATGCTTTGTCGGCCAATCGATCCAACATTTGGTCCATGAAAGGTATAGGAAAATGGTCATTCTTCGTAGCTTTGTTGAGCTTTCTATAGTCCATACATATCCTCCATCCGGTAATGGTGCGAGTGGATAATAGCTCATTATCCTCATTAGTAACCACAGTTGTGCCTCCTTTCTTCGAAACACACTGGACAGGGCTCACCCATGAGCTATTGGAGATAGGGTAAATCACTCCAGCATCAAGCCATTTCATAATTTCTTTCATCACCACTTGCTTCATAATAGGGTTGAGTCTTCTTTGTGGTTCGATTGAATTGTCATGGCAATCTTCAAGAAGAATCTTGTGCATACAGATTCGTGGGACTAATTCCTTTCAAGTCGGCCATAGTCCAACCAATGGCTTTCTTATGCTGCATCAAAACACTTAACAAACTTTGCTCTTGATTAGCAGTAAGGTTAGAGGAAATAATCACCGGTAAAGTCTCATTGCTACCTAAGTAAACATATTTAAGATGCCCTGGCAAAGTCTTAAGCTCTAAAGTTGGTGCATGCAATAATAAAGGCTTATGAGGAATAAATTCATCAAAATTCAGAGGTTCAAAATTCAAACCTGATCTAGCTTGTAGTAAGCTAGATTGCTCCTCCAAAATTGGAAAGTCGTTGGACTCCATTAAGCTTTCCTCATCCACCAAATATTCCTCTTCTACTAGCTGAATGAAATTGTTCTGGCAAAGATGTTCAGTTTCATCTTCAATCACTGAGTTTAATTAAGAAATGCCTTGGCATTCTTCATTGTCATCAACATATTTGATCGTTTGAAACACATTGACAGTCACACACTGATCAGCCACTCTCATGGTGAGTTCACCTTTTTCACAGTCTATCAATATACGTCCAGTGGCTAGGAAAGGTCTTCCCAGAATAATCGGTGCATTGGCATCAACTTCGCAATTCAGAATTAAGAAGTCGACTGGAAACACAAACTTATACACCCTCACTATGACATCCTTGACTCTCCTTTCAGGTTTCACATGAGATCTGTCGGCAAGTTGTAAATAACCGATGTGGGTCTTGCATCTCCTATACCAAGCTTCAAGAATATATATTTTGGCATTATGTTGACACTTGAGCCAAGATCACACAGTGTCTTTCCAACGAAATTAGCTCCAATCGAACAAGGAATAATAAAGCTGCCCGGATCATTTTTCTTTGGTGGTAACTTACTCAATGAAGAACAAAATTATGTTGCCGTGGAAACAGTCTCTACTTCCCTCTTCTTGCTACAAATTTCCTTCAGAAATTTGGCATACATCGGCATCTGTTCAATAGCTTCCAACAAAGGTATATTGATATGGAGCTGATCAAGAATGTCCATGAACTTCTTGAACTGAACTTCATCATTATACTTCTTCAATCTTTGCGGGAAGGGTGGGAGAGGTCTATCTTCCTTAACTGCAGTAGTAGGAATTGATTTTGCCGTGGCATCATAATCTGGTGTCTTAACAGAATCCTCCTCCTTGTCCTTCTCAGTACTGCTATCATCATGCAATTCAGCTTCACCTTTTTCATTAATGGGAATAGAGTCATCATGTTGTGCCCCACTAGCTTTGACATGTTGATCGATTTATGTTCCACTCCTAAGAGTTAACACATTGCAATGCTCCTTTCCATGCCCTTTAGTGACTTCAGTATCACTTGGCAATCGTCCTTGCTGACGCTCTTGCAATACCAAAGCAATCTAACCAACTTGACCTTCCAAAGCTCTCAAGGACGAGCTATGGCTTTGAAGTAAGGCGCCTTGACTATGAAGTAAAGCTCCTTGATTCTTAATTGAAGTAGAATGGTCTTGCAGCATTGCCTTCGTAGTAGATATGAACTCTTGAATCGTAGCTTCCAAGGAACTCATGCTTGATGATTGAAGCTCATTTGTTAGTATTATGTCATGGGATAGCATTCTGGTAACCTTGAGGCTCATTGTGATTCTGATGCTGAGTATGTTGATTAGCATTATGGGATCCTTGATTTCCCCATGAGAAATTGGGGTGCTAATGTCATCCAGCATTATAAGTGTTAGAGTAAGGATTGTTGTTGCCTCGATTGTAATTACTCACAAAGTTGATGGACTCATGGTTGATCGGGCATTCGCTCTCATGATGATTACCTTGGCATAACAGACATGCCAAGCTAGTTTTTTTCACTTCCTTCACCTCAGTAGAGCGTTGTAAGTTTTTCAGCATATTGGTGATAGTTGAGAGTTGAGCGGACACTGAATCCTTGGTATCTAAATCAAATTCTCTAGGTGCTCTCCTCCCACTCCTAAGTCTTGAGGAAGGAAACTGATTATCATTGTTAGCAATTCTATCCAAGATAGCAAACGCCTCAGTAGGTGATTTATCCAGCAATGTCCCATTTGCCAAGGCATCAAGTAACATCCTAGTGGGTGCATTGACTCCATTATAGAACATGACTACTTGAGTCCAATCGTGAAAACCATGATTTGAACACTTTCGAAGAAAACTCTTATAATGATCCCAACACTCATACATGGATTCGTCGTTGCCCTGGCGAAAAGATGATATATCATTCCTTAGCTGAGTATTCATGTTTGGTGGGTTGTACCTCAATAATAAACTCTTACAAAGATCAGTCCATGATTCCATCGAACCGACTGAAAACCACTCAACCAAGCTCTTGCTCGGTCATGCAATGAATACGGGAACAACTTTAACTTCAGAAAATCCTCGTGCACTCCCTCTCTTGGATAAAAGAATCACAAACTTCTAGAAAATTACGAATGTGATGCCTGGCATCTTCATTTGGAATACCCCCAAACTGCCCAATAGAATTCAACATGTTGAACATGACTAGTTTCAGCTCGAAATGTGCAGCTTGAATTTCGGGTGCCATAATTCCAGGATTCAGATCATCCAGCATCGGATTTAAGTGATCACGAATAACGCGCGGCCTAACAGCAGGATCAACATTGTCTAATACCGCGGCATTCTGATTTTCGTCATCCTGACCAATGCCTTGGTTTCCAATCTGATACATGTTTCCTCTAACGCGTTGAGCACATCTCCTTTGTATAAAGAGTCTTTCAATCTCAGGTTCTATCGGTTCTAAGGGCTCTTCAGAATTTCTTCTAGGCATACACTAAATAAACCTGGAAAAAAATAAAACAAAAATATAAAGTAAACTATACAAAAATAAAAATACAAAACAAAACAAAATAAAATAAAATGCTCTGGCAAAACTAAATAACTTCAGGTAATGTACGCATATAATGTGCAAGTATACATAATCGCTCAAGTAATACAATGTTGATTGAGTATCGTCTCCACAGGGATTGGGTGAAATTACAAAAGTCTAACCAAAGCTAAGCACTAATCTATCTATGTATAGTTAGTCTTTATATATATACAAATGTCACGGTAAATGAAAATGTGTATGCTAATGGATGTAGATTGATGGTCTGATGGTGTAGCAGATGGAAATCCAGTGGCAAGATAAGATGGTGTAATGTCGAGCAATGGAAGATGGTAAATAAACAGTAAATAAAATTAAAAGAAGATAATCCTCACGTGACAAGCTTCCAAGGGAATGAATGGTAGGGATTGATCTAAGGATGCTAAACTTACCTCTCAGGCATATTTAAGCTATCTACTACTTACTTTCTCGACAGGGCTTTCCTAAAATGTTCTCAAAGGAACCTAACAGAATAGGATGCCAAGGCATCTGCTCTCACTCAACGATGTTGGACAGCCTACCCTATTGATGAAGACACCCTTTTTAATCGTTAAAATCATATCCTAGTCTCTCCTGAGATCTAAGGGATTAGGTTATAATATCCATAGGCTGGTTCAATGCCCCTTGAAAATACTATAAGCCATTGCTTATGAGGATCTTGTCTTGCGGTTCTCTCGAATACTTACAAGCATTTTTAGCTTAGATTTCTCCTGAATACCTAAACTTCATCTAAGAAATGGACATTTCCATGCCTCTTACAAGCCTATATGGTGAAGTATTCATAAGCAAAGCAAATAAAGAACCAAAATAAACTTAAATATACCATTAAAATAAAGTCTAAACATCCATTAAACCAACCACCACCAAATACGTTAGTTCGTGGTGGGTTTCAAAATTTCCAAACACAAAGTCATGCAAATATTTGTTCCAACAACCCACAAATAAATAGAAATATAATAGCAAAAAGGGAAGTGAGAAGTAGCCTTCGACGCGCCACCGGAGGTCTCTTCGGCCACCACGAATCACCTTAGCTCGCTAGCTCCTCTCGGCACCTAGCTCGCCACTCCTTAGAGCTTAACCAATGAAGGAAAATCCAAGGAATAATATGGGAAAAGGAAAATAAAAATGGAATTTTTCTTCTCTATGCTTGTGCCTCTTCTTCCTCCCTTCCTATTGTCTCCCTTGAGGTGTAATATATAATAAAAATATCTAAGGGTAATGATGAGGTTGTTGGGTAAAAAATACCCCTCATACCCCTAGAATCACATTTAGTGCGTGAATCTTATCCTCCAGGTGGCAGTGGTCCCATAGCAGCTCTGGCAGGCGGTTACAGCAATCATTTCACGTGTAGAGCCAGCTGTCCTCATACAGCTGTATCTTTTTGTCGTTTTCTGCACCAGAAATGCCAAGGTATTTCAATCTACTTCAGCAACGTGTGATGCCGCGGCATTACTTTCCATCTAGTCCTTTTTGCTTACTATTCCCTGCACACCACAGATAAACTGCACCTTTCCTTCAAACAGCATCATTAAGAAATAAAATAGCACTACCACCACAAATGCAACTATATGCAACTACATGATCCTAAAATGCCTAAAATGAGCTTTTAAACAAATAATAACTTAAGTTAAAAAGGTCTTAAAAGTAGCCTTTTTAGGAAGTTAACATGAGTCGTTGACGATAGGTGAGCCAGGGGAAGAACAAAATTTTTAGGAACCTATAATGACAAGATTGTATTCCAAACACATTAGGGAGGATTCCAACAAGCTTTAGCAAGCTTAGCGCAGGTGGAGGAGACACTGAAATTATTCTTTACGACCTATTTCCAAGCGCACGTGTCCCTGACATGGAGGTACTTTGGGGGTAAGATGCTGGTAATGGAGGAATAACATCAGGACGAAGAAACGATCACAAATAGGGGAGATCCCAATTTTCATCAGCGATGAGAAGGTCGTTAAAGTTAGTAGAGTCACAAATGCTTTGAGGAGTAGTGGTGACATGATAGAGGGGGTTGATCATGGGGACCTAGGTATCATTGCAAATGAGAGTATGGGATCCATCTCCGGGTAACTAGAGGAGGTTACCGTGAAGAATATTTTAATTATAGGTAAAGGAGTGCCAGAGAGAATAACAAGAAGGATAATCGATGCTGAGGGGAACATATCAAACATTTTGTATTTTTGACACAGGGCTAAGACCCAAAAAAACATTGGGACGAGTAACCAGGCTATAACCAAGTTTGAGGATGAAGGTAGTTTTATAGAGGTGAGTGTGGTGGAGGTCAAGACCCTCTCTCGATAGGGGTTAAAAAAGGGAGTCCTAATTAGCAATAGCAATCTTATTATAAGAAGCAAAACAGTTCCAGATAAATTATCAAATAATTTTATCAATATCAGAGTAGGTATGGTCGAAAGCCGAGAAGTCTACATGAGGTATACAAAAATGGTCAAAATGATAGACTTATAAAGGGTGATACGCCCAACCATGGATAAGAATTGAGCACACCAGCTATTAAACTTGGCTCTAATTTTGTCAAGGATGAAATTATAGTTAGAGCAACGAAACTAAAGATGAATGATTGGGACGTCAAGGTACTTACCTAAGGTTTTGACTTAATAGAACATCATGAGATCGCAAATGGAGTCTTTCAAAGACAGACTATTGTTAGGTGAGAAGTAGATTTGGGTCTTGCAGGCGTTACATTTGTGGCTAGAGAAACGACCATACTCGTCAAGGATAGATAATATAAGATGGGCTTCGTTAAGGTCGATTTTCCCATAGAGGATACGGTCGTCTGCAAAGAATAAGTAAAAAAGTGGTGTACCATTACGAGTAATGAAAAATTGTTATCAAGAGTCTAAGACTACAAAGTTATGAATGTGTTGACTAAGGCACTCTATGGTGAGGACGAAGAGGTAAAGGGAGAGGGCCACTTTGATGGATGCCTCTTCTGGGAGAGGAAGTGTGGGAAAGACTTTCATTCCACTAAACATGCATGGAATAAGTGGAAATGCAGTTCATGATGACTTGGGTTATACTATGAGGGAAACCCACATCATAAATAGTATTGAGAATAACGTCCCAACAGAGCCTATCAAATGCCTTCAAGGTCAACCTTGATAGCCATCTGTCCACGAATTATGACTACTAAATATGGTCATAAAATATGTGCAAGTATACACAATCAAACAAGTAATACAATGATGAGTGAGTATTCATATCCACAAGGATTGGAGCAAATTTATAAGCTTAATTAAAGAAATTGTCTATTTTACCTAAGTATAGCTAGTGATGGTATGTACAAATGAGAATGTATTGGCAAAATGAAATGGATATTGGTGGGAATGGAATGATGGTGTAATGTAATGTGGTAGAAATTAGAGATGTTCTGGCAAAATGGATATAAATGTCTCGGCAAAAGTAAATTAAGTGTAGTGAAATCAATTGAAAATGTAAAGACAAAACGAAATGTAAACACAAGATTTTATTAAAATGACTATAGACTCCTCACATAACAAGCTACTATGGGAATGAATGATAAGGGTCACTTAGGAAACTTAATTCTAATTTCTCATGTTGTTCTTACCTCTATGCCTTACTTACCCAACAGAGTTTAGTAAAGGTGCCCTATGTTATCTCTAGTTAAGGGACTCAACAGGTAGAAGATGCCTTGGCAATACCTCTCAGTGTTAGCAGGTGCAGAATCCTATTGGTTCATATCAACAAATTATGCCATGGCAATACCATTCGATGTTAACATTAGAATTTAACCTCCCTAGTTTATCTTGAACACTAAAGATATGTTACTTAGTCATTCTCTCGAACACTAACCATTCTCCCAAGGAATGGCTACTCTCATAGCTCCTATAACCTTAAGGCATTAAGTATTATAAGCAAAATAAATAACATCAAACAAAAACAACAATCCATTAAAATAAAACTTAAGTATCCATAATGAACTTCCACCAAATAAGACTAGTTCATGGTGGGGTTCGAATATTCCAAGCAACAAGGCATGAAATTAATCTGTTCCATACAACCCAACTAAGATAAATGAAAGCAAACAGCAAAGGTATGGAGGAAAAGTTGTCAACATGAACTGCTTAAGCTCCCCTCGACTACCTCGAACTGTCCTAGCTCGCTAGCTCCTCTCTAACACCTAACTCGCCAATCCCTCTAGCTTGTTAAAGGAGGAATGCCACGGCAAAAATGATTGACGAGAAAAAGAATATACCTTTTCTCTTTTTAAACTAAGCTTAAAACAGTGTGAAAAATAGTCTAATTCTAGTGGCCTCATCTCCTATTTATAGTGGGCAATAAACCTAGGAATTTTTGTTAAAATTCCTAGGATACCCCGAGCTGGTTTCCTTCAAGTGAGAGGGTGCAGTAGAACTGGCAGTGGTCCTCTCCATGGTAGCTGGGTGTGGTCCATTCTGGGAGGCTTGCAGCTATACGTATATGCTGACAGGTTTAGCCGACCCAGGTGGCAGATGTTACCTCCTAGGTGTCTAACAGCTGAAGGCACGAGAAGACAAGGACAACTGGCTCTTGAAAATATCTTCTTTCTTCTTTTTCACTTTCGAAATGACGTTCGAGTTGGCACTTGCATTCTGGTCGTCATTCCCAGCATGTCACGGTAGTTGTCCTTGCTTACCCTTTCTCCCAAATCTTGCACATTATCATACAAAACACCTTCCCCATAACGCAACACCCTTCACAAAATAAAATGCCACAGAAAAATATATTTCCACCACATGTAACTATATGCTTCTAAATGCATATATATGATCATATATGAGCCCTTAAACAGTAAAAAACTTAAGTGAAAAGGTCATAAATATGTTTTTTTTATGGAGTTATCACACCTCCAAACTTAAGCTACTGATTATCCTCAAGCAATGGATAGTAGTAAGCAAAATAAAAATACCATGGAAAGTTTAGGTTCAAGCTAGCCATATGGGATAGAATTTCAGCCCTCAGAATAGTTAGCTTCAACATCATGCTAGACTAGTTTGAGAAATCAAATATTGTTCTCAAGGGCAATATCCTTTGTGTGAGTGTGTATGTACTTGTATCAAGTGCATGCTTAACAAATCTAGAACATTTCTAAGAAAGCTCTCTTGTTTTGACACGACATTTCCAAGTTTACTCGTACACTATTTTCTTCTTCCTCTTTGACACTGTTACGAGGGGAGTCAGCTCATCACACCTACCATTCTAGACTTGACAATGAGGTGGAGCAAACACTCTATTCCCTAGCCTATTGGGCAGAGTCATCTCGTGACTACTTCCATTCACTGATATGTTATCGCTGCCATTTATTTAAGTGCAGTGTCCAGGATATCCCATTGCATAGCAGAGTGTCCCTCTATAGTTATACTGAAGCATTTATTCGCATATGTTTTTTTATTTTCATAATTTTTAAACATGTGGGGTTTTCATCATTCAAGGACATTATCAAAGTTTTATGCCAAGGCATACCAGAGTTCTCTTATAAAAAAAATTCCAAGTTCTTTAAGCATGGAAAACATACAATCGTGTATCAAAAGTTACAAAGAAGCAAGTCCAAGAGTTGGTTCTATCATCCTTAACAGTCATGTACATTCAATTCTAGCCATAAAGAGTTCATCATCATTGGGCATCATTAATTAATTCTAGAAAACTAATATGAACACTTACTAATGTCATGGTATATTCATTATACTAATTCTATCATTCAATGATTTGAGATACCCTACCTCCCCCAAACTTAAGAGAAGAATTGTCCTCAATGTTAAATAAAAACTAAGTGAAAACTAGACTACAAGCTATGCAATGCAATGCAAGGTACCTAGACTATCTAAGGTTGTGGTGATGTCGTGCGACAAGGGCTCTTGCGCAATTATGTTGGACTAGAGTGTTCAAAATCTGATGGTGGTGTAGTAGGGGGTCCCAAGGCCTTTAGAGATCAGGGTGAATTGAGGCTCTTACACTAAGACGCATTTTTCAAACGGTGTCGACTCCTTCACAAAGGGATTTGATGCGGCATTTCTGATTGTGCTAGATCAAGTGGCTTTCTGGATTACAAGTATGCTGGTAAGGTTAATGTTGGAGCTCAGTCTCTTGTCTTTCAGTTGTTAGCACTGAGTGGAGTGGATCAGGATCTGTTGGCTTCTTATCATCACTAGGCTAAAGAGCATCTTCTGATGCCATGGCATCCGTAGAGGGACTCAAGGGTGTATCGGGGAAGACTGGGATATCAAGATTAATGTGTGGGATGATCTTCATGAAAAACATTGACCACATACTTATCCCGGTACTTGACATAGGCAAAGAAAGTCGTCAGATTGATGGTCAGCTAGTCTACGTGATCTTGGGTTCTCTTAGCAACCTCCTCTAGAGCATCTAGTTTTGGTATGGCATCGTGGTTTGCATCAGCACAGAAAGTGATCTCCTCTTCTTCCTTGCCCATGGTTTCCTTGAATCCAAGCAATGTAGGCAGCTTGGCCTTTGTAATACCAGACAACCCAAGCAATATTTTATCAAATTGTTCCTTTGGCACCTTCTTGTTATAACAGAGTGCGGTAATGAGTTTGGGAAATACAAGGGCACTGTGAGTCCCTATGTCAATGGAGTGCCCCACCAAAATAGAGTGCAGCAGAAGCACCCTCTACAGTGAGAATGTGGTGTTATGGCCAGTGAGGAGAAGCTTGTGCTTCATAAAATGATTTGACAACTTAGCCCTCAGTTGTAACCTCTCACGATCCACCAATCGTCGACTGGTTTGTTGCCCATTCCACTTTGTGTTTGAAAAATAGATGTTCTCCAATATGCCATGGTATGTCCCGTTATTAGTCTCCCTTGTAAATGTGGTGTGGCTATCAACAATATCCTATAATTTAAAATAATGATTAATAGCCGAAGGGGTAAAATGAATAGAAATACAACAAACCACCACGACATATTGATTTGGGTCGGATAAGTTGGCATAAAACTCCTTCACAAGAGAGGCATTCACGTTCTCCAGATGCCTAGCAATTTTTTTCCAAGTGTGTTCGTGAACAACGTCCATGATATCGCCTCCAAGGTCGACATATTCACCTTCGGAGAAGATGAAGCCTAACTCAAAGAAACACGACTGTTTTTTAGCCCTTGAAACTGTTATTACGCTGCTTCATCGATTAAATATGTTGTAGATGATGAAGCCATGCTTGAAAGATGTGACCACACCATGGTTTGGTTGAAAAAGAAAAGAAAAGATGGAAAAGCTTGAATTTTTTTCTCTATGTCATGTGGTCTGAAGAAGGGAAGAAGAAGATAATATGAAGATGAAGTAAGAGAGTAAAAAGATAAAAATAAGATAAAAAAGTAAAAGGGGATTATGTAACAGGTGGATGGGGTGTGGGTTAGGGAAAAAGAGGAAAGAATTAAATGAAAAAGTAAACCCTAAAAAATTCTAAAATTCAAAAGTAAAATGTTTCCCATCTCTTTTAGTTTTGGTTTCGCCCACTCCTATATCGTACGGTCATCACATGCTTGTTGTGTGGGTCCCTAAAAAATTTCAAAATATATTAATTTATCAAAAATAACTGAATATAATGTAAAATAAAATAAACATTTATTTATGCACAATAGTAAATCTAAAATTTCATCGCATCTTCAAAATGCTCTGCAGATTCCTGCATCTTGCAAGAAGAGTGTAGATTTGTCACGCGAGGCGGAGCTCCTTGATAAGCCTTCATATGCTGACCGCTAACTTTGAAAATGGTCACATCATCTATATTCTTGATATCAACAGCGCCATAAGGGTAGACATGGTGTACTTCAAAGGATAAGGACCATCGTGACTTTAGTTTGCCGAGAAAGAGCTTCAACCTTTAGTTGAAGAGGAGCACTTGCTGGCTAATGTGAAAATGCATTGGAAAAAGAATTCGATCATGCAACTTCTTGGTTTTTTCCTTGTAAAGCTTGGCATTTTCATATGCTTGTGCTCTAAATTCTTCTATTTTGTTCAGATCGAGTAATTATTGCTCCCCAGCTAGTTACGTATCAAAGTTAAGCTTCTTGATAGCACAATATGCCTTAAACTCTAACCCCACAGGTAGGTGTAATGCTTTCCCAAATACCATCTGGAACGGTGACATTCCCAAAGGTGTTTTGAATGTTGTTCGATAAGCTAGAGCACTTCGTCAAGCTTCGAGGAACATTTCTTCCTTCTAGGATTCACCACTATCTCCAGAATTTGCTTAATCTCTCGGTTAGACACTTCAGCTTGCCCATTGGTTTGAAGGTGATATGTCGTGGCAATTTTGTATCGCATTCCATATCTTTGTAATGCCTTGGCAATTAGCTTGTTATCAAAATAAGATCCTTCGTCACTAATGATGGCTCTAAGTGCTCCAAATCGGGTAAAGATATTCTTGTGAATGAACTTGAGCACGGTCTTAAAGTTAGTCTTCGGTGTTACAATTGCTTAAACCCACTTAGATACATAGTCTATAGTAATAAAGATGTACAAGTCTCCAAAATAATATGGGAATAATCCCATAGAGTCAATGCTCCAAACATCAAAGAGCTCGATCTCCAGAATGTTTTGCAATGGCATTTCATATCGCATGAAAATGTTCCTAGTGTGCTGGCATCTATCACACGCTTTCCAAAACTCATGGGTATCTTTGAACAGTGAAGGCTAATAGAAACCTGATTGGAAGACCTTAGCAGTAGTCCTCGCAACTCCAAAATGGCCTCCATATGGGGCTGTGTGGAAATGGTGTAGAATGTCGCTTTGCTCCTCCTCAGGGACATAACGTAGAATCATTTGATCAGCGCATTATTTGGATAAGTATGGCTCATCCCAGAAGTAGAACTTGGCAGTATGTTTGAACTTCTTCCTTCCCTCACTATTTAATTCATAAGGCAAAATACCACTAAAAATAAAATTGACTAGGTCAGCGTACCACAGAATTACATTGGCATATAAATTTTTCTCATCAGGGAATTCTTCTTGAATATCTAAAATGTAATGGCATTCAAAATTTTCTCTAGCTTAGATAAATGATCTACAACCTGGTTCTCTTTACCTTTTCTAACAATCACCTATAAGTCAAATTCTTGCAATAGTAATATACACCTAATAAGTCTAGGCTTGGCTTCTTTCTTGTTCACTAAGTATTTTATAGTTGAGTGATCAGTGTGAACAATATCTTTGGTTCCTCTCAAGTATGACCTAAACTTGTCAAATACATATACCACGACAAGTAATTCCTTCTCAGTGGTTGTGTAATTCATATGTGCTTCATTCAAGATGAAATAATAACAAGTAAAGTTTCATTACTACCCACGTAAGAATATTTAAGATGATGTGGCAAATTATTCTACTCTAAGTGATCCCTTGTAAATGTATATATACACAATCGATTCAAGTAATATAGGGTAAGTGAGTATCGTCTCCACAGGGATTGATCGAGAAATATATTTTCACCACAACTAGACAAACTAAGTCCTACTAATTTGTCAACTTAAGAACTCATATTAATAAAACAAGGAAGTGATTTAATGAATTCAAGAAAGTTTAGTCGAGGCAAAATAAATATGCAAAATAATAACACAAAACAAGACAAGTGCTACTTTAAATATAATGCAAACAACCTCACATATTCAGACATATCACAGAGCACTGATGCTAAACTTTTTCTTCGACAACAATTATTTCTAAGTTCAGAATGAATTATTATGACTTACTAAGCTGCCCGACAGGATTACTAGGTATTCTTAGACGGTTTCTATGGCAATACTACTCAGCGTTAACTACAACCCTTGGTTTGTCAAATTGTTGTTATAGCAATACTTCTCAGCATAAACTATAGGTGTTGTCTATCCTACACTAGCGTCTATCCCTTTTAGTCGATTGAAACTCACTCATTATCTTTAAGGTAACAAGTTAGAACTTCACCATCCCGGATTCATTCCATTGCTCATGTGGATCTATCTTAATTCTCTCGAATCTAAGAATCACTATCTAGACAAAAGGCTATCTCTCGATGCTCTTACAATGCCAAGACATATTTTAACAATACCCCAGGCGATCATTCGATGCTCTTACAGCGTAAGGTAAAATATTTAAACGATGAGCAAAACATAATTCATCATTTATAAACTTAAAAATTTTGTTCAGGCAAAACAAAGTTTAACATCAATTAAGACAGCCATGATGCTATCAAAGATCATCCAAGATTCAACGTTTAATACAACCCCAAATAGATAAAAATCTAAAAACAAAGGAAGAAGGACTCCCAAAATTGGGGGGCTCTGTCGTGACGATTCTGATCAGCACTACGCCTGCCTTGGTGATCACCCTCTCTCGAGGCCTAATCACCGCTCTGCTAACGTCTGGTTATGGAGGACACCTAGGAAGGTCGGTGGGTAGACGGTAAAGAAGCACTGCAATTTCTTTCACATGCCTTGGGTAAAGCTCTTCTATCTTCTTCTTTTCCTCTTCTATTTGGCAGCTACGGCTTGTTATTTATAAGAAAAAATCTCCTAGGGCTTTGCATGATTTTTTTAGTTACCTTAAATAGTCATTATCAAATTAATGTCCATACTTAAAAAGGAAAGGCGGCTGTCAGAATAATTAAGGCTTGCTTGTACGTGAAGTAGGTCATCATGTTGGCTTGTGAAATAGGCGGTTTCGTCATACCTACTTTAGACTTCTTTAGATAAACCTTGCCTCGACGAGATAAATCTGATCCTCACGTTATCATCTGTTTCATTGGCTTTTGCAAATTTACGTTGTCACGACTGAAATGTTCTTCCTCTGTAGGTTTCCTGCACAAACACAATCCAAACAACCCTTTCTCCTCAGCATCATCAGTCAAATCAAATAAATATTGCCTAAGAAAAATTTATCCACCACAAGCTAATAACCTATATGCAACTAAATGTAACTAAAATGATATGCATACTTTGTTTGACACCTAGGAAGGTCGGTGGGTAGACGGTAAAGAAGCACTGCAATTTCTTTCACATGCCTTGGGTAAAGCTCTTCTATCTTCTTCTTTTCCTCTTCTATTTGGCAGCTACGGCTTGTTATTTATAAGAAAAAATCTCCTAGGGCTTTGCATGATTTTTTTAGTTACCTTAAATAGTCATTATCAAATTAATGGTCATCATGTTGGCTGTGAAATAGGCGGTTTCGTCATACCTACTTTAGACTTCTTTAGATAAACCTTGCCTCGACGAGAAAATCTGATCCTCACGTTATCATCTGTTTCATTGGCTTTTGCAAATTTACGTTGTCACGACTGAAATGTTCTTCCTCTGTAGGTTTCCTGCACAAACACAATCCAAACAACCCTTTCTCCTCAGCATCATCAGTCAAATCAAATAAATATTGCCTAAGAAAAATTTATCCACCACAAGCTAATATAACCTATATGCAACTAAATGTAACTAAAATGATATGCATACTTTGTTTAGACCAGCAATGTACAATAGCTAGAAGAAAATCAAAAATTATCATGGCAAAGCAGTGTTAAGAAAATCATATGGTTTTAGATTTCAGCACTCAGCAAAAAAGGTTTGGCCTCAATATGTTCGACAGTCATATTAGTTAAGTTCCTTCCCTAGTCAAGATTTTTTGCTATAGTGTGTGCATGATTGTAACCAGTCTTTGCATAAAGGTAAATTGAAAACTTAAGTAAGCACTTCTGGTTTGTCAAGGCAACAAATTATTTCTCAGGCTTAGATTATACTCCTAGTTATTTATTAACTTTTTTTCATAGGGGAGTCAGCTCACCACACCCATCGTTCCACACTCTAGGTGAAAAGGAGCATACCTACCACCCCCAAGCTAGTCGGGCAGAGTCATCCTGTGACTACTTTTATTCACTCATATGCCTTGGCTACTCTTAATTTCTTATGGAGTTTTTCTTTTTATGCCTTTGCATAGAGGAATGTCTCTTCTTTTTTTCCTTTATTTTTCAAGTTTCTAAACACTAAAGAGTTTTCACTTTACCCTTAAAATATTTTTGAAGTCTCAGCGAGCAGAAAGTTCTTTTCCAGAAATTTTACATATTACCTGAAACAAAGAAAGCCTACAATCGTGTTTATGAACTTTAAAGAATCAGGCCTAAGGTTGGTTCTCTTCTTTAGACAGTCTTAACAATAATTCTGGCCTAGGCAATCAAATTATGCATTCATCATTGGGCATCCCTAATTCATTCCTAACAATAATCTTAACCTACTTATGTCATGACAATCAAAATTTTCAACCAATTATCATCAACTTCTTTCTAACAAAGTATGGCTGAATATGGTACAATACCTCCCCCAAACTTGAGGGATACATTTTCCTCAATGCATGAAATTAAAACTACATGAATCTATATGCATATGAAAAAAAGAAAACTAAAAATAAAATAGAAACTCACTGTGGTGGGGTGGCTTGGCTGGACACACTTGTTCGGCGTTATTTGGGAGGAGAGGGACTCTCAGATCTCGAGTACACTGTTACTGGCAAGGGAGAGGATTGGAGGATATGGTCTGTCGTTTTCCTATAGCGCTTCTTGCTAGACAAGACGCGTGTTGGAGTTGACTGCTCAGCAGTTGGAGTTGGTTGTACTGGAACTGGTGCTAGACTAGGATCTGCTGCTGGGACTGGTATTCCTTGACTGATAGGGGACAGAATGGAATCTTGCTCGGGTTGCTTTGATGCTGGAGTAAAATCTTTGTCGGTGAAGAAGTGGGGTGGCATATCATCACTTCTCTCGGAGGTGGAAAAGGATGAGGAGTTGATGAACTCTTCAGTGTCGCCTTGGCCTTTCTCTGGTACGGGTGGGACATGGGTTGTTAGAGGTGGTACATCAGTGGGCACTTTTGGGGGAACTTCTGGAGGGGCATGTGATGTCGAGGCATCAAATGTGCTCCCGCCCGTATTGTATTTGAGGATGACATTGGGCAAAGTTGGCAATCTGGTATTAGTGTTAGGGAGCAACTCCTTGAAGAAGGCGTTGAGTTGTATGTCTCTCGCCTTGACATATTCGAAGTAAATTTCCATATGGTCTTCCAGTCGTCTGATCTTTTCACACATTTCTCGAGTGTACGTGACCACAATAGTCATTCTAGTCGCGGCAACCGATTTTGCTCCCTGCTCCAAACCTTCCTACGGGGCGTTATCATTGAAACTCATCAACTCGGGTACATTCTTCTTGGTGATGCCCTCCTTGGATTTAATAAAATCCTCAAAGGGCTCCTCAATAACTTTCTTCTTCTTGCACAGTGCGGTTATCAAGTTTGGAAACATAAGGTTACCCCGGTTCCTCTTGGTGCATTAATGGATCTGCTCAAAGATGAGTTATCCAACGTTGATCTTCCTTCCATATATGATCGAGTGCAAGAGCATCAGTCTTTTCAATATGACAATGGTGTTGTCGAACGTTGGCATCAGCTTGCCTTTGAGAAAGTGATTCCACAACTTCACATGCGGTTTTAGTGGTCGGTGATCTACTTTTTTCCTCGTTGGGGCATTCCCTTCGAATTTAGCCCATATGAAGCATAAATATTGCAATACTCCACTTTACATTTCTTGATCCGCTTCAACCATGAATCACTTGTGTTACTCCTCCACTTCCCCCAACTTAAAGTGTTTGCTGAGTGCTGAGTGGGAAAATCGAAGGAGCTTCCCTCGGACGTACACTGTGTGGTTGGATGGGTCTTCGAGATGTGTGTAGAACTCCCTCACCATCGCTGGTGCTACGGCTTTGGGATGGCGAGCGAACTTCTCCTAGTTGTTTTTCTTTATCATATCCATCACCTCTGGTCCAAACGGTTTCTCATCCACGGTTGGGAAAACGAATCAATCTTCCAAATATACTTGACGTTTCTGAAAGATTTTGAAACGTGCTTCTGCTTCGGTAGTTTGGAATCGTTCAAAAATGTGTGTTGGGACTGGGGCTTTCCTTGTTCTTACCATCATTCTTGGTTGAAATCAGTGGTGGAAATGGGGAGGAATTTTGTTGAGAAATATTTTTCTTGTTCATTAAAGAGAGAACGAGGCACGATGAAGAAGAAGAGGTTGGGTACTTATTTCTTTGGAAAATAATGAGTGGTTTCGGGGTAGTTTTCTAAGTTCAGAATGAATTATTATGACTTACTAAGCTGTCCGACATGATTACTAGGTATTCTTAGACGGTTGCTATGTCAGAACTACTCAGCATTAACTATAACCCTTGGTTTGTCAAACTGTTATTGTAGCAATACCTCTCAACGTTTAATACAACCCCAAATAGATAAAGAGTTAAAAAAAGAAGAATGACTCCCAAAACTGGGGGCTCTATCACGACGATTCTGATCAGCACTATGCCTGCCTTGGTGATCACCCTCTCTCGAGGCTTGATCACTTCTCTGCTAACGTCTGGTTATGGAGGACACCTAGGAAGGTCGGTGGGTAGACGGTGAAGAAGCACTGCAGTTACTTGCTCACGCCTTGAGTAAAGCTCTTCTCTATTATTCCTTGCCTCTTCTCTTTAGCGGCTACGTCTGGTTATTTATAAGGAAAAATTTCCTAGGGTTTGCATGTTTTTTGGAGTTTTCTTAAATATCCGTAAATGTTCAGACTTAAAAAAGAAAGGCAGTTGTCAGAATAATTAAGGCTTGCTTGCACGTGAAGTAGGTCATCCAGCTGGATTGTGACATAGGCGGTTTCATCGCACCTGCTTTAGACTTCTTTAGATAAACCTTGCCTCGGTGAGATAAATATGCTCCTCGCGTTCTCATATGTTCCGTTGACATTTGCAAATTTATGTTGTCACGACTGAAACGTTCTTCCTCTGTAGGTTTCCTGCACAAACACAATCCGAACAACCCTTTCTCCTCAGCAGCATCAGTTAAATCAAATAAATCTTGCCTAAACAAAATTTACCCACCACAAGCTAATATAACCTATATACAACTAAAATGTATGCATACTTTGTTTAGACGAGCAATAACTTAAGTGAAAAGACTATAAATTAAGTCTTTTTACGGAGTTAACACTAAGGTAGGTGTACATTGTAATGAAGGCTTAGGAGGAACAAACTCATCGAAATCAAGAGGTTCAATGCGTGTATATGGGCTAGCTATGAGAAAGATAGTCTGATGCACCTCTAAATAAAAGTCATTGGGTTGCTCGGTACTTTCTTCTTCATTAAGCCTCTCATAATTTTCCAGCTGAATGAAATTGTTATGGCAAAATTGATCAACTTCTTCTTATATCAATGAATCCACTTCGAAAATACTCTGACATTCTTTAGATTCATCCATGTACTTGAGAGTTCGAAAAACATTAACGGTGATACATTGGTTAGCCACTCTCATGGTGAGTTTACCCTTTTCACAATCGATAAGAATATGCCATTAGCTAGGAAGAGTCTCCCCAAGATTATGGGTGTTGTGGCATCAACCTCACAATCCAGTATAAGGAAGTTTACTGAAAACACAAATTTGTCCACCTTACAATGACATCCTCGACTAACCCCTCGGTATGAATATGGGAGTTGTCGACTAATTGCAAGATAACAGAGGTGGGTCTTGCATTTCCTATTCCAAGTTTCATGAAGACTAACTTAGGCATTATGTTCACGATTGAGACAAGGTCACATAGTGCTTTTCCAAGATAATTTTCTCCTATCGAACATGGAATGATAAAGTTGCCTGGATCTTGTCTTTTTGGCGGCAGCTTGCTTAAGGCATAGCAGTATGCTTTTGCTGTAGCAACAATCTCGTATTTCTCAACTTTTCTTTTCTTGGTAACAATCTCTTTGAGGAATTTAGCATATGTCGGCATTTGTTCTATAGCTTCAAAAAACGAACATTGATATGGAGTTGGTTCAGAATGTCGGCAAACTTCTTGGATTGAATGTCATCATTATGCTTCTTCAGTTTTTGTAAGAAATGAGGTGGGGGTTTGACTTCATCTAATGAAGGGATGGGAACATCATTTGTCGTGGCATTTTTGTTTTCTCCCTCAGTTGCTTTACTAGATGAACCCTCATCCTTATCCTCTTCCACTTGTGTCTCTTCTAATACTTCATTCTCAGTCGCCACAGTGATAGGGGTAAATCTTTCATCTTTCTTCTCTCAAACTTGTCTTGCACACTGATTCGGGTGCCACTCCACAGAGTGACTACACTGTATTGCTCTTTGCCATGAGGTGTAATTACTTCAGTGCCACTCGACAGACGACCTGGTTGATGTTCTTGTAATGATGCGGTAATTTGACCAACCTGACTCTCCAACACCCTCAAAGATAAGTTATGGCTTTGAAGCAAAGCTCCTTGGTTTTTTATGAAGGTCGCATGGTCTTGCAGCATGGTCTTCGTGGTTGCTATAAAATCTTGCATTGTGGCATCCGAATAACTCTTGTTGGATGAAGATGGTACTCCCTTGTTTGAATTAAGCCATGGAATATTCGTTTGAAAACCTTAGGAGTCATTGAAATTATGTTGCCTCGCGGGTTGATTAATATTGTTGGTTCCTTGATTTCCCCATAAAAAGGTTTGGATGTTGACACCATCCAAGATTATAGATGTTAGAATAGGGGTTCTTATTGCCTCGATTATAGTTTCCTACATAGTTGATGGATTCCTGATTGGTCAGATACTAGCTCTAATGGTGATTGTCATGGCATAATAAACATGCTGAATTGGCTGCCTTTACTTCCTTCACCTCACTTGGTCTTTGCAAATTCTTCAACATATTGGTGATGGCAACAATTTGGGCGGATATAAAATCATTAGTATCTAACTCTAATACCCCATGTGATTTTCACTCAATTCCAAGCCATGTAGATGGGAATTGATAATCATTGTTGGAAATCCTATCCATAATGTTGAATGCCTCTGCAGGTGATTTACCGAGTAATGTCTCATTTGTCGAGGCATCTAGCATCATCATCCTGGGCGCATTTACTCCATTATAGAACATTACTACTTGAGTCCAATCTTGAAAACCATGATTTGAACATTTACGAAGCAATCCTTTATACTGATCTCAGTATTCATATATTGATTTATCATTAGCTTGATGAAAAGAAATAGTGTAGTTCCTCAGTTGGGTGTTCATGTTGGCGGATTATACTGCATCAAAAAACTTTTGCACATATCAGTCCAAGACTCCATCAAACCCGCTGGAACACCACTCAACCAAGCCCTTGCTCAATCACACAGAGAATATGGAAATAGCTTTAACTATAATACATCTCAGTACACTCCTTGTTGTCACAAAGAATCGCACACCTCTAAGAAGTTACGAATATGTTGCACGGCATCTTCATTTGGCATGCCCCCAAATTTCCCTATAGAATTTAGCATATTGAACATGACAAGTTTTAGCTCAAAATAGGTTGTCTAAATCTCTGGTGCCATAATTCCAAGATTTAAGTCGTTCAAGATAAGATTTAAGTGATCATGAATGGCACGAGGTCTGGTTGCATTCCCAACATTCGGAATTGCCTTGGTATTCTGATCTTCCTCATGATCAATTGCTTGATTTCTAATTGATACATGTTTGAACATTGAGCACGCCTTCTTTGCCTATACAACCTCTCAATCTCAGGTTTAATTGGTTCTAATGGCTCGTCAGAGTGTTGTCTGGTCATACACCAAGAAAAACCTGAAAAAGACAAGGAAAATAACAAGTAAAACTAAAAAAATGAAAAAGTAAAAAAAAATGCTATGACAAAACTAATTAACTTCCAGTTGGCAATCTATGGAAACGGCGCCAAAAACTTGTTCGTGAATTGTGACTACTAAATATGGTCATGAAATATGTACAAGTATACATAATCAAACAAGTAATATAGCAATGAGTGAGTATTGTATCCACATGGATTGGAGGAAACTTATAAGTTCAACCAAAGCAGTTATCTATTTTACCTAAGTATAATTAGTGATGGTATGTACAAATGATAATGTTATGGAAAAATGAAATGGATGTTGGTGGAAATGGACTGATGGTGTAATGTAATGTGGTAGCAAATGGAGATGTTGTGAAAAAATGGATAGAAATGTCTTGGCAAAAGTAAATTGAGTGTAGTGAAATCAATTCAAAATGTAAAAGAAAAACGAAATGTAACACATGATTTGATTAAAATGACTCTAGACTCCTTACACAACAAGCTATTATGGGAATGATTGATAGGAGTCACTTAAGAAGCTTAAGTTTAATTTCTCAGGTTAGTCTTACTTCTATTCCTTACTTTCCCGACAGAGTTTACTAAAAGTTCCCTATACTATCTCTAGTTAAGGGACTCGACAGGTTGAAGATACCTTGGCAATAACTCTCTGCATTAGCAGGTACAAAATCATATTGGTTCAGATCATCAGATTATGTCACGGCAATACCATTCAGCGTTATAACTAGCATCTAACCTCTCGACCAAGCACTACTCCTTTTAGTCGATCAAAATCTTAGCTTTATTTCTAAGGTTGGATTGGCCTATTTACTATCTAGAACCCCTTGCTTATATGAATCCTCCCTGGTTTCTCTCAAACACTAAAGATATGTTACTTAGTCATTATCTCGAACACTAAGCATTCTCCTAAGGAATGGCTACTCTCATAGCTCCTTCAACCTTAAGGAATTAAGCATAATAAGAAAAACAAATAATAGCATACAAAAATAACCATCCATTAAAATAGAACTTAAGAATCCATAATGAAGTCCCACCAAATAAGACAAGTTCATGGTGGGCTTCGAATATTCCAAGCAACAAGGCATGAAATTAATTTGTTCCATACAACCCAACTAAAATAATTGAAAGCAAACAACAAAGGGATGAAGGAAAAGCCTTCGACGTGCACTACCTGAGCTCCCCTCAGCCACCACAAATTTTCCTAGCTCGCTAGCTCCTCTCGGACGCCTAGCTCTCCACTCCCTCTAGCTTGTTAATTGAGGAATACCATGGTAAAAACGATTGATGAGAAAAATGATAGACCTTTTCTCTTTTAAAACTAAGCTCAAAACGGAGTGAAAAGGAGTCTCTAAGTCTGGTGGCTTCCTCTCGTATTTATAGTGGGGAATAAACCTAGGAAATTATGTTAAAATTCCTAGGATACCATGAGTTGGTTTCCTTCACATGAGGGGGTGTAGCAGAGCTGGCAGTGGTCCCCTCCTGGTCAGCTGAGGGTGGTCTATTCTAGTAGATGCTCCCTCCTAAGTGTCTGGAAGCTGAAGGCACGTGAAGACAAGGACAGCTGGCTCTTGAAAATATCTTATTTCATTTTTTTCGCTTCCAAAATGTTGTTCGAGTTGGCATTTGCATTCTGCTCAGTATTCCGAGCATGTCACAACAATTCTCCTTGCTTATCCTTACTCCCAAATCCTGCACATCATCAGACAAAACACCTTCCCCATAACGCAACACCATTCACAAAATAAAATACCACGGCAAAATATATTTCCACCAATGCAACTATATGATCCTAAATGCATCTATATGATCCTATAAAAGCTCTTAGACAATCAATAACTTAAGTGAAAATACCCTAAATATGGCCTTTCTATAGAGTTATCACCATCTATCCTTGTTTCATCCTTTTGTTACGCGTAGAATGCATGATTTCTTGGTTAAGAATGATATTCTCATCGATGGACATGTCAACGAAGAAATTGGTTAGGGCATGGTAGATGAGGAGGGGGCATAATGTTCTTGAGAGGGCACACAATAATTTTGGTGACAAGCTTATACAAGATCAAACAAAATTTGATGTGGTGAAAATTGAGAGATGGGTCAATAAGATTATATTGAAGATTGAATGAAGCATGTCACAAACATCGACACCAACAATGTCCCACTTTTTTTGGAAGAACTCTACGTGATGATCATCAGTCCTAGGAGATTTGAGTATAGCTATGTAAAATGAGTGTCTTTGATTTTGATTTCAGAGGAGGTTTCATCAAGAGAAGCCAGAGAGAGATCAGGAATCTTAGGGAAGTGGCCAAAAAGAGGATAAGTTCTAGTGGAACGGTCAGGGGAGGAATAGGGGCTTTTCAAAAAGTGAATAACCTCATTCTTAAGGGTGTCATTGTCATTGCGCCAATCACCGTTGTGAAGATTGAGGGGAGAGATATTGTTACGATGTGTGTGAGACTTGGCTTTCTGGTGAAATTATTTAGTGTTTCGATCACCAAAAGTAATCCAGTCAGAACGAGGTTTCTACTGCCATAAGATCTATTCCTTATCGAGTACATTCTCAAGTTCAGTTTGGAGCTCAATCTCAAGATTGACAAGGAAACTAGAAGACTGATATTAGAGGGCTATTTGCTCACCTATAAGATGAACCATGATGCCCTTTTTTTGGTGTTAATGTAACCAAAGGTGGAGATATTCCAGGATTTAGTGGCGGCTGTAAAGTTAGAGATGGTCTCAAACATGGAATGAGAGGACTTCCAATAGTCATTCCCCATTATGTTGAAGTCGTCATGGGAGAGCCAACCTGGGAAATAGCAAAATTGTCTCACAAATGAGGATTTGGTTTGGTGGCAAACGCACAGGAGGAGGGGCCTATAATCGGAACTAACAATGAGGAGGTGAGAAACAATAGACTCAGGGAAGAGTTTATCCCAAAGGGAGTTACAAAGAAAATGATAAAGACGGGCATAATTACTGCCACAATTCCAAGTGTAGTCAGAACCATGGTAGCCACTGATCCTAGGCTCGACAAAACCGATAATATTAGGATTATTATTCCTAAGAAATTGTTTAGCGACGATGACAAATTTCATATCACTATCGCCTTGAATATTCCAAGATAGGATTTTAATCATCATTAAAAAAAAGGAAGGGCGGGAGAGCAAAATCACTCAATCATCGAAGAAATTGTGTTATAATCATAGTTATTCTCAGGGTCAACAACAACATATGGTTCATTCTTAACGTCCATAGGAGAGAGATCCTTATAGGGTATACGAGAATTTTGGGGAAGAGTGCCTTCAGCATTTGGGGGCAATATCAGACAACTTGGTAGGGGTCGAGTATTTACCAAATTGGAGGCCGGGTGGGCCATTGGCGTCGTCATTTTCTTGAACAATATTGGCTGCTTGTTTAACAGTATTGAGGATGATGACATGACCAGCAGGGTTTAGGAGTGCAGAGAAGTCAGCATGGGTGGGTGTTTCGGGATGGTCCAGAGGTGGTTTTCGGAGTAGGGGTTTTCATGAGGATCATGAGGAGCTTACGATTTGGGATAGATCCTTGGGAATCGGGAGCACGGTGGGTTTCAAATGTAGCTTTACCTTTGTTGTTATCATGGGATTTGGGGCGAGTAACAGGACATAAAGAGGCAGAGGATTCGAGGGACCTAAGATATAGAGGGCGGTAGTAGAGGTGTGGGGTTCGTCTTTAGGAGTGTCGTATATAGGATTAAATCTATAACCAGATAGCGGAATAGATTTAGGATCAGTGTCGCTACCGAGGGAATTAAGAGTTTGTTTTTGTTGCCTACGTTCTACAAACATCAAGGGACCAAAGGAGTCTGAGCTGGTCCTGGGATAAGGTTTGGGGAAAATCCAGGGAAGAATTTTTCATGATCGTGGGACAAAGATCCTTTGTGGTTGTATTTGCCACATTCAAAACAGATAATGGGAAGGGTTCGTATTCAACAATTTGTATTCTACCATTTATCAAGAGTTTGGAAACGAATGGCTTACCAAGATCGAGATTAACGACCATACGAGTGAAGCGACCACGATAACTACTCTCCGTTTGGTAGTCTATCTTGATCACCTACCCGATGAATTCACCAATTTCAACGATTTTGTTTGTAGAAAGTAAAAAAAAAAAAAAGCCTGGGGAGACGGATCCAGGAAATAACATGGTTGGGAAAAGGTTGTGAAGCAGTGACTTCAGGCAAACAAGATTCGACGATTAAGTAATGGCCAAATATCATCCATGGGCCATCAGAGAGAACCTTCAAGTTATCCAATTTGGTGCAGAAAGGGAATAGGTAATAGTCATTTTCTATGTCCATTATTCGAAGGGGTAGAGAGGGTTTCCTTAGATCGTGAAGTTTGTTCCAAAACACAGTGTAACCAATCCGTCTACCTAAGAGTTTGATGATGATCGTTTGGGTGAGATATTTTTTTGTGAACGATTAAATCTTATCTGAGAAATTGATGTAGCCACGTGATATGATCTCGATTATATGTTTCGATTCATATATGTGAATGCCCGATCGTGATTCTAGTAAGAACTCCACAGTACTTTGAATGTAATCTGAAATTTGCAAACAACGTTGTAAAATAGAAATAGATAAATAAAATATGGAAATGGAAAGAAGAAAAATATGTTGAAATGGATTAGCAGCGTAGGAAGAGTGATGTTGTGATTAAGGAAAATAAAGGATGAAAAGGTTGATGAATATAGTAGGGAGTCGGTGCATAGTATGAAGAATCTCAAGGAAATGGATTGTTACCCTCTAACTATATAAGAGTTAGAAACCAGCAATATATTAAAGGTGGAAACGAAGTGGTAGGATATGAAACGCGACCCACTAGCTATAGATGAGCTAAGAACCAACACTATAACAAAAGGAAATGGATGAAGACTACAAGACTATCTTGAAGCCGATAAAGTTCTACAAGAGAACAAGAATGAAAGCAACCTCTCAAAGATGTTTTATATATTCAAATGTGTCTACAAATGATCCCAAATGTACCTATTTATAGTATTTCTAAGCAGTATATGAAAAGACTCAAAAGATGAAAAACATTCTCATCAATTTAGCAATAAAATGAAGGCAACTTCTTTAAATTTATCATTTCATTTTGTTATACTCGTATTTTATAAATTGTTATTTTGGTCTCTTTATTTTTAATTTCTAATTTGATCTTAAAAATATCAAGAATTTGAAGTTAAGTCACCAGCTATCGAAGGTAATTTTTCAAAGTTGAATTTAACGGCTGATGATTTTCATCCGTAGTGTATAAAAGTCTCTATTTTCTTAATTAAATTGATATAATCTCTAAGGGGATGTTTGTTTACTTCAGAATGATTAAGCGTTGAATGATTCAAATACTGAATGATTCAGAGGCTCTGAATCGTTTAGCTCTGAATGTGACATGTTATTTGATAATTGACTCTGAATGATTCAGAATGTACTTCTGTGCTGAATCATTCAACACTGTTTCGTTGAATCAGTCAGCACTGAATCATTCAGATGTGCGAAACAAATGCGCTGAATGCTGAACGGTTCAACATTCAGCGCTGAATGATTCCATTAAGAGGCAAACAAGCAACTCCTAAATCTCTATTTTTCTTTCCAATATCCATTCTTCCTTAATTGAGTTCAAATGAGCATGGCACTTAATGGTATCAGATAAATATTATAAATATCAAATTAAATATTAATTTTTTGAATACTATAAGATAGTTTTAAGGTAAAGTATATAATGGTACCCAATTATAGTGTATTATTTTATTGATTCTCTTAAATATTAAAAGTTATAAAATTATCCTATAATTACAGGATGTTATTTTTTTAGTCTCTCGACTATTAAAAGTTACAAAATAGTCATCTGACTATTCATATGTTTCAAAATTGTCATTTTCTGTTAAAAGTTAATGATCATCTGAGCTTGACGTTAACCTGCTGACTGAGATATAATAAAATCATAATTCAATGATGTCTACTAGCACCATCGTTGCTTTCAAGCATTGGCTCGACATCATAATGTTTCAAGCAGTAACTCGATGGCATAATGAAAATAGAGACTTGATTCATAAAATACAGCTTAAACGATTCTAAGATCATATTTTATAATATTGCATTCAACATATAAACATTAAACTCAGATGATCATTTAATAACTTTTTATAGTTAGAGAATTTAATAAAATAATAATCTATAATTAAAAGATCATTTTTAACTTTTAATAATTAAATAACTTAACGAACTAACGGTTTATAATTCACATTCTATAATGGAGATACTATGTATATAAAAATATAAGCCTTAAATGAATAAATAAAAGGAGATGTTGAAGTCCGGCACATGTGTCCGAAAACGATTGCAAATCTACCAAGCCCATGCGTTGATTACAGCTGTATTCACGTCCTCTCTCCCTCTCTCTCTTCTATTTTTATTTGATTTTTTTTCCATAAATTAATTTCTCTTGCATTCCGCCATTGGTTGGAAAAAGACAAATTCTTTACTTTATGCCTTTATTTCTTGACGATTATACAGGGGAAAAAATAGGCTTCTTTTAATTATTTAATTCCCATAATTTTTAGAGTAAACAAAGAAGTTCATAAATGGAATAAAAATAAAACAGAAAAAAGAGAAGAGAGCTTCCTCGTGATCTGTGAAAGAGTCTTACGTGAAAACCCAGATTGTCTTCGACCTCTTTAAAAGCCTCTTTGGTTCCATCTCCTTCCTTTTTAACTTTGAACTCTGGTCACTGATTACATTCCAAGAAAATCATTTTTTTGGAGTAAAAAGAACACCCAGAGAGAGGTTTTTATTTTTTGGGAATGATGTTTTGATAAGTTTTTCTTTCTAGGAATTTTGTTTCCTTCGGCTTTTGTAAGAAGAAAAAGCTTCATTCAAAGGTGGGTTCCTTTTTTTTTAAAATTTTAATTGAACTTCTCTTTTTTTTCCTTCTTGTTTTTCTACTTAGCTTTATGTGTATGTGTTATTTAAATGAATTTGAATTTCGTTCAGTTGGTTGGCTGCAGATTTTTAGTTGGGCATTAATGTGTTTTTGTTTGGTTTGCAAGTAACCAACAAATATTAGGTGAAATTCAATATGGATATTCCACTTTTAAGTGAGAATTCTTGGTTGGTTTTCCATTAGAGTTCAAGTTACAAGGCTTTTTCTTGGGTTGGTTGATGGAAAAAGCATGTTAAATGATAAGAAGTTTGAATCCTAAGCTGTATGGTTCTTGTTTGAAAGTTGGGGTTTTATTGAACTATATAGTCTTTCTCATGGAACCTTAATTATGTCAACTTTTGATTTAGGTAAAGGTCAATTGGCTTATAACTTAAGCCAGATTGAATAGCTAAGTATATAGTGAATATTTAGAGAAGAATCTGCTGGGTTTTTCAATTTATGTTATCGGTTTCGTGATGATAGAATGATCAATGGAAATTCAGTTACGAAATTCGATCATAGATGGCTGGCTTCTTTCATTCACTGTTTCTACGCATTTGCTTTTACTTATTGCTGTGTATAACATCAACAAGTTTGCCACAACATGTGACTCAATTTGTTTTTGTGATCTAATCTTCACTTTCCTGCTGAAATGACAGGTTTGAGTTGCCATAACTTAAAGCTTTTTGTACAATGGGGAAATATTTGTGACAATAATGGATCCTCAGGCTTTCATCAGGTTGTCTATTGGCTCTCTGGGTCTGAGGATTCCTGGATCAGCCCTGAATTCTTCAAAGGCTGGAATTCATGCATTCTCTTCCCCGTGTTCATGTGAGATACGACTCCGAGGTTTCCCTGTGCAAACTACATCAATCCCCTTAGTGTCCTCACCTGAGGCCACACTTGATATTCACAACATTGCCTCTAGCTTTTATCTAGAGGACTCTGATGTGAAGGCTTTACTGACCCCTGGCTGTTTCTATAACCCCCATGCTTGTCTGGAGATCACCGTCTTCACAGGGAGGAAGGGGTCACATTGTGGTGTTGGAGTCAAGAGACAGCAGATCGGAACATTTAAGTTGGAGGTGGGTCCAGAATGGAGTCAAGGGAAGCAAGTGATTCTTTTCAATGGATGGATTGGCATTGGCAAAAACAAGCATGAGAGTGGAAAACCAGGGGCTGAACTTCATTTGAGAGTACAACTAGATCCTGATCCGAGATACGTTTTTCAGTTTGAAGATGTAACTATGCTTAGTCCTCAGATAGTACAGCTTCAAGGTTCCATCAAACAACCGATTTTTAGTTGCGAATTTAGTAGAGACAGGTGCTGCAAAACTATTAAGTTGCTTTATATGATTCTTTGTTACTTTCTATTCATTTGTTTACGGTTAATGAAACTCTTAATGGTTTCTTTGAAATGGTAGGGTGTCAAAGGTGGACCCTCTAGGCACTTATTGGACAGGTTCTGCTGAGAGTTCCGACATAGAGACGGAGAGAAGAGAGAGGAAAGGATGGAAGGTGAAGATACACGATCTCTCTGGCTCAGCTGTTGCGGCAGCCTTCATAACCACTCCTTTTGTGCCATCAACAGGTTGTGATTGGGTTGCCAAGTCCAACCCAGGAGCTTGGTTGATTGTTCGTCCCAACGTTTGCAGGCCAGAGAGCTGGATGCCTTGGGGAAAGCTCGAGGCATGGCGCGAGCGTGGCATCAGGGACACTATCTGCTGCCGGTTTCACTTGCTGTCTGAAGCCCAAGATGGAGCAGAGGTTCTCATGTCCGAGATATACATCAGTGCTGAAAAGGGTGGGGAGTTTTTCATCGACACTGACCGACAACTGCGACAGGGACCTACACCGGTACCGAGTCCACAAAGCAGTGGAGACTTTTCTGCATTAAGTCCGATAGCCGGTGGTTTCGTGATGAGCTGCAGAGTCCAAGGGGAAGGGAAGAGTAGCAAGCCACTAGTGCAACTGGCAATGCGGCATGTAACATGTGTGGAAGATGCGGCCATATTCATGGCGCTTGCAGCAGCAGTTGACCTCAGCATCGAGGCGTGCAAGCCTTTCAGGAGAAAGATAAGGATAGGGTCCCGCCATTCTTTTTGAAAAAGGAAGAAAGATTTAAGTCCATGAAAGCAATGAATGGTTCTATATTTGTGTTTTTTTCTGTAACATTTGGAACTGTGTAAACATCTTGTGGTTAATAAATTAGCTTTTAGACGCCTATCCAAACGCCTTCGCTGTCACCGGTGCCATGTGTTTTTTCTCATTTGGCTAAATTATATCACTTAATTATAGGGATTTAAATTTAATCATTCATCTTTTAATCACTTAAGAGACAAAATACGTAACCATTGAGGGCAGGGAAGAGACGGTAGTTCCATTGATTGTTCATGCAAAGTACTATCACACAACATATAGTTTTTGTTCTGATACCATTTCGTATCGTTATCGGAGCCATTCCGTGCATTATTTCAATATCTACCAATACTTTTAATATATTATAATATGGTCACCATAAACCTAACAAATATTTAAGAATTCCAAATTTTGTCCAAATATTTCTTTTCCTACATGTGAAAAACAAAGTAACTGGTGGGGATTATATATGCATAATTCCTTTCAGTACACACAACAGGCAAGATACGGACCACGGAAATCATCTTAGCTGCATTTCATTCGCCCCACTTGAGTAGCAATAGAATCAGTACAACGACCATATCTCAAACATTTCGATTAAGAGCCGTTTACAGAAGCTGCCACTAAGCCTCTGTTGTCTGAAACAACTTCTCAACTTCCGTTTCCTTCTTCCAGTTCAGCCTGGAATTAAATATGTAACTCATCAAACTTATTTGTTTACTTGATCATCCAGTTGATAAATATGGGTATCTATATAGGAAACTAGGAAATCCCAAAGCAACTGAGTACGACAACGATTATAACCCCAAAAAATCCCATAATAAAGTAACGCTTCAATCTCTTTTTCAATTTAGTGCAAAAGTATCTGGGAGTCGGTCATGAATCAACAAGAAGACTTGAGCTCTGATTACCTTACTAGTACGAAAAATATATCAAAGTTAAGCTATACAAATAGGGGTTAACTTCCTCAACTAAAATCACGATCAATTTGTTATCACTTAGAATGCATCTTTCTATGGGAGCAGAAGGTTTAGGGAAAACCGTAACGAACAGCAATGGGGACATATCTTAGTAAGAACCGAAAGCTATTTCAACAATGGAGTAGAAAAGCATGTTTCATTCCCCAGACCATCCAGCCTTTGGTGCAAAAACAAGCTCCAATACTGAAACATAACAAATGAAACTGGGAATTGAATACCATTCTCCAACCTCAATTTTATCCCAAAATCAGTCAGGACAAAATTGATATTGAATTAAGCAAGCACAATAACTTCAAAAATTGTTATTGAATTAAGCAAGAGAGATAATCAAAATAATAGTACTTAATTAATAATTAATGAACGATACCAAAATCCCTTTAAGGTCAGCCAGTGAAGCCTCTAGCCGCTAACGGCAATCGGGGATCATCATCCTAGATTCAGCCAGAACATTTTCCTGTCCAAGCAGGTAAGAATTTATATAATAGAAATGGACTTATTTTCTAAAAGAAGAAAGCTTTCCTGTTGTTTGTATAAATTCATCATAGAACATTCCCCATTGTTGGACTGTTTTCACAAAATCTGCATTGGTATAAAAAAATGACTGATCCAAACTTACACTTGGGGATCAATCTTTTTAGCTAAGCTATTTTTTTAAAAAAGAAGAAGTCTAAATCTTTCTTCATTAACCAAACAAATTTTATACCAAACAAACATTTTGCCACTAAACAAATAGACACAAGGTGAAATAACCCAACTAATGAAAAATAAAATGAGTTATAAAAAAATGGTGTAATAATACCTGTTGCTTGAGGTCGTAAGGATCAGCTCCTTTCTCTTTCATGTCATCTGTTTTTGCAGCTTCTCGATCAACCTCTTTCTCATAAGAGTGAAGCTCTTTGACAATTCGTTTGCAACTTGATGTCTTGATTTTCAGATTTCTAACTGTTGCCATGGCCAGACCTGTAAAAAAAAGATCATATTCCTCAGGTTCAATAAATAGTATACTAATTAACCAGCAGCCCACATTTGTATTATCATTTTCCTTGCGGAATTCAAACAGATTTTTTGTGATTTTCCGGGGAAAATCATTTGAGGAAGCGGGAAATTGTAATTAATTAGTTTAAAGTTTGTAGAGCTGGGTTTGAGATAAATGAAGAGAAACATACCTTTGGAAGTGAGACGGATCTGAATGCGAGGGGACTGAGGATTTAGGAGGTGAAATGAAGCTTCAAAATTTAAAACAAGCCTCCCACCCACCCCAACCCAACAACCCCAAAAAGGGGAAAAAAAGGAAAAAGAAATAATACTTTGGAAAAACTGCACTGTTAGTCACCAATCTATTGTGCTTTCCTATTTTGATCACTAAACAATTGTTTTGGCAAAATCATCACTTTTGTTTCGGGTGACCAAAATGAAATTAAAACATAACATTAGGTATGATTTTGAAATAAAAATTAATTAAGTGAACAAAAATGAAAAAAATTTGATAATTTAGATACTAAACATGTGATTTATCCTTAATTTTATTCGGATAATATAGCCTCAAAATCATTTTCATTTATGCTATCTGATTTTTAAGTATTGAAGTTATAAGGGCTCTAACATGTGTTATATTTGCATTACCATCACTCTACGTAGCGCAAACAACATGAATCATACTAATGGAACTGTCCAATCAATTCATATCATTATAAATTTCATAAATTCTCTATGGTGGCGTTTGATTCGCTGGATTGTTTCTTAGAGAATTGGAATGAAGGAATTGAAATCTGTAGGAATTAGAATCTGAAAGCTGTTTGGTTGGCAGGAAATTGAATTGGAATCCAATTTCATATTCTGTTTGGTTCGCAGACATATCAGATGAATTTGATTTCAGTAATGTAAAATGACAGAATTGTCCTTATTGTTTTTTTGCTTAATTTTAATTTGTTTTATAACTTACATGTAGCAATATATTATAAAAATTTTAAAAATATATTAAATTTTCATTTTATTGATTGATTATTCATTTCAATAAATTATAAAAATCATACTAATAAACATCATAAGTTAAAATCATCCCAATTAGGGATGGTCATGGGTCGGGTTTTTGGTCCACCCGACCCGACCCGAGAACAAGGGAACCTCCACCTGAGACCCAACCCAACTAAAATAAAGTTTCTCCAGACCCGACCCGAATATATGAATTAGAAACCCGACCCGAAATAATAAAAAAATATTTTTATTCAATAAAAATAGTGACTTAATTGAAAAAAAATTATATATAGAGGGGTATTATTGTAATTATTCCTAAATATATAAGGTAAAATTATTTTTTTTTCAGGTTGGGTCGGGTATTTTTCACCCTAAACCCGAACCCGACCCGAATATCACACTTAAAAAACCCGACTCGACCCGAATATCAAACTTAGAAAACCCGACCCGACCCAAACCCGAAATTTAAAAAAAATCTGACTCGATCCTGAATTTTTTTAAAAAAATCTGACCTGAATATCAAAAGATTGATGAGGGTAGTATGGTCAAATTTCACATTCCCTCCTCCAAAGGATTTTAATTCTATCATTTTATAGATGTTATTTACTTTCTCTCCCTTGATGGAATTAGATTTCAATTCTCCCTTTGAAAACTTGAACCAAACATGAGAAAGTGGTGGAATTAGATTCCAATTCCCCCTAATTCCAAGGGAATCCAGCGAACCAAACGCCACCTAGGGATTTTGTTATGAACCTTAGGTGGCGTTTGGTTCGCTAGAATGTTTATGAGGGAATTGGAATCTGTGAATGAATTGGAATCTGTGAATGAATTGGAATCTGTCAGGAATTGGAATCTAATTTCATATTCTGTTTGGTTGGCAGGAAATGGAATTGGAATCCAATTCCATATTTTGTTTGGTTCGCAGACATGTCAGATGAATTTGATTTCAATAATGTAAAATGACATAATTGCCCTTCTTGTTTTTTTGCTTTATTTTAGTTTGTTTTAACACTTACATGTAGTAATATATTATAAAAATTAAAAAAATATTACATTTTCATTTTATTGATTGATTATTCATTTCAATAAATTATAAAAATCATGCTAATAAACATCATAAGTTACGCAATCAAAATATGTTAATAAGTTACCAAAAGATATAGCAATATTTCGATACATTCCAATCGGAGTATGTTAATTAGTTACCAAAAACTATTTTTATTCAATATATAAATTAGAAACCCGACCCGACATGACATGAAATAATAAAAAAAATTATTCAATAAAAACATTGACTTAATTGAAAAAATTATATATAGAGGGGTATTATTGTAATATTCTTAAATATATAAGGTAAAATTATATATTTTTTTCAGGTCGGGTCCGATTTTTTCACCCTAAACCCAACCCGACCCGAATATCACACTTAAAAAAACCTGACCCGACTCGACCTGAATATCACACTTAAAAAACCCGACCCGACCCGAACAAAATAAAGTTTCACCCGACCCGAATATATGAATTAGAAATCCGACCCGAAATAATAAAAAAATTATTTTTATTCAATAAAAACAGTGACTTAATTGAAAAAAAATTATATATAGAGGGGTATTATTGTAATTATTCCTAAATATATAAGGTAAAATTATATATATTTTCGGGTCGGGTATTTTTCACCCTAAACCCGAACTCGACCCAACCCGAATATCACACTTAAAAAAACCGACCCGACCCGACCAAAATAAAATTAGAAACCCGTCCCGACCCGAAATAATAAAAAATATTTTTATTCAATATATGAATAAGTTACCAAAAGATTGATGAGGGTAGTATGTTCAAATTTCAATTCCCCCCAACTAGGGAATTGAATTCCATCCATTCTTGGATGGAATTCACTTTCCCTCGTTTGATGGAAAGTTGAAGCCATGAGGAATTCCAATTCCCTTGGAAAACTTGAACCAAACATGGGAAAGTGGTAGAATTAGATTCCAATTCCCACTAATTCCAAGGGATTCATGCCAACCAAACGCCACCTTAGAGAATTCAAGAAAGAAATTAGGGATTTAGAGAAATTTAGAAGAATAGATTTAAGAGAAAATATGATATTTCATTAAAATTGCCAGAATAGAATGTTTCTATTACATATTATCCTTATATTCTTCAGTACAATTCTAATAAACTTATTCTGTATAGCTGGCATTCATAACTAATTGTGGCTCACGTGTTGGGCTCCTCCTCATCAAATCAAAATTGGTGGGTCACTTCTTGTTGGGCCACTCTTCCTCATTTCCAGCCCATCCTTTGTTGGTATCACTACGCGGGTCCTCTGCTCCAAATAGCCATTCGGTTCTTCTGCTCCAAGTAATATTTCATTTCCCCCAAATTTGCCACGATCAATCCCTAGCTTCTCAACAGAAATCCCTAACAATTTCCCTTTTTTCTTCACACACATAACATTTCCCTCCCCTTCACCTGATCCTTGTCCTCAAGGATCAAAATCTGGAAACTGGAATTTCAACACAGCATAATCCTCCCAAGTGGCGTTTTCTTCTCCCAAATTCGACCACTGGATCAGTAGTTGTGTGATTGCCTTGTTCTGTCTCTTCATTATCCTTTTGTTAAGCACGATGGCCGGATAAACCTTCATCTACCCATCCTCACTAAGTTCAGGAGGATTCTTAGAGGTAATTGTTCCTTCACCCACTTTCTTCTTCAGTAAACTCACATGAAAAACTGGGTGGATTTTTGAATGTGTTGGCAATTCCAGTTGATACGCTACTGACCCAATTCTTTTCTGGATTTTGTAGGGTCCATAAAATTTTGCTACAAGTTTCTTCTAACAGCTACGGATGATTGCTTGTAGGGCTGCAATTTAAGGTAAACCTTATCTCCTTCCTGAAATTCCCGATCACTTATGTGTTTATCTGCATTTTGCTTCATTCGATGTTGAGCCTTAGCTAAGTTCTCCTTAAGTAGTCTGTGTAACTGTTCTCTTTCCCCATTATCTCCTGTATTGCATTGGCACTGGTATCAGTTTGCCAGTTAATCATATGAGGCTTGTATCCATACAAGGCTTCAAAAGGTGTAACTCCTAGGGTTGTATGATAATTAGTATTATACCACCATTAAGCCAGTGGTAAATATTTTGCCCAATTATCAGGTTTAAGGAAACACATACTTCTCAAGTATTGTTCCAAACACTGGTTTAACCTTTCAGTCTGCCCATCTGTCTCTGGATGGTAGGATGTACTGAAAAGGTTATAGTTCCAAGCTGTTTCATTAATTATTTCCATAATAAGCTTGTAAATGTTTTGTCTCTGTCTGATATAGCTATCTTTGGTGGTCCATGGAATTTATATACTTGCTCCAAATAGGTCCTAGATATCTCAGCACTGTATAGGGATGAGATATGGCTAAAAAATGGCCATATTTAGAGTACTTATCCACTATTACCAAGATGCAATTGAATTTCATTGACTGTGGCAGTCCTTTAATGAAATCCATAGTAATAACTTCTCATGTCTAATTAGGAATAGCAATAGGTTGTAACAAACCTGGAATTGCCACATTCTCCCCTTTTGTTCTTTGGCATACTTCACACTCCTTCACATAAGACTTAACTTGACTTTTCAAGCCTTTCCAATAGAAATAAAGTTTAATTTTGTGGTATGTTGCTTGTACTCCAGAATGTCCTCCTTGAGGGGAATCATGCAAACACTCCATGATTTTCTTCCTTAAATTTCCATGTTCCCCAATGTAAAACCTTGTTCTTATACCTTAGCACTCCTTTAACCAACTTCCAATCATAATACTCTATATTAGAGTTAATGGTTAAGCCTGTAATAAATTTATGAGCTAAGATATCTCCCTTATAATTGTCCTCAATTTCTTTTACCCACTCAGGAATCAGTATAGTGGTAGTCATCTACATACACTCTCCTGTTTCTTCAACCTTTTTAACCTCCTTCTTTCTTCAAATCTTCTTGACAAAGCATCTGCCACTACATTCAATATGCCCTTCCTATAATGTATAACATAATCCAAACCCAGCAATTTAGATAATCCTTTTTTTCTGAATTGTATTGGTCAATTTCTGCTTTAGTAAATGTTTTAAAGGTTCATGGTCTATTTTGATTATATAAAGACCATTTCTTAGGTAGTGTCTCCATTTAGATAAAACCATGAGTATGGTTATATATTCCTTCTTATAAATAGACAGTTCCATATGCCTTGGTCCCAAAGCCTTACTCAAATAAGCTAATGGTCTGCCTTCCTGTGTCAAAACAGCCCCTATTCCTTGTTGACTTGCATCAGTCTCCAAACATAATTTCTTATTGAAATTTGGAAGAGCCAATACAAGAGCTTCACACATAGACTACTTCAATTTCTTAAAAGTTGCTTCTGCTTCATCATTCCAATTAAAAACTCCATTTTTTAGTAAAATTGTCAATGGTTTACTGAGTTCTCCATACCCCTTAATAAACTTCCTATAATATCCTGTAAGTCCTAGGAAGCCTTTCAAAGACTTAAGATTCTTTGGAAATGGCCATTTTTGCATTGCTTCCACCTTGATAGGATCAGTGGAAATTCCTTCTGCTGTTATTACATACCCCAAATACTCCACTTTGTTCTATCCAAATAAACACTTATTTCTTTTTGCATGCAATTGATTTTTCCTCAAGATCTCCAAGACCACCTTCAAGTGTTGTTTATGATCATAGAGATTAGGACTGTACACCAAACTATCATCAAAAAAATACTAACACAAACTTCCTCAAATATGGACCAAATAAGTAATTCATTAGTGCTTGAAAAGTGGTAGGTGCTTTGGTTAAACCAAAGTTCATTACCTTGAACTCATAATGTCCATGATGTGTTCTGAATGCTATTTTGGGAATGTCCTCTTCTTTAACTCTTATCTGCCAATGTCCTGATCTCAGATCTATTTTAAAAAAATAGGAAGCCTCTGCCAATTCATCCAACAAGTCTTCTACTACTGGAATTGGAAATTTGTTCTTAACTGTCATAGCATTTAGTTGTCTATAGTCCACACACATTCTCCATATTCTATCATTCTTCTTTACCAATAAACAAAGTGAAGCAAAAAGACTCTTTCTGGTTTGAATAATTGAAGCAAACAACATCTCTTTAATCTGTTTTTCAATTTCTACCTTCTGTGGGTGTGGAAATCTGTATGGTCTAAGATTTAATGGTTGAGTTCATTCCTTAAGAATCACTGCATGATCATGAATTCTAATAGGGGGAATTTTCTTAGGTTCTTCAAAAACATCTTGATACTCCTCTAGTAAGGGTTGTAATTCTTCTGGAAATTTGGATTCAACTACCTCCATACTCAAAAAATAGGCTTCTCCTATCACTTCTGGTTCTTTAACAATAATCTATTTCAGCTTAGACTCTGAAATCCATTTCATGTAAGAACCTTTTTGTTTTCCTTCCAATTTAATCTCCCTTTCTCCCACTTTAAAAACCATAGTCATCTCTTTAAAATCCATAATAATTGGACTATATTGACTCATCAATCCACTCCTAACACCATATCACTTCACCACATATTCAGAACTCTAAAATCATACTCAAATGAATTTCCTTGTATTTTCCAACTCAGCTTGTTACTCTTGGCAGTGCTGAATAATTTCTCTCCATTAGCAACTGTAATAGCTAGAGGATGAGTTTGTTCCATTTCCACTCATTCCTTTGCCCATCTAGGCTTGATGAAACTGTGTGTGCTTCCACTATCCACCAAAATATTCAGTGATTTTCCTTTAATAACTCCCTGAAGTCTTAGAGTATTATGTCCCACACTGCCAGTAAGAGCATTAATAGAAATCTCCAAAGCCCCTTATTCCTTATCATCTGTTTCTTCCTCTCTGGCTCCTTCCTCATCTCCCTCTATATTTTCTTCCTCCTCCATCATATTAAGCTGTTTAAGTTTACATTGATGACCAGGAGTGAATTTTTCTCCATACTTAAAACACAAATTATGTGCTCTTCTATACTCTATCAAAGTCTGTTTATTTGGAGAATTGATTGTTGAATTCTTCTGAATATTTGATGCACCTACAAACTTTTGTGATTGAGGATGTGTTCCCTGATAATTATTCTTGAGCACTGACATCTTCTTTTTCCCTTCAATTTCCAATGCCAATTCACACAATCTGGCCTTCCTGTAAGCTTCATCCAGACTTTTAGGTTCATGCATCCTCACTCTATGCTTAATTTCCTCCTTCAATCCACTCAAAAACATAGATACAAAATATTCTTCTCCCATATGAGAATTGTGCTGTAGCATAATTGGCTTGAGCTCCTCAAACTTCTCTTGATAAGTCTCCACTATGGATTTCTGCAAAAGCTTACTAAATTCCTTAATCACATTAATGTAGTTCTTGTCACAGAACCTGCTACATACATCCTCCATAAATTCCTGCCAACTTACTTGACCTTTCTACATAATATACCCATCATACCAATTTTCAGCCTTACATGTTAGATACATTGCTGCTATTTCCATTTTCTGTTCATCAGGAATTGCAAAAATGATAAAATACTTTTGGCATTTTTTGACCCAACTCCTTGGGTTATCACCATCAAACATTGTAATTCTATCTTAGTTCTTAGGGTAAAAGACTGATTTGGTACACTTTTCTCATACAAATAGGGATCTTTAGAGAGTGAAGTACTTCCAGATTGATGATTATTTCCTCCTAAGTTCAATTTTTGGTTTTGTGTTAGGGAAATAGATGATTTGTAGCCTTCTGGTTTAAGAGCTAATACTCCAGGACCCTCAGGATAAAAGGAATATTTCTCATGCTCATTTATCACTGTCACTTGCGTAGGCTTTTTTCCTTCAAATTTAGGTAAAGATGTATCAATTACCTGGTCATCCCTTTCAGGAGTATTCTGCTCAGGTTCTTCACTTACTTTAGACACACAACTCAATATCTTCTGCAAATATCCTTAGGTCTCATCCATCCTGCTCTCCAGCATCTTCATTCTGTTTTCCCATTCTTCTTTTTGTTCTTCCCACCCTTAGGAACCCGAACTTCATTCTTAGTCTCCTCATTACTGCTTGTTTTGGTTGTTGATTCCACTTTATCACCCACCTTATCACCCATCTGTGGGATTTTCTTCTGCTTACTTAGCTTGACGATGGATCTTTGCTAAGCTCTGATTACCAATTGTTATGAACCTTAGAGAATTCAAGAAAGAATTTAGGGATTTAGTGAAATTTAAAAGAATAGATTTAAGAGAAATGATGATATTTCATTACAATTGCCAGAATATAATGTTTATATTACATATTCTCCTTATATTCTTCAGTACAATTCTAACAAACTTATTTTGTACAACTGACATTCATAACTAATTGTGGTTCACTTGATGAGCTCCTCCTCATCAGATCAGAATTGGTGGGTCACTTCTTGTTGGGCCACTCTTCCTCATTTCCAGCCCATCCTCTGTTGGTATCACTACGCGGGTCCTCTGCTCCAAATAGCCATTCGGTTCTTCTGCTCGAGGTAATATTTCATTTCCCCCAAATTTGCCACGATCAATCCCTAGCTTCTCAACATAAATCCCTAACAATTCTCTTTTTTTTCTCCACGCACATAACAGATTTTATCAAAAAAAAATTATCCAACTTCTAGATTCTATTAAAATAATTGCATTCCAAATCAAAACTGATTTCACGTACCTTAATCTTTCAGTTGGGAAACCAAAATCTTATTAGAGTTTGACTTCAAAATTTTCGGTCACTATTTAGGGAATTAATTTCAAAACTGACAGGGACTTCAAAAGCAATTAAACCATAAATTTGGAGACCAAAGATTCTGATCAACCTTTTTTTTAAATTGCTAAGGACTTGACATGTAATTGAACCAAACAAAGCTGAGGAACACACCGTCCCACACACTACATGGAATTTAACCTAAAATAAAAGTCTACAAGATTTTCACCAGGCAATTTTCTATCAAACTTGAGATTTAATAGACATTCGAGGATGATTTGAACTTAGTAAAGCTAAATAAATCATTGAAAATTCCAGAAATATTCAGATACAAAAAAAGTTGCATATTTTAATAATGCCCCTATCTATGAAATGTTCAATACCATTTCATCAATAACAAATTATATATGGTCAATTGGGGCAGAAGCTACAACAATATTTTACATATTTTCAACATTGACAAGCACAAGTACAACATGAACCAGAATCACCTCAGGATTCAATAATGGCCGCCGGTAAATCTCCTTTTATGTAATGCTCATAATAAGCCTTGCCATTTCCCTGGCAAGTGGGTCAATAATAATGTTTTCTCTCCCACTTGCTCTCGCGTCGACCATCCCTCTCTTGCCTCTCTAATACCTGCCTGGACTTGATCCCTCTAGATCCGTGCCTTTGGGATGACCCAAAACCACCAGATTGCCCTCCATCAAATGAAGATGCCAACTCTAGGTCACCGATGCTGGCTGCATCTCCCGAGTCCTTGCTTCCGTCGAAATTTTCTTCATAACCGCTGCTACAGTCATCTGCACGGTCACGTGACTGTAAAATGGTGGGAGGCTGGCCAGAAAATTGTCGTGATCCAGACAGGACCGTTGGCATAGCAGCCATTGATGTGGTTTCGGATTGCAGACCGCTACTAGTTCGTGTGCTTCCTTCATTACTTGATCTTCCATTTTCCCTCTCTCGGTACCTATCCCGTGGCCTACTGTAGATGAAAAATGTTACATAACCGATGAGGCATTAGCAATGACACAAGTAGCATGCAGTGTCAATAATGTTGTATTAAAGCATATGTTAATAATGTTAAAGGAGAAAATAGAAGGTAGCAGTTCCTTAATAAACATCATAATCACAGAAATCAAATCAAGCAGACGCATAAAACATAAAATCTCTTATTCTTAAATTAGCAGATAAATACTAGCTGCCAACTTTTTTTAAATCCGATATGAAAATGCTTAACCCATCTCATAAGTTTTATTTTTGCAGTTTTTCCATATATATGGAGGATCTTTGAAATGTCATTTCCCATGTCCGAATATGTATCGGACATGGGTTCTTCAAGAAAAGAAAAAAAACTCCAAAATAATGTAGGTCTCATCTGCAATTCAAAGAAGACAAAATCAAGCAGGCTGCACCTAGAAAGACGTGTTCTACTTGAATCGAGCAAACAATTATGATGTCACAGAAAAAGTTTGCCAAATTGTTCAAGCCAAATAACCGTAGCTTAAGAATAGAAAATAATGCAAGTATTCTTGATAGCAAATTATGGTTAATAGGTTATTTTGCAAAAAAGGGAATGCTCTATGAATTAAGACTTTGCCTGCAGGGGGGAAAGCCCAGAATTAAGGATCAGTCTGAAAAAGATGAAAATAGCCATACCTACTATGAGATGAAGGGAAGTCACGCCTTGATGATCTTAGTCCAGATTCGGCCTGCTCCAATTCTCGTTGAAGTTCTCTCTGCATTTGACAAGCCAAAAAGATGAACTGATTCTCCTGTACTTCAGTTTTAGTCGCATGATAATCTGAATCATGCAAAAGTATAAAAGAATAGGAGGACCGGAAGGGTAGAATATCCATCACATAGTGAGAACACGTGATATGCAAAGGCATCCATGGAACATGACAGTGGTTCTTTGAAATTTAACGGAAAGGAAACTGACTGTTTTTGAGAGATAATAAAGGCATTTTCAGCAGAGGAACACTAATAAGTTGCAAGGCACAAAACAGATATGCTCAATAAACTTTGTATAAAGTTAGTATAATTATAACATAAATCGTGCCATGCCTGTGTTTGCCTCTCCTTTTCCATATCCAGATTGTGTCGTAGTTCCCTTGTTTTACCACGTTCAAGTTCCAGCAAACGCTGTCTTTCAATCTCTTTTTCAGCTTCAGCTGTCCTTTCCCTGGCATACAAATGGCAAAGTTGTTGACAGTTGTTGACATGTTTACTCACTCTAAAATTATATAATTTCAACATCTGGAAAGAGCAACACAAGCAAAACCTATCAAGTTCTTGCAAAAGCTCAGCTTCTCGCGAAGCTGCCTCTTCCAGATACTTTTGACGAGCATGTCTCATTCGAAGTTTCTGTTGCCTGCGAGCTACTATATCTTCTTGAATTTTGTTCTTTTCTCTGACAGAATCAAATCAAAATTAAGATTACAAAATATCTGGCAACTTAAGTGAGCAAAGTCACTGAGCAGTGCATGTGAAATGAAGTTTGAATTGTAAAGTCGAGAAAAGAAATAAAATGAATCTAGATTAGCAAGTGAAAATGAAGCAAAAAAAATCACCATCTTTATTGTATTTTACTTACAAGGAATGAATGCACTCCTTGATCTGTTGAAGCCGGTTTTCATCTCTCACAGGAGCTGGGAGAAAAAGATAAAATTGCGTGATAAATAACAGCATCAGGGGCCTATATTATGATTATGTTACTTGTAAAAGGGGAGAAAGGAATGGCGAAGAACATATTAAGAACAGAAATATTACTGGCATGAAGTGGAAGCTGGTTGCCCTTAGAATCTTCCAATGATTCTTGCAGTGCAGATTCTTTTTGAATAATATCCAATTCCATTTCAGCCTCCTCTAGTTCCTGTAGCATATGAAATTAAATAATGGTATCTGGGGACGAGATGGGTGGGAAAGAGCAAAATGGTTATCCAGCTTACCATAGCCTCTTCGTCCATTTTCTTTTCGAATATATCAAAGTATGACTTAACAGAAGTTAGATTAGCAAGGACCTGTCATAAATAAATGATAATAGTTATAGATAAGGCTATGAAGAGGAAAAAGGATAAGACAGAAACAATTTAATTTCTACATAACTGGAATATCTTTTCTCTACCCCCCAACCCCTTTTTCCCCTTACAATGAAAGCATTTAATCTAGAAATAATCATCAGGATCAGAATCACGGTTACCTGAAGAATTGATTCTCGGGTGCTTCCAAATTCAGGGTCAAGTTGTTTTGTGCAACTTGAGGAGAGCACTTCTTTCAGGACCTTCACAGATAGAGTAAGTCAGTTTATTATAATGAATGTTACAAGTAAATAAGCATATATTTTGTGGACCAATATATAAAGAAGATTTCATTTAGAAAAACAAGCATATGTTGGTACAAGTATTAGCATATAAAAAATATTTTTCTTGCTAGCAGCCAAATACCATATCATGTCCTATATCTCTTTGCAATTGTACTAAAACATACCTCTTTATCGTCAACTCCATTTCTCAATCTACACAAGACTCGGCATGCCTGCTTTTCAAGATCTGGAAGCCTGTATTCTGTAGAAGGGACACCAGTAAGAAAATGATTATGATGAACTAAACAGTTCCTTGTTGTTTAAGCTAGATTTATACAAACAAAATGACTTGAGTACATACCAGCTTTGGAAAAACCTAAAGTCTCAATATTTTCCCAAACCTTTTGAGGAATCAAAGAAATATCATCAGCTGGAGAGCATAGACAAGCACTAATAATAAGTGCCAATGAAAGTTTAAGTAATTGTCCCTCACAAATAGGATAAACGAGCCGGCCTAAGCCATATAAAAGATTATCTGCTGCTGCAAGGAAGGATTGTAACTGGGGCCTATCAACAAATGGAATAAAACCCACAAGAAGTGCCATTGCACAAGCCCTCAAGGATAATGATGCATTCGATGACGCCAGAACAGCTACCTGACCCCATGTACTAGAGACCAAAAGTGACAGTATCTTTTCAGGAATAGAATGAATTGAACCTGGCGAAACTATCTGATTATAAAAATTAGAAGAGTGCAGCATTTTCCCACCATCTACATCTTGTCCTATCAATCTACCCAAGTGCTGAAGCGCTATGAACTGTTGCTCAGGTTCAGGGTGACCCAGCATTGTAACATAGAGATTAACTAGAGAAGGAATATCACTTTCATGAAGATTATGGATGCCTCTTAAGGATAATATTGACAACCATTTATCAGTTTGCAAACGCCAAGATATCTTTGGTGCCTTGCAACAGAAGTTTTTTAGCGCAATACAAATAGGATGGATAACATCATCAAGTGGAAAACTAAGGGGCACACCAAGAAGGCAATCAAGCATCACAGCCGCAACTTGCCAGCAAGCATTTTCTTGGAGCATCAAAATCATTCCAGCAAGACCTTCAATACCTGTTTTCCACTGAGCTGGCAACCTGTCAACTACTTTAGAAGGCAAAGGATTTTCATTGTTATCCCCTTTAGCTTTATGAATTGTTGGAGCAATTGAAGACGAGCATCTGGAGTATATAAAACACTGTGCCAATGTAATAGTCAACTTCTTTGCAAGCTGAAGATGAAGAGACCAACATTTCTCAATAGTTAGATAAAGCTTAGGAATAAGACCCTCTAAGTCTTTTGTGAACTCCTTTATTTCCTCTCCAGACAGATGGTACTCTTTTTCATTTGAGACAACAGCATCAGTGTTGTTACTTTCCAGCTTCTCTGAAGTTTCATTTGGAGTGGAACAAAGTAATGCATCATTAAGAAACCACAAGAAAGATTCTGAGCCACTTTCGCTAAGTGTCCTGGAGTTTGTGTCAGGCAACTGAAGAGGAATAAAATTAGAGACCTTTAAATTTTGAAGTAAGAAAACTTTGCAGCTTCCCATGATACTGTTAAAAGCACAGAGGTAGTCATGAAAAGTAGTAGTTGGCTCAAAAGCAGTAAAATCAGCCCACAATGTTAATGACTGCAATATTTCTCTTCTACGTTGGAAGGATAAGTCTGGAAACACAGAAGCCAGTATGAAAATTGTCAGTGCCCTGTTGAATACTTTTGCAACAAACTGTCATCATTCTCATTTCTTTGTCTGATGTTACTAAAAAGCTCATCAAAGCATAAAGACTCGAAATTGTGACAAGAATCGCCAACCAATAGTTGCTCCTCATCCGACACCCTATGCAACGAATACGTGATAATTGGCTTTAACAGATGTAATACAGAATCAAGGAAAGACACATCACAATACGAGGCTTTACAAAGGGATACCAGAACTTGCACCACTCTTGGTATCTCAGGCACCAGAGCTTCCATGTGCTCCACAGCAATGGCTTCTAGTATGTAGAGAATTATTGCTTTGGCATTCTTTGCAACATAGCCCTTCAAATGATGAGAACTCTGTGCAGTAGCTTGGTCCTCTTGAAAAAATGGGCATGAACACAAATCAGAAAACCAGCACAAAATATCAGGCACAACAGCAGTAGGTAGTGATTTAAGCTGCAATCCAACGGCTTCCAAAATGATTTCCCCAAATTCTTCAAATTGCTTTTTCATATTTGGAAAGAATTTACAGAGATCAGGGTACATGACACGAAAAGATTGATCTCCATGCCGCCCATCAGTAACCTCAAAGCTATTGGAGGTTGGAGAAACTTGTTTACCACCACATTGTTCAATCTTTCGATCTTCATAATTAGGATAAACACATTTATCTATAAATGCAAGCTCATCCGCGAATATATATAGTAAATATGTCAGTTCTGACATGTCTGAAGTTAGGAAAAGGCGCTCCTCTATGAATTGTTTTGCATTTCGAGATACTGCCATCCAGCCAAGGAAGCGAACAAGAGGGGAAGTAGAATGAGAAAATGTGGATATTTTCTGCATCCAGGCTGAAGGAGGAATCAAATTCCCATGGCGGAAACCATTATTGATATTGACAGAAAAATCTGATGCAACACCGGCACCACTTGAAGCAATTACCAATCTCTGCAGCAGTATCCAGCGACGTTGCATTCCATGTACCTTTTCATGATTCAATTGGCACTTTCCTTCTTTGAGCTGACAGTACTGGGATGTTAACATCCCATTAAGGTAGTAACCTGATTTCAATATAATATCAATCACATCTTCTGGGGCACAATATAGCTTAGTGGCCGAGTGCAACAGGAACACAAGACAATGCAAGAGAATTTCATGCAAAGAATGCTGTTCTCCCTGCAATCTCTTAATCAGGAAATTGCACAATAAGGCTTGATTTTGTCTAACCAAGGTGACAGCATCCATTGCCTGTATATCAAAGGGAGACATTTCAATGAGTTGCTCATCAGATTCTGCAGAGTAGCTTTGACAATCATCCCCATACAACTTCAGATGATATTTCCTGTCTAATTCAGCAGCTTCAAGAAGTATCTTAAGGACAACCTTGTCTCTATTCTTCTCAAGATGAGCTATTGTTTGCAAATTACTGTTATTCTTAGTACAAAACCTTCTAAGATCTGAAATTTCAAAAGCTTTTGGAATTTTAACCCCACTAAGGCTCATCTGATTCATGATATTGGAACTGGCTTTAAGAGAGATTACAAAGGAAGGATTGACATAGCATTCTGCAGCCAAGAGCAAAGCATCTATAGCGGCATCATGGCTTTCAATGGAAACCTCATGCTGTGAGTGTAAATCCAAAGCCAACCGCTCAAATTCAGATGCCTTAAGTTCACAGTCCCTCAAGTTCATGAGCTGAAAATAGTCTGCTTGCAAATTGTAATATTCTGCACTGAAACCAGAATCTAAAACTAAACTGTTTAGAAATTGATTGGAATATCTCTTCTCAATGTCTTTCTGTTCCAACTCTGATTGGTTTAATTCAAGGATGTTTTCTTTAGGACCGCTACTAACATTAGTCAGATTGATACTCCGAAGTTCTGAAGGAGCAAAAAGAAGACTAGCATCTTCTAAAACATCCATTTTGCTGAATGTATCAGGCACTTCTGTCTTGCCATCAGAGTCAGAATGTTGGACACAAGAAACATTCGAGGATTCATACTCATCATCTTTAGAAATGGGAGATTTGCACATGTCAATATCTGGAGGTAATTGTATGCGGGGCTCCAATATTGAGAGGAGGACACTGCATTGACAATTGAAAATACCCATCACTATGTAAATAGTCAAACTAACATACATCCTGAATTCAGCTATATCTTGGTTGAAAGACATACAGAGAAGTTATTCAATTTTCAAGGAAATATAGGAAAAATCATGTTTTCCGAGCAGCAATGATCTGAACATTTCCATGCACTCGCAATTGCTGATACTATAAAAGATGCAAATTATCAATCTCTAGTATATATCATAGGTCATTTTTCCAAATTATTTCCTGATGCAATGCTAACAACTTACAGAAGTTCAAACCTCAAGATAACCTTTCCCGCCAAATACTTTAAGAACAAATAATTGCATACAAATAAAATGACAGTATGAGATACCTTGGGGCCACTGATTGACGCATCCATTCAGATTCCAAAGAAGGAAGAACAGCTGGTTTCCGAGTCGCTGTATGGATGATGTTGAGGGCAATAAGACAAGCTTGTTCTTGCTTCTCCGGAAAGGCAAATATATTGCCAAAGGCGATTTTGCTTGTTGAAGTATATATGGCAGGATCAAGAAAAGGCTCTAGCATTTCCACAAGAAAGAGAATTCCGTGCTTCACTTCCTGAAATATGAATAAAAACACAGTTAACATGAGTTATGACAATAAAATCAATTATTCTGTGCTTTACTTCCTGAAAATGCTCCACCATTTCCACTACAGAATATTGTATTAGATGGTAAACCAGAATGAATCGATTATTTTCTCCTAGAGGTATTATTCGATGGTGGTAAGTATGTTCCTTGCATACAGAAATTGGGCAGTTTCCACAAATAAAATAACATATATACATATGAACAGAAAGAAAAGGATGATCTAATACCTTAAACTTCCCTAGTATATCATCCATGTGACCAGACAGACCTAGCACTATGTACTTAAGTGCAGCACGAGCACGAGCACGAGCACGAGCATGAGCTGATGAGTTACGGGCTCCCTGGAAAGAGATTTTAAAGAGAAATAAAACAACTGCATTACATAAGAGAAATAAACAAAAAGATTTCTGCGCCCAAAAAATTCATTGCATAGTATATGCACAAAAAGAAACATAGCTGAGTCAAACTACTTTACACTCCCCTTTATCAATAGTCCCGGTCATAACTAAAACTAATGAACCACCACTTTGATTACAAGAAAAGAACAACAAACAAGAAACAAATACCATAAAATTCCAGGTAACACTATGTTAAGCGTACATTGAAGACCAAATGATCAAACGGTTGGAGATGCCAGTCTATGATATAAGGCCTCTCATATAAATCGCAATTAGTAAGATTTCTAGGCATCTTATATTCATGAGAGGATTCTCCCAGAGATGCCAGATATGATGGATGCCTTAGCTATGGGTTAATCCAACTAATTCATATTTTGGTTGAGGAAGAGTTTTATCTTTCAATATTTGGCCATCAAATTGGGGCACCGGTCTTATGGGATTGCACCAGTTGCAAATATCACATATCCCCTTCCAAAATACGCATAAAAACAACTTCATATGTTAAACTTGGCATATCACAACCCAGATATTGCTTGATGCCATAACTGTTTAGCATTTAAGCCGGATGAACCAATCTGCGTTCTTTCCAGGTGTGGTCCTTTGGTCGTTATGGAAACATAGGAATTCAATTGTTTTTGAGAATAAGGTATTGGATAGGTCGTCCCTATTCTTCATTGTCAGGTTCAGATTAGCCAAGTGGTTTTTAGCCAAGTTTCATCAAGTGTCGATCTCGGTAGACTCGTTAATGGCTGATCCGTCTTTAGCAGATGGGATAAAGTGTTCAAAGTTTCCGAATGAGGCTGTAATTAAATGGCTCCCTCCACCTGTTGATTTTTATAAGTTTAATGTTGATGGTGCTGTTAGAAGAGATGGGATGGCTGGTGGCATAGGGAGCATTCTTAGAAATTCAAATGGCTTCGCTCTAGCATCGTTTTCAGAGAGTGTTGAACCTGGTCCTCCCCCATTAGCAAAGTTGGAGGCCATTAGAAATGCTACTGAATTTTTTTATTCCTCAGTCTAGTCTAATAAAGGCAGGTTGATTCTGGAAAGTGACTGCAAAACAGCCGTGGAATGGATCCAGTTGCCATGTCTTGCCCCTGAATTCTTTAGTAAATTAATTAAGGAGATTGAGTCTTATGTATTGTCTAGGGCATTGTTAGTGAAGTTAATTCCTAGGGGTTGTAATTGGGAGGCTGATAAGTTAGCTAAAGAAGGGATCGGATAATTGTTAGCTGTTATATAGGCTGTTCCTGCATCTTTTGAGGACAGCCTTTCTGATGTTATGTAAAGGTTTTCTGATATAATTATGAAATATCAATAAAATGAGATACTCTTTTCCTCCTTCCGCTAGTTGTCCCTTTCCTTTTGGTAAGGGTTAACTCTGAAGGGGGTTTTTAATGAGACCACCTACTTCTATAAAAAAAAAAACCATTCTGCATTCTGAGATCGGTAAAAAATTTGAAGCAAAATACTACTAACATTCTGAGGAATGAAATGTGTTTTTCTTAAAAAAAAATTGTTTCAAAACTACTATGTATTGGATATCTTCAAAAATTTTAAACACAAAGATCTTTATGAATTTTACAGTTGATTTAATTCTCAACCACAGGAATGGCGTGTAAGTACACCAGCAATTAACTGCATAACATGCATAGTTATAAACTGTAAAGATCTTTCATATAATTCTCCTTGGCCTAAATTTTATTCTCATACAAACACCTGCATAAATATCTCATTACCTATCTTTGAATTCCATGTTTCACTTCTGTTTTCAAATATTAGTAATAATACCTGGATTATGCCCAAAAGGTCCTCCATGAGTTCTACAGTTAAATCAACCTGCATCATTAAGTTCCAAAACACAAAAAATAAAATTTTTATCAAGAGAACAATATAAACTGACATGGCAATCAGTGATGCATCACCAACCATAGTTTATACTAGGAAGACATGCTTCAGACCAACCTTTGCAATGACCTGAGGCATCCAAGGGGCTAGCGTGCCACAACATAGATCAATAAGAACACATGCAGACGTAGCCTGTAGAAGAAGTTGAGGTCAAAAAGATTTTTTTTAGTACAAAAATATTATGAAACATAAGTTTTGAGATAAAGGGATGTTTTTACTTGCATAGGGAGAAAACAAATCAAAGGGGAATAACTCCTACAAGATACTATAAATAGATCACTTTTTGATCAGCAACACGTGCATAGTTGGTTCCCGAGTCAACATATTTACCACAAAAATGTGCTTGGCATGTGAAATTCTAACTTGAAAGGTAAGCTGTCAGGATTTCTTTCTTATGGTTACATTTATTGTTACACAGTATTTGTAGTGCATTCAACCCATTTTCTATATTGCACGAGTTAGTGCAAGTTTTGTGTGTCAGAGGAAAAGAGAGATCATGATAATGTGAATACTTAAGTCAAGATAAAGAAAAATTATGAATTATAGACGCAAATAGGAGAATGGCTGCTACTAGAATAATTAAACGAACACAAATTTACATACATGAGATGGTGAGTATGAAGATAAGTAGCCGGCACAGGCTTGAAGAAGTGGATGGTACAATGAAGAAGATGCTGTCACAACAATCTGCAATCAGAAAGCATAGAAATAGAAACCAATCAGACCACCATCAACACGCTATTTTCATTTTTCCTTTTGGCTTCCAGAAACAGATTTAAATAAAGAGCAACAGCAACCTGTGAGAGAGCTTGTTGAACAAAAGGCTGTTTCCACTGAGAAAAAGTATCATCAACATGATCAGAATGACTGCTTACAACAGGACGAAGTGCTGCAATATCGCAAAGAATCAATGCCAAACAGAGAGGGAAAAAAGCAAATGCATTCAATATAACAGGTTCTCGAAATTCAATCCAAGATGGTCATTACCATCTTAAAAATGTTTGATGACATACTTTTGCTGCAAATAGAAGTAATTACCAATTTTTATGAAGATGCAATATTGGCTCATTAGCCAAATTCATTATCCAATTAAAGTTATGACCTCCTTAAAAGCTGATACGGATTTAGTCAGTCTACCTGGAAGCAATGCTTGTACAAGTGGTAACACAGACCAAAAGTCAGAAGTACTGTCTGCTAATTTTCTGCAGAGCTGAGGCTGTAATACATACAGAGTGAAAATATATATTCATAGATCCAGATGAGAAAAATTAACATAGCAAGTAAAATAATCCTTGAAACATATCATATCCTGAAACTGTAATTGACCTGTGATGCACAAGCATAGAGAACATGTAAAATCCCTTCTTCCACAGCTCCCATATCCAAGACATTAAGAATTCTAGTGTCCCAGTGATCATCCATCAACCGGAATTCTTCCCCAAATAATTTTGAGTAATCATTAATGTGAGGATTATGTAACTCTGATTTTGAGGACTCATCCAAAACTGGTGTAACTTCAGTCAAAGGGTTTGATTCATCCGTTGTTGTAACAGGTTCTATAAGCTTCTGAAGCATTCTACAAGCCTGCAGACATAAGTACCTTTAATTAAGCATATCATTATTGAGCTGAAACATCATTACCAAGTTAAAAAGCAAGTGGGTGCATTACCATTCTGCAAACACTTCCTAGATTATCATCTTTATATGCTTTTCTCAACAGCAAAAAAATTGCATCTGGACGAAACACGACAGAACTGGAAGTTGATAACACAAAAGATGATGTGTTGCGAGATCTCCGTGGCTTCCCATGCAAAGAAGAAAAAGAGACATTAGTTTTCTGTTACTCATATCTATGAGAAAGGAGAAATGTATGCATTATTGCATTATTGTACAAAAGGACATCTTTAACTTGGATAATGCTAGATATAGAAGTTGTAAGGCTGGTAAATTCAGAATTACACATAGAAATATCAGAATCATGCACAAGTACCTCCAGAAAATATAATTTAAGGAAATGGGAAATATCAAGAGTTCAAAACTTAAAATGAGCTGATATGAAATATAACAACAATTATGTTACAGATGCATCCGTGGGCTGCACCTCTGAGCGACATCCACGAGATTTGAGTGCAAGATAAGTTTAAAGGTGTCAATTTTTATTTTGTTTAAATCAGTTTATTATTATTATTAGAAGTTTGTTATTATTAGAAAATCCTATTTATTAGTAATTTATATTCTAAGAAGCCTTTCCTTAATAGGATTGCTTTCTTAGTAAGACTTTTATTCAAACAAGGAATGTAACCTCTATTTAAAGAGGCTCATTAGCATCAATAAAATTTAAGTCAGATTTTATTTAAAATTTGTAAGGTCTAAGATTCTCTCTAAACAAGTCTAAGGTCTAAAATTCCCATTGACGAGTTCCGTTTGTTAATCATAGGTCATAATTGTGGAAGAAGTAAAAATCATGGAAAGAACCCAATGACACATCGCTCGGTGACTCGATCCATTAGTCGGGACCGTAACAAATTCACAATCTCAAAATAGTAGGACTTTATTAAATGGCTCCCCTCAAACCAATTTAAAGCTATATGAACTCTTTAAGATAATTATTAAAAATAGATAAACATCAACTTATCACTTACAGTAATTGGTCTACACACAACCCACCATACTAAATTCATTGGTTTGTTTTAATCATTCCTTTATCACATTGGATCCTTAGGGCTATGATGCATGTCACCGAACCATCTATGTTAAAACTCTTATATAATCAGAAATTGGAGCGATCCTTGGTTTTAAAATGCGCAACACGCATCGATGCGGAAAGTGTCCCTGGAGCCTAGGCGCAAGGCGAAGGCGCGTGCCTTTCGTAGGAGAACGCATGCGCCTTTTGTAGGCAAGGCACACTTTTTTTACTAGATATTTTATAAATCAATTCTGGAACATATCCACGTCTATTATGCACTGATTCACTCCTAAAGCACTTAATCTCCTCTCCACACTATGTTCCTTCACCATTGATTGTTTCCAAAACACTTTAGCACAGAATTAGGGTTACACTATAATAAATTAATGATTGTATGTTTAAGTATGAAGAATTTAATGTATAAAATAATGTTAGATGTGTATTTTGATTTCTGAATTAAATTAATTATTTTACAATATGTGAATATAATAATTAATTATAATTATAACCTTAAAGTAAAATTCTGAAATCTCTTATTATGTTATTTAAAAAAATATACAATTTTTTATTTAGTTAATATTTTATATTGAATTAATGATGATGTTTTTAAGTAGATATAAGAATATGAGTATATTAATAAAAATTTAGATGAAAATATTAATTATGTAAATAAATTTTATTAATATTATAATTATATCTTATCAAAAAAAATATTATAATTATAAAAAGTAATTATAATTATAAAAATTATTATTAAATAATTATAAAAATAGTTATATATTCTTATTTATCTATTTATTAAATGCTTTTTTTCTATAAAGAAGGGTGAGGGGCATAGGCGGCAGTATAATGTTTATTATATTAATTTATTATATTAGATCTTATCTTTACTCTATAAAGAAAGAACAGAAAAGGTGGGGGGGGGGCATAAAAGCGGTTAAAGCAATGCGCTTGGCGCCTCCCCTGAAAGCTTTAAAAGCAAGTGCCTTGGGGTGCTTCCTGTATCTTGCTTCGCCTCTAACTTTAGAGGCGTTTTTTTATGCACACATAAGCGCTTTGCACCTTTGGCTCACTTTTTAAAACTAAGAAGCCACCTTCACTCATTTGCTGATAAACCCTTGGTATATATTATTTCAGTCAGCACCATATAGCAGCACCCAAGAAGCACTACACAACTCAGGTTGGAAGGTAACTTTGCACTTCTAGTCATTATTCTTCATTTCACAAAGCCATATATAATCCCATGTGTTGTCTCCTGCAAGCTCTCTTTCCATTTAAAATTTGTATATTTCTTTTAAGAAAAATAGAAACCAAAACCCTTACGGAAATTTATAGAAACAGTTTTAGAAGTATAAAGAATATTTAAGTCATTCCATCAAACAAATAAAAATGAAAATTAAAGCAACTTCCATGAGCGATAATCAGTCATAATCATGCTTAGTGAATCAAAGGTAAACCACTGCAATGAAAAATAAAGATGATACACAACAATTGAAAATGAGATACCTCAAAATTAGAGGAAATAGTCAATGATGACAATGACTGAGCATTTCTAGGAACTTCAGAATCAGTAATAATGCATGTAGATCTGGCAGTATCTCTGCAGCATAATTAGACCATGGAGCATAAACTTAAATAAATATGCCACCAGATAGTCTAAACCATAGTAAAATAAATTATTGAAGAAGCTTCCAATTTCCAAGCAAAAAAGGAAGGATAAATCTACCTTTCATTCACTATGTTAAGTATTGGATAAAAAGGACCAGCAAGCATTGCCAGAAAACGTAAATTGGAATCAGCACCATCTGAAAAACAGGCGAATTCTGCCTGCAAAACAAAAAATATGCTCAGAATGCAAAAGCAAGGGCAGAGGAGTTACCAAAAAACCAACACGAACAAAAACAAAGAAAGGTGAGATACAGATCATTTAAGAGGAAAATGTACCTCAAGATGGGGAAGGAATACATGTAATCGATTCGTCATGTCTTGAAGCAACTACAAACTAACGAGCATCAGAAGCAGTGAAGAAAGAAACATGACAATCAAGGCAGCAAACTGTGGAGCATTACAGGCAATAGTTTTAAGATGCTCACCTGAAGATACATATCATGAGCATCTTGTTTGTTTGACATAATGTACGGTAATAGGTGATTAACAACTGGTTGAAATTCTGGCTCAAGACCAGTCACTGGTATCCCAATCAACTGCAGGGAAAGATACAATAAGATTTAAATAATAAGTACTTCTACATTTATCAAAATCATCAATTAAAAAATGTAAATTTGATTGTGAAGGAAAATAGAAGGAATTAGTATTTCTGTGACCACCAAACAGTACTTGTACAGGAACCTATTATTCGAATAAGAATGTCATTTTTGCTCATTTTCACAATTTCTCTCTAGCTACAATGCCAGGCTGCATAGTTTTAAGCATTTTTTACTGGAACCTTGGTCCTCTAAATCCATATATCCAGGTTCTCTAAGCATGTTCTTTTAGTAGAATCACACCTGTTACCCTATGCTCAATTTTGTTAGTTTTCATAATAGGAGGATCTTGGCCCAGTATCTATGTCCAAATATGTGGCGTCGTACTTCGGATACACCAATTTCTACAACTCGTGTTCATAGGATCCAACAAAAAGATTAGAATGGAAAAATGGTTTTGTTGTGTAAATAATAATTTATCAGGCCATTGCTCAACATGAAACAGTTGGGGAACACACCCATTAATTTGTCTTTTCCCCTAGAAAGGAAAGACTACAAAATTATTGATGTTCAACATAGTTATTGAAAGAACTATATAGCTGTTACCTGAATAAAAAAAATTGCAATTGGGTTTCCTCGTAAACAAGATATTCGTACATAGCGGCATGGAGTGTAGTTCATAGGATACATCATATCACGGCGAGGTGCTTCGCAGCGTGGTCGAACTTTTACAAATGTCTCAGGCTGTAAAGAAAACCCGGCAATACAATAAAATTACTAGACATAAATTGCAGTTTAGAATCACCGGTCCCAAGAAAAATAACCCATGTTAAGAGAAATAACAAATAAAGGTGCAAGAATGCAAGTCATTGCTATGCATAATTAGATTATTTAGGGTAAAACAAGATGTATTTAAAATTAGGATTAGTTATATTCAATTTTATTCAACAACTAAGAAGTATTTTAATATTTTGCATTCTAGTCTAGCTCTTATTTGAAGTTTACTCCTATGATTATAGTCATTTTTCAAGATCAGTTGTGTGGGATTTGGATTATACATTTATACTGTATGTTGGTTCCATTCATTTGTGCTCTTGCCGAGATAAATCACCTTTTAAAAGGTCATAGAAAATGAATACTTCTATGATCCTTTAAAGGCTTTTTAGAGTCTTTAGAATACTTCCAAAATCATGGATCAAAAATGCACTTAGCCTAAAACATTTCAATATTTTGTTCCCCCACCATACTGATGAACAAGAAAATCTATGCAAGATGCTTAGCGTAAAACTAAAACTTAGCATATCCAAACATCAAAGTAATAAGTAACCAGTTGGCAAAATTTATAGACATTTAAAATAACCTTCACATTTTGCTGAATAAAAAAGTTGCAAACAGTTAAAAAAATAAAGTGGCTCTTTAGATAAATTTTCAACTTAATAATCAAATTAGACCAAAGGAAGTCAAGCATAAATGGCAATTAGTTGAAGACCTAACCTTATATCGTAAGCCAACAGATATCTCCCATTCAAGCACAGATTTGTTATAGATCCGTATATGTGACAATAGGCAAGGTTCCTGTGAAGAAAGAGAGGGAAAAAAATCTTTCAGACAATACTAGAAAATCTGAACAATATATGCTAATAAACCAGAGGAAAACAAGAATCTATCAAGAAACTCAATAGGAAAAAGTTTACACACAGTAGTAATTGGTAAATATCTCATCTTCATCACGTAAATGGAGCTCAGAACTCCAATTAGGAGGAAACAAAGAGAAACAAAAGCATAAATGAGCTTATATTAAGTTATCACAGTTTAGCTCCTGGAAGGATACACGCAAGTATATTCATGGTGCCCTAATTTCACAATTTTATCAGAAACAGAATTCTACACAATATTTGGTAGAACTTCGTGCTTTCTCCTTCAATCATTCATCCGGTTAAAAAACTAATGTTCAAAACAGACACGTTTGTTAAACTAACAAGCTTCATATTTATGTTCAAAACAAGGGGAAATTATGCAAAAATTCATTCAATTGCCAAAACAAAACAATAAACAGACATACCCCAAAAAAAGAAATCAAACCTTAACAAAATAGGATAAATAACCAAAATTAAGCAAAAGAACCCAAAAATGAACGTAAATGGATAGAAAAACAAAACCCAGAGATATTTTCCACATGTTAATATAAAAAAGGAAGGCAAAAATATATAAAATGTTACTTACATCAAGCTCAAGCAAGATCCATTCCTTAGTATTGGTAGTAGTGGACCAATGAGTCCTGAGGTCGGTGTCGAGTACGTGAGAGGCTTTCTGAGAAGGTGACTCTCGAGATGTTGCTTTCAATTTGTAACTCAATGGCTTCACCCTCGGCTCCAATTCTATCTCCATTTTTCTTACAAATTTCTTCTTAAGCTCCCAAAACCACCCTTTCTTTCCCTCTTCTTCCCTGCTAGAGCTTCCTGGGTTTTCAATTTGAGAAAGATGACTGTTTTTCCTCCAGACACGCAGAAATCGTATCTTCTGCTTAATTAGAAAAACGAGAGAGAGAGATGAGTGTTTTTTATGGGAGAAACAATACAATTGGGACCTTTTCGATTTCTTCAGTCAAATTTGCCTCTTGAACTTTCTGGTCATTTTGGGCTTACCAATTAATGTATATAATTCTTCAGCTTTATGCCTCTACGGCTTTATCTATGTATTAGTTTTGGGCTTAGCCTTTGAAATTTGGTATTTAGGTTCAGGGCAAATTGAGAGAATTAGAGTTGAGCTTTATGATTTTGGCTTTACATATAGCTTTGAGCTTCATGTATGCTTTATTGTGTTTGGTGCCTTTGTTCCATCGGTTTGACATAATGTTAAGATTAGCCTCCAAAATTTTGGCTTTGGCATATTTTGGCCTCAACATTTTATTTTAGTATAAAAAATTTCTAAAATTTAAATGAATAATCACTTTGATCTTTATTCTTTTATGGAGTATTTTGGTCCCCTAACATTTCATTTTAGGGTAAAAAAAGTCTTTATAATGAAGCGTTAATCATTTGTTAACTAACGATTTTCATACACAAATGAATCTTTTTGCCCCAAAATGAAACATCAGTGACCAAAATAATCATTTTGATAATATTAGAAGCTAAGTCTAACATTATATCCATAAGTTTAACATTATGTCCATTAGTTTTAAGTAATTTGTAGCTTTGAATATATTTGAGGTTCCTATTCTTTAAAATTTAAAATTTAACTAGCTTCTTTTATGAGATTAACAATATATAGGATAGGTATGGACCGGTTCGGGTCAGATTTTCAGTTCACCTGAGCTGACTCGAAAATTATAAATTCTCCACTCGGCCCAAAATAATATATTTATTAAAAAATATTATTTTTATTCAATAAAAATATGGATTTAATTGAAAGAAAATAATATATAGAGGGGTACTATTACAATTATCCCTAAATATATAAGATAAAATTATAATTTTTTGGGGTTGGGTCGGGTATTTTTCACCTGAACCCAACCCGACCTGAACATAACCTTTAAAAACCCGGACCTGAACCTGAATTTTTTAAAGAAATATAACTTTATTTTCTTTACATTTTTAAAGAAACCTGACCTTCGTGTTCGGGTCTCATGCCCATCCCTAAATATATATTGTCTATTTATTACCTTTTTTTCTTCCTTGGCTTTATTTTCATTGGGTAAACTATCTATTTGGTCACCCACCAATTACATAGTTTTTATTTTGGTCATCCAAGTATTTTTTTTCAAAATCATATTTAACATTATATTTTTGTTCTATTTTGATCACTCGTTAAAAATTTAATGGTGACATCGACGTGTCATTGATAAGATGCATATTAGCCATATATTATATGATATTTTCCTCATATTTGAATAACTAAAATTGCTTAAATCATGGATTTCAATTATATTTCGTATTTTGTGGATTAGGTTGAAGATTTGGATTAAACAAGTTCAAAATCCAATGAATGGCACGATCTTCATGAAATCCCCAAATTAAGGAAGAAAAATAGGAATTCAAGAAGTTGGCAAGACCAGAAGAGGTTTCCGCATAAGGCGTGGGCACAACTTATTCATCCTGAGCAATCGTAGAAGAAGTCTGCAGTTAAGGCGTGGGCACGCCTTACCAGTCCGTATAACCCTAAATTAGGGTTACAAATTTACAAGGGGAAAAGAGTTTAATGACGGCTGAAAGACTATATTGAATCATTCTTATCTTTAGAAAAGGATGAGGGTATTTAAAAAACCCTATTTTGGCAAGATTTACTTTGGGGAAACTTCCTTATGTATAATAGGACAATCCTTATAAAAGGGGAGTTAGGGTTTTCATAGTTTTACAAGTTTTTTCTAGGATTACTTTTCAACTTCATCTTTATTTTCTTTTGGTTGTTCTTTCAATTATGAGTAGTTAAATACTTTTGTTCCAACTAAAGGATAATTGAAGTTTTGGTTCTTCAAGGATTGTGAGATCTAAATAATTTTCATTGTTCTTTTACTTCTTCGCTGTTTATATATCTTCTATTTTTATTAAGAATTATTATCTTGGTTGATTGTTGTAAAGGGCCCATTGTTCAATTATCAAGTTGATAAATTGCCATTTTGAACTTTAAATCTATAATTGTTTAAACGTTCTAATAGTAGTGGTAAAGTAACATAGTTAATTTTTGATTATGTTATGAAGGTATATAATCTAGTCTAAATGAATGAGTTTGTGTATTTGTTGGCTAGAATTGGTGGTCTCTCTAGTGATTAATGTTGTTGGTGGATTAAATCTTAAGCGTTTGTCTAGGGTTGTTCATTAACAAGGGAAATAATCAAAGAGCTTCTCTTGATTATCAAGAAACTAAGGAGAGACATGTTGTCAGAGCTTGTCAATAACCATAACCAATTTAGTGAAAAGTAGAAGATTTTATCATTGCATCTATGATCAATTCTCTGAACCAATTCTGAAATTATACCTTTAGTTGGATATTTGCTTGATATTAATTTCTCTAAATTCTTAGTTGATTATAATTGCTTTTTCTTTTTCTCAATTTCAAAACTCATTTCCTTTTCTTTAAATATGTATATCCAATCTCTATGGATTCGACCTTGTTTATCTCTACTACAATTTATATTTCTAAAAGCAAGTATTATTATTTGTTGGATTCGACACTCATCAGTCATCATAAGATAATGTCATGTCATTTTTAATGGCAAAAAACCTAAAAAAAACCTATAACGTTCAGGGACGTAACTATATAGAGAGTGTGGGCTCTTGCTTCTCTCAATATTTTTGGTTTAATAGCATTTTAGATCCTTATTAGTTTAAATTTAAGTAAAAATAAACTTTTGCCCCTCCCCAGATTTTTAGATTAAATACATAATGAATCCTTATTATTTTGAACTTATATACCTTGCCCCTCCCAGTATTTGATAATGTCTCTGTCCTCAGTAACGTTCTATGTGATTTTGAAAAAAAAAATAATAGTTGAGTGACAAAAAAAATTAAAGAATAAGTGAGTGAATAAATAAGTACTTGTTCGAGCTCTCCGCTCTCTTCTCATCAGTAAAAATGGTAGAAGGGATATAGGAAGGTTTTATTCACTGTTGCAATTAGGGGTGAGCAAAACTCGACTCAATTTGAAAAAAAAAAAAATTCAGTTTCGAGTTATTCGAGTTATTCGAGTCAACTTGAATTATAAATTCAATTTTTGAGTTCGAGTCGAGTTGAAATTTTGAATTTTCAAGTTACTCAAAAAATCGAAAAATTTGACTAACTATTTTGACAGTTTTACGATTTAGTCACTGATTTCATTATTTCTTCAATTCATCCTTCATTTTAAATCCATTTTTACCAAATTTGAACTACATGCTCCTAAACCATAGTAGAATACATGTGTACTTTCAATCCATATTTTTGATAACAAAATTTTCATTTTAGTCCTTCAATTTTTCATAATCTCCTTATTTATTTAATTTGACATTTATTTTATGTCCTTTTTTTTACCAAATTTGAGCCACATTACTTCTAAACCATAGTAGAATATATGTATACTTTCAATTCCTCTTTTTGATTATAATTTTTCAATTTAGTCCTTTAATTTTTCATAATCTCCTTATTCCTTCAATTTGTGATTTATTTTAAGTTCATTTTTATCAAATTTGAACCACATGCTCATATACCACAATAGAATACCTATGTAACTTCAATTGTTATTTTTTTTACTAAAGATGTACTCTCTTTTTTATTTAGTACATTAAATGTGCATTTTACTCAATTTGGTCTTTTGACTACAATTGTTTGCAAATTCTTTCTTCTAATCAATTCATTGACTCATTTATACACCGATCAATATTTTACCCTCAAAATACTTTCTTTAAAATGTAATATTATGAATATATTTCATAATTTTAGCTTGTATTTGATATATTAAATAATATTATAATATGAAAGAATAATATATATATATTATGGTTAGTTAAAGTTAAAAAATTTGAAAAAATCATTGTCATAATACTATAAATAATTGTAATAAAATTAGTATAAAAACTCGAGTAACTCGACACAAATTTATTAAACTCGACTCAACTTAAAAAAAGTTCAAGTTAAGTTCGAGTTGTAAAATACGACTCGTCAACTCAAATAACTCAATTTTTTTTTACTCGACTCGATCGAATGCTCACCCCTAATTGCTATTGAACTTTCTATATTCAAAATTTTGGAATAAAATAGTAAGTCCTTAGGAGATTTTTGACAATTTAAGTCATTCGTGCCATCAAAACTAAAGTGCTCAACGGTAATTGGTGATGGCTAACAATGATTTGTCACATTTGACATTAGTGCTACTAGATTCCGATTTTGACATCAATTAGACAATGACTGAAGTATTTATATTGATCTTTCTACTACGTTTATGCTCGTTTTATTCTAGCATTTAGCGTGAAAGCGTGTTCTGATATATGTCTTGTATATTTCTTAAAAAGTTTGTATGTTTCTCAAATGTATGATGCCATGATTTTTAAACATTGATAATTTTTAGAAATTATTTTTAGGATAAACTACATTAGATACCACCAAACTTTATGCGTTGTATCATTTACACCATCAAACTTTCAATTTTACCAATTCTAGCATTAAACTTTGATTTTCATTTCAATTATATCACTAGGTCGTTAAACCCTTAATAGTGGATCAAAATGACATCATTTAAATGAGGTGTCTATGTTGTCAGTCACATCAATAGCCGTCAGTCACGTCATCGTGTCATTAACGATTTAACAGTTCAATGGTATAATTGAAACGAAAATCAAAGTTCAATACTATAATTGATAAAATTGAAAGTTCAATAGTATAAACGATACAACGCCTAAAATTCAATGATATCTACTATCGTGTACCCTTATTTTTAAAACCTTTGAATTTTGTTAGAGTGAGTTTCTAAAATTAATATATTTGAAATTATTAATCGTTTAACTTAATGTTGTATACTTAATAATTAAGTTGTCAAAACTCAATCTGTCACACCCCAATATGGGTTAGATTTATTTTAGTTTAAAATATGTGAAAGGATATAAAATATGATTAGTAAATAATTGTTTTAGCATATTATTATTTTATTAATCAAATTGAGGGCCACTCAATATGTGATATATAATTTTTTAGGTAAGGATAATGGTATTGCAGACAAGGTTGGAATCCATTACTTTCCAGCTTAGAAGATATATTATATCATTTCATGCTTGTTGATTGTCAGTTGGATTTGTTGACAAAAAAAATAAAATAATGGAAATGATGTGAAGTTGATTATTATTATTATTACTTTTATAATATGGAAAATAGAGAACCACAAGTGGAAACTAGCTAGCTATAATGCAGACCCATAAATTAAACACAAGCAAAACCAGACTGTCGGCCATTCAAACTCCTTGCACCAGAGAAGAACCATGAAACGAACAACAGCGAGGAGCAAAACAAAAACCAGAACCTGCACGAGCACCAGAACAAACGCTTCCAACAATTATCTAGGCGGGTCGAGCCATCGATAATCCTTCGACGCTTGATCTTCTATTCTTGGAGGAGCTTCTTCCAACCATCGAATCAACCAACGACTCAGCGACTAGAAAGTGAGCCGTCATATTTGCAGTACGGGGAACCACTCTAAACGAGCATGCTTGAAAAGATTAAACCCGACGCTTCAATTTCCAGCTCTGCAGCAATGATAACAGCATCAACGACCGATCTACCTTCCGCCATATACACTGAGGAACATAACGAGTATCGAAGTTGGCCTTTACAAACGACTGAAATGGGGTCTGCCACCGCATGAGAATAAGCACTGGTCGAAGAGTGCTTTAAAAAAAAGTTACTTGGAATATATTATGGCTAAGGATCACGTGGGTTTAGTTGATAAAGTAAAAAGGGGGAAATTGCAAGGTAAGACATCCAAGTGTTAACAGCTCAACCTTGTCTCTTAGCTTTCATATTGTTATGATTATGACATTATAGTTTTATTAAGATCGATTTAGTCCCTAATTTTAGTAATTAAAAATTATGTTGACTCCTAAAGTTTATAGTTTTAACAATTGGATCCTTAAATTATTAATTAGATCCTAACAAGTTATTTTTATGGCGAGGAAAATTACTGAAGTCGTATTTGTACGATAGATTATCCGTGTTCGTTAGAAAAAGATTGGAAGCTAGAAATCAAGTTGGTGAGCTGGAATTCAAGTGTAATATTTTGGGTTTTGTTGACGTCCTAAGTCCGATTCTGAAATCCGTTTCGCCAAATTCGAACCCGGTAAGTTGGTTTTAACTGATTAATCACCCGATTCGACCTGTTTTTCGGAATTAAGTCCCGTTTTTGATGAAATTTATATTGTTATGTATTTGAGAAATTATGGGAAGTTGAATTAAGGATCGAGGGCGTTCGAATGGAATTTTTATGGTCGATCAGTATTGCACGAAAATCGAGGTAATACTTTACTACATCTTTATGCTTTATGGAACATGTTGATATTGGTAAATGCATGAATAAGATAACGTTGGTCACTTTTGTGGAGTTGAATAATTTATTCACTCGATATGAATGTGGTAGAAATTCTGTAACTGAATACGGATCGAATGACTAATATAAGAAATTGAGGAATTGTTAGAATTAAATTACAAGTTTGTGATAAGTGATAAAGAAATCAGCCCTGGATTTGTAACTTATATTTTATATCATCAAAGGTTAAATGTTAAAGGTACTTATATGAGAAATTATGAGAATATTTCGATTAGGTAAAATTACGAAATTACCCTTATGTTGGAAAATGATAAGAATTGTCCCTGGAAGTTGATTAGTAAATCTGAAAAGACATGTTGATCTGATAAAACTACTTATGTGCATTAGAAATGCTAGTTTTGTATAGGAAATGTGAATAACCGGTTTTTAAAACCAAGAAGGTTTGTGCAAGATATTAGAATTCTATTAAGGAATTATTTCAAGATAAGAGAATGTTCGGGAAAGCAATTGATCATAGGATCTCTAAATTATAATTATTTTCGTTAAGAGCTAATATTGAAATTATCTGGTTAAGAAATTACGAAAATGCCCTTGAGAGATAAAATAGTCTGAATTGACCCTGAATGAGAGAGTACTTTGAGGATTTGTACTTAACTCGATTAAGTACGAATTTAATTGTTAAGATCCTATCTTTGTACAAAAAAATTTATAATATTCCGTTTGTAAAATATGAGAAGACACTTGACCCGAAAATATTCGAATAAGGAGTAAATACTTGAAGAGTAATTTATCGGAGGTATTCTGCTGACAGAATTGTTCGAAAGGACTGAAGTAAATAATAAGATTGAATTAAATAATAAGACCGGATGGAAGGAAATGATTGAAATATTCTAGAATTATAAAATGACCAAATTACCCCTGGAATGGAAATGACTCAAGAATGTCACCAAGCTCAGGAATGAATGGATATACTCAAGCTTTAAAATGAATAGAAAAATGTTAAGCACCAAAATAACAAAATGCCCTTATGACCTAGAATAAGTAAATGTCTTGGATTAATTAAGAAATTAAAAGTTGTGGAACGCAACTTAAGTGATCAACCAACGTTAGTACTATATCATTACCTGAATGATATAAGTATCACTTGAATGTTTGTTCATCTTCTCAAATTTGGATCGATGATAATTCTGGAAGTACTTGGCTCAGCTCAACTCTAGAGCGCATACAGTACTAATAAGTGGGTATTCGTTAGTCAAATCAACCACGAATACCAGAATGACTTTATTATATGAATAAATTGAAATGAAATGAAGTACGACGTGTATTTGAAATTCAGAAATGTCTGAATTATTCTGGAAAACTTTAAAGTAATCGGGATAGACTTGCTTACCAAACGAACTAAGTAACATCAATGACTAAGGATTAAATAGGTGATTTGATGAGTTTGGAAACACTGTTGAACTTACATGATGAATTGTCATTATGGGTTATGAGCCATGGATCAAGTACGTCAGTATTTCCTGCTATTGTTAAAACGTGGAAATGAAATAAAGACTGTTGGAAGATTTATTCAGTGATGATTATGGGGATGATCTATGGATCTGCATTATGGTATTAAAGAGTGAATACACTGGAAGGATAATGAATTGACTTGTTGACATGCATCAGTTTGAGAGTTGTGTAACTCGAGTTGTTGGATAATATGACCGATAGTCGTAGATTGCAAATGACTTGAATCTTCGATTCTATATTTCATCTAAAATCACTTCGGTCATGTTTGAAAAAAAACAAGTAACGCAGATGGAAAAGATTCTGAATATCTCATTTGGTTCAATTGGGCTGAAATCCTATGAATTTAAAGTATATTCCTGAATACCCCTGATTATTTGGGAAATAAAATCACTCGCAGTAAATATGAATTTAGAATTATTATGTATAAAGGTTCCTGAATGTTTTCCTAAAGCACACGAAAATATAGTGGGATTCTAATGTATCAACCTTAAATGTCTGGCTAGATCGGTTAGTAATTGATTCTCCTCAATAGGACCTTGTTCCTGGAATTCGATCAAATTTCATAAGTTTCATGTTATCCAAAATGATAACTACAATGGCCTCTGAAAATACTTGGATTCTCTAGTATGTTCCCTAATTATTACTGAAATGTTTTATTGGTTTTAGTATGAGGTACACTGAGTTCTTTGGTTACTGTTTTATTGATGCACCAATTTAATGTGATGATTTATGGAATTTGTGTCACGGTGCAATTGAACTTTTGGATTGAATTACAATAGTATAGCTCTGATCAAGCTAATAAACAGAATGGGCCTAATGTGACTCTTGGGGCCCCAAGATACATTAGGTTGGCTTCCCTTGCTGTGTGCTTAGGGTAAGCTATATGGACTTGGACTTACGGGCTTAAGGATACAAGCTATAAAGCTTATCCTTAGGTTGGCTTTCTTTTTGCTGTGTGCTTAGAGTAAGATATATGGAAAATAGTTTTGGAAATTACTGATGGTGTACAAGAAAAGAGTTTAAACTATGATTTTCAAAAGTTAAATTTCATTATGATTTTATGAGATTTACTGAACTATCATTTGATAAGTGTACCTATTATGATTTTATTATACTGTTGGAACACACTAGACATCCTATTCGATTTCCTGAAAATGTCATACTTTGAAAGGTTTCTTATGAACTGAGATTCATGGCTTCTACTCGATGAACTTCTAAGGGAACCCCAAATTATTCTGCAAACTGGTATACGTATGATTCAATAAGGAAATTATATGGCTTTCCATTTATCTACATGTCATGTAGCATCATCTGGTAGTTCTGTATTACTGAGCTTTCCAAAGCTCACTCTATTACTCACCTTTTCAGGTTAAAAGAATTGTACCAGTGCATCTATCGACTTCAGTAAGGGAGTTCGTCCGATGTTGTTGAAGAGTATGGTACATGTGATTAGGGGGCATGTAATTGTATTTTGTTTTATATATGAGTCTGGAAACCTGTTTTATTTCCGAATACTGATAAATGATTTTATAAGTTACATGTTTAATAAAAGTTTTAAATTTTCCGTTATTTTTACAGTGGGTCGCTCTGATGGCCCTAATGTGACACTCCAGATCGGATCGGGTTACCCGCATCGGTCTGAGGGGGTTACACAATCTAACATGTTAAATATTTGATAATTTTTATTTTTTATTCTATAAATTAAAAAGAAGTCATGGCGGGGGAATTTTATATGTTTCATTCATGATTTTTATTTTTAATTATTTTTCTTAAATTTTTTAAAGTTATTTACAACTGTACGAACCGAGAAATCTCAGTATTAAATGAATTATTGTTATTACTCGAGGTTTCAGGTTCGAGCATTAGGAATGTCAGGGTGTGAACGTTTAATGTTAAATGGTTGAAAGTTACCTTTAAATAAATATTGTCTTGTACTTACATCATATTAAAAGATTAAAGTTATTTACGACTTTGGCAAAACATAATAATAAAAAAAAATAGATGGCATGTTTTGGAGCAGGGGCAAGAACGGTACAGAGGTATTATGTTCCTAAATATCCACCAAAACATTTTGCCAAAATTAAAATGGACAGTTGCTATTAATTAGCCTCCCCTATCCAAAAACCAAACCCTCCCATTTGGGAAAAGCAATCCAAGTTTCTAGTCTTTTGTACATCTCTCCTTCTCCTTCTGCTAGAACTGAAGAAGTTTTGCGGGGAAACAACAATGGTGGGACAATCAAGAAAATGGATGATACTTATTGCAACCACATGGATACAAGCTTTTACAGGCACCAACTTTAACTTCTCCTCCTACTCTTCCACATTGAAGTCGGTTATCGGGATATCACAGGTTCAGTTGAATTATCTGTCTGTTGCTTCCGACATGGGAACGCTTTCAGTTGGTGTTGCGGTGTGTCTTTGATATGCTTGCCACTCTGGCTTGTTTTGTTCATCTCTTCTTTCTTCAAGGTTTTCGGATATGGTCTTCAATGGCTCCTAATTAAACAACTCATTGCCTTACCTTATTTCCTCATAAGTTTTTTCATTTTTTTTACTTAATAAACCAGTGAACCTCAGTACTCCAGATCATAACATGCATAACCACCAAGTTCATGACTTTCTTTTTATTAATGTATGTTGGCCGAGTCAGCAACCTTTCATTCTAACCTACCTTTCTTGCAGTGGGGGCAAGTAACAACTAATCTCCATTACTTGATATTAACATTTGATATCTATCTGGTAATTGTTTAGCCTGCTCAGTTGTGTAAATATGAATTTGTGGCAGGTGTTTCTTCTGTGTTTGGTAGCTGGTTGTAGCATCTGTTGGTTCAACACGATTTACTATGTTTTATGCATAAGAAATTTCCTATCAACAGGGAACTAGCGTTGTTCCTCGCCATCAGTTTCAATGGCCTAAGTGTTGCACTTTATACTCTGATAACCAATGCGATAAACCCCGACGATGACACCCTCTATCTCATCTTAAACGCACTCGTACCTCTTCTTGCTTTCAAGCCTAGCCGTTGTTAGAGTATGCCAAAAGACCAATCATATGATGATTGTAATAATATATTTATTTACCTATTTTATTGAATAAAGGCATTGTCACTATTATTTTCAGTTATATATTTATGTTTAACGTAAACTGAATGATAATAAAATCCGTATAATAACATTATTAAAAGATCCATAGTCAATTATTATTATGGGCATAGACAATAATAATACGCTTAAGACTAACATGTTATTGATTGATGACAACGAGTTGTCTTTGACATAGAGATGTCAGAATTGATACATGATTATATTGTTAGAGAAGAATGTATTGGATTGACCCATCATGAGCATATGTCTTGGATTATTATGTAACGGTCACAACATTGCTCATGGTGATGACTATATGTATGATCCTTAGACTTGAGATCAATGTCATCCCAACATATATTGTTGTATGTTTTGATACAGTTAAACATGCTCCGTAATTGGTTGCACTATAAAGACTGTTATTGAATATATCTCGATATATGTAGTGGGTGTGTATGATTAAGATAGGATTTGTCCTTCCTACATAATAGGAAGTATATCACAAACCACTTGATTGAGTGAGACTAGAAATGCATGGCCATGCTCGAATAAGTTGATATAAGATATCACAAATTATTCGTTAATTATAGTATACTCTAGATATCAAGAAACAATAGATGGGCTATACAAGTGTGACTATTCCAAGACTTGTGCCTATTCTAGATATAAAGGACAAAAGGATGTAATACATAAAAGAGTTAATCACGAAGATGATATGTCGAATCATAATTTCTTGTAACTTAGGTGACAATGATATATTGCTAGATGTCACTCATTGTGTGTAATATTATAATTGTTCTAATAATTACCACTAACGTTACAAGAACCTACAGGGTCACACCTTAGGATTAAAATGAACAAAGATGTACAATTTGTTGTATGTTACTAAAATATATCTAGAGTTAATATATGTATATTTGATATACATATGATTTTAATTATCCGAATATAGTAAGTAAACATTAAAAGAATGTAATTTTGATTACAACTCTTTTAGTTGATATTTAATTCAGAATAATTAAATAAGATTTTAAATAAACATTAAAGATTGTAATTCTTATTATAAGTCTTTAATGTATATTTAATTTGAATTAATTAAATAAGTTTTTTTTATTAATTTGAAATAACTTAAAATCCCTAATATGTTAGAGTAACTGATATATTTAAAGGTATGTATATCAGCCGTTTTCTTCAACCATTTTTCTCAAAACTGATTTTGGGAAAAGTAAATTTTGCTCTCAATCGGGTGAACTAAGTAGAGACCAAGACGTGTTTTCGTGGAGGCTTATGATTCGAACCGTTCGTGATCACCATTAGTCACTGATGTCTTTGTTGTTTTTCAAGGAACCCATTGTAAGTATTCGTATCCTTTCCTCTCGATTTCGGTTTTGTGTACTTGGATCGCTGGTAAGACCATGTAGTTTTTGTTTCCACTGCGCCGTGGGGTGCACCGACGATCCCAACAACCGTTGTCCCCATTGTCTTCCAATCGGCTTCGGAGTGTCAATCAATAGGCGTTACTGTTGGAAATCCTTCATTTTTGTTATCAGCAATGGTTTAGCCGTTTTCTCTAGCCTATATCTTCTCCTTTTGAATTCACTTTCATTTTAGGCATTAAGGGCATGTATCCTCCTAGTGGGTGCCTTAATCCTTTTGCTCCTACCTTTGTGTTTTTCGGGCATTATTTGTGGTAGGAACTGAGCTAGTCATACATTCCATACAACTTTTTCTCTCGATGACTCCATATTCAGCTTGGTTGATCTTGATGACCTTGATAAGCTCCACAAGGAATTGATTGGAAATTATCAAATTGATAGCTCAACTGTCAATCCATTTCCTGTAACAACACAAGAAAGGGTGTTTTAGAATGATTGTAGAGAAAGAGGGCTAAAAGTGCTAGGTGAAGAACACACTGCAACATTGTTAGTCTACTATTGGGATTTCTGGCTATATTATGTGGCCTATTTCTATGGTGGGATAATAGGGCTGGTTTATAGCAATAAATTAGGCCAAATTGTTGAATCACTAGGATACTACTCCCGAATCAGTATCCTCGTGACTCTTTACTCTTGTTTCTCATTCTACGGTCGCTTGCTTTCAACAGCCCCGGAGTTCCTGCGTAAGTATGTATTTACTGCAAAATAATATTGATTATGTTTATAGGCTTGATTTACCACCCTTAGCAGTGGTATATCCCTTTGCATGGACAATATTAAATTTCGGTAGTAATCAAATATATGTTGAAAGTAAAAAATGAGGTAGTTTTAGGTGCATTAATGCACCGAATTTTATAGTGGTGAATTTTAAAAATTACTGCTGCAATTTGTTTGAAAATTGGCAAAGGGAAAATTAATCAATTAGTCCTTAACTTTAGGCTATTTACAATATTAATCCCTAAGCTTCAACTATAAATAACCTAACTTTTTACCATTTATAATCATCCCAAAATCATTCCAACTTTCTTCCATTACTGGAGATATTAGAGAATATTCTTGAGAATCGTTTTCTCCTTTTATCAAGAAAGATTTGTTATTGTTTTCTCTTTGTTAAATCGAGAGAAGTTGTAATTCATACTTTCTCATAGTGAAATTATTTTACATTTTCCTGTGGTTTTTACAATATATTATTTAGGGGTTTTCCATGTAAAATTTGTGTCTTCTTAATCTTCATTTTTATTTTCTCAATTTATCAGTTACGATTTTGCTCTATCTAATAGTCGAATTTAGTAACAATTGGTATCAGAGCCTGATCTGAGTATGTAATATCTACTTATTGTCTTTGTGGTTGCCACCAGAAGGTGAATCCTCCAACATAAGAAAGTAAGAAGGTATTACCCATTCTTCGAAGGTTCCATGGAACTATTCATGATAGTGAAATAGTGTGAGCTATCCGTGGTAAAAGCCATGGCAACGAAATTTGATATTGAAAAGTTTAGTGGGAGAAATTTTCCATTGTGAAAATTGAAGATAAAAGCTATCCTGAGGAAAGATGGTTGTCTAGCGACTATTAATGAAAGGCCGACAGATTTTACAGATGATAATAAATGGAACAAGATGGACGAGAATTCTATGGAAAACCTTCATCTAGCATTAGCAGATGAAGTATTGTCAAGCATCGAGGAGAAGAAGATAGCTAAAGAGATTTGGGATCATCTCACCAAATTGTACGAGGCCATATCGTTGTACAATAAAATTTTCCTTAAGAGGAAATTATACACTCTTCGGATGACAGAGCACTTAAACACGTTGTATACTCTATTTTCTTACCTTTCATCTTTAAGTTGTATAATAGGAGAACAAGAATGTGCAGAGCTTCTACTTCAAAGTCTATCGAATTTGTATGATCAATTTATCATCAACTTGATAAACAGTAATGTCAGCAGTCTAGTCTTCGATGACATTGCAACTACTATTTCAAAAAAAGACAATCGATGCAAGAGCAAGGAAGATAGACAAGTGAATCTGCAACAAGTAGAGGCGTTGACAATGATGAGAGAGAGATCAACAGAACATAACCAAAGTAGTAGTCACAAACATGGTAGATCAAAATCGAGAAGCAAGAAGAATTTAAAGTACTATAATTGTGGAAAAAAGGGTCACTTAAGGAAGGAATGTTGGAGTCTAGCTAAAAACTCCAATTCACAAGGCAATATCACAAACACTTTAGATGATGGAGATGTTATACGTTGTGAAGCGACAACCTCCATGGAAGGTAGAAATAGATTTGTAGATATATGACTTATCGATTCGGGAACAACATATCACATGACCTCAAGAAGAGAATGATTCCATCATTTGAACTTGTCTCATAAGGATCTGTGTATAGTTGCAATGATCATGCCATAGAGATTGTTGGTATTGGAACCATCAAACTGAAGATGCATGACGGAACAATTAAAGTTGTTCGAGATGTGCGGTACATGAAAGCTTGAAAAAATTATTATCCTATGGACTATTGGATAATAATGCAAGAAAGATGAAACACAAAAATGAATCATAAAGGCGTTTCATGGAACACTTGTGGTGATGAAAGGTGAAATGATAGATGTGAATTTATACATGTTGATAAGAGAGACTTTGCTAGATGCATAAGCCTATGTTGCCTCATGTAATTCAGATTTTATTATGCTATGGTATCAGAAACTTGGACTCATGTCAGAACAAGGAATGAAAGTCCTTGTGAAGAAAAAGCTACTTCCAGGCTTAACAAAGGTATCTCTTCCTTTGTGTGAGCATTGTATAACATGTGAGCATCATCGGTTAAAATTTAACAAATCAAATTCTAAAGGTAAAAGTGTTCTACAATTGGTTCATTTTGACATATGGAAAGCATCGGTTACATCCCTAGGTGGAGTAAAGTACTTTATCTCATTTATTGATTACTAATCCAGGAGATGTTGGGTGTATCCTATTAAGAAGAAATCATATATGTTTTCAACTTTCAAGGCCTTAAGAGTGTTAGTGAAACTTGATTATGGAAATAAGATCAAGTGTTTCAGAATAGATAAAGAAGGAGAATTGTCACACCCCAATTTAGGGGCTAAGTTTTAGAAATTATAAAATATTGAATTAAAGTGATATTTTGGAAGATATTGAGGATTAAAGTGTAAAATCGCGAAGCTGGTAGACCATTTTAAGAAGTCTAAGAAAATTAAGGGACTTGAACCCAAATTTGCCCATTTTGTATCGGCAGAGAGAATATATGTTTTGTTTCTGGTTTCAAACTTGAAAGAAAGCAACCCCAATTTTCCCCAATTTTCCTTCCCCGTCGACCCCCATTTATAGCCTCGATTCTCCACCGTCCGACCCCCGTTCGTCGCTCTGACACCACCAATAGACTCACCATCGAATGGTGAACAAAACCTGACCTCTATCCCGTCGTGAATCGCACCGTTTGCCTTAAAACACAACCGGAAACTTTTTCGATTTTAACTCGATCGTCGTTTATTTTTCTTCGATTCCGATCGATCTGTCAACCCATTCATTACATCGTCTGCACCATCAGACTCACCATCACCGTGCGCTCAGAACCTGACCGAAATCATCGTGTTGTTGTTGTTCTGGTATCGTCACTCGCTAGCAACCGTTGGAGAGGTTCATACGTTTTAAAATTCTAAAATCCTTTATGTTACATTGAAAAATAACACTTGCACGAGACTCCCGGGGTGTAGATCTAAAATCTGGAAAATTTCACGATGAATCGACGACCGGAGCTTCCGCACGAGCCACCCCCTACACGTGGTCGTCGTCTGCCAACTAGAGAGTATGTTGACCGACTGGATCGGTCTGAACCAGCTGGACCGGTCTGAGCCTAACTCAGCCGCCTAGACTGAACCGCACCTGGAGCGAGCTGATCGAGCCGTTGATCCGTTGACCGCTGACCCGCGTTGATTACCGTTGAATTTTTTTGGGAACATATATCCTGACGTTTTTCGACGTCATGAGTTCATTTTAGGTTCGTTTCGCCAAATTCGAACCCGGTAAACTATTTTTCACTAATTAACCTACCGATTCGATCCGTTTTTCCCAATTAAACTTTATTTTTTATGAAATTTCTGTTGATATATATCTGAGAAAGTACTGGACATTGAATTAAAGATCGAGGGTGATTGAATGGAGATTTATTTGTTGATCGATATGGCACGAAAATTGAGGTAATACATTACTTCCTTTTCATGCTTTATGGAACATGTTGGTAGTGGTAAATGCATGAATAAGAAAATGTTTGGTCTTATCTATGTAGTTAATTAATTCCTACACTCGATCCGAATACAGTAAAAATTCGGTAAATGAATATGTCTCAGATGACTAATATAAGAAAGTGGAGGACCATTAGAATTAAATTACAAGTTCTGTGATTAAATGATAAAGTAATCAATGTCTGGATCTGTAAATTATAGTTTATCTCATTAAAGGTTAAATGCCAAAGGTATTTGGATGAGAAATTATGAGAATACTTCGATTAGGTAAAATTACAAAAATACCCTTATATTGTAAAAAAGATAAGAATTGTCACTGAAAGTTGGATAATAACTCTTGAAATGACATATTGATCCGATATAACTACTGATGTGCATAGAAAAAATGCCAGTTTTGCTTAGAAAATCTGGATAGCCGATTTCTAAACCCAAGATGGCTAGTAGAATATATTAGAAGTTTGAATTAAATAATAAGATCGGACGGAAGAAAAATATTGAAATACCCTGGATCTATAAAATAACTAAAATACCCCTAGAATGTAAATGACCCAAGGATATCACCAAGCCTAGGATGATTGGTTATCCTCAAGCTCTGAAATGACTGAAATAACACTGAGCACCAAAATGACTAAATTGAACTGAATAGAAGTACGAAGTGTATATGAAATTCAAAAACGTCCGAATTACTCTAAAAAACTCTGAAGTAACCGTGATAGACTTGACTACTAAATGAATTAAGTAACCTCAATGACCGAGGATTAAATAAGTGATTTGGATTAGTCTGGGAATGCTGGTGAACTTACATGATGTACTGTCCTTATGGGTCATAAACTACGAATTAAGTACGTCGACATTTCCTAATATCGTTGAAACGTGGAAAAGAAACAAAGACCATTATTAATATCTATTCAACGATGGTTCTGAAAATGATATATGGACAAGAATTTTTGGTATGAAAAAGTGAATACCCCAGAAGGGCAATGAATTGACTAGTCAGCAAGCATCAGTTCTTGAAGTTGTTCAGCTCGAGTTGTTCGATAATATGATCGATCAACATTGATTGTAAATGCTCTGAATCTTCGTTTCTCCCTTATCAGCTCAAATCACTATGAATTCTCTAAGAACCTAATACCCAAAATGCCCTGGTTTTTCCTGAATAATAGAATCACTCCGGTCATATCTAAAAACACAAGTAACTCATATGCAAAGGATTTCTGAATACCCTTCTGATTACTTAGAACATCCGAAAAAAGTCCGAATACTTTATGATCCTGATGAATCATATTATGAATAACTGATGATTCCGTCTGCTAATGAACTCTTCCGATAATGATTCTATCTTCCGTTATTCTATTGGTATACTAAAGATTCGTGTTTCTCTGTTGATAAGATTATCCAGTATCTTCGAATAATATCTGAAACCTCTAGTGTGTTCCCTTATCACCAGGATATTTTCTTTGATTTATGATTTCTGATCTCTGTTCTGATTTTTGATATATCTGTTTACTGAATTAAAATGTTTTATTTGGGATACTCTGGGATCTGGTATAAAGACTCTTATAGGTTTAGTCACTACGGTTAATTTCTTTTATAGGTTCTGCACTTACTGATAATTCCTTACGGGCCTAAGGCTACCCTTGGGTAGTCTCTGCGACCCTTAGATTTTCTTGGGTAGGCCTCCGTGGCCTCGAGAATTTTCTTGGGTAGCCTCGCAGGACCCAAGGTACTCCCTTAGGTTATGTAGTTATGGAGAACTACATTGGCGTTTGGTTGGAGGGACTACTATGGTTTTAAAAGATCTATATATTTTCACTGGTTTTGTGGGAACACACTAGACAACTTATTCTGATCTCCTGAACTCAGTCATCCGAAATATTTCCATCTGAACTCAAAGCTTATTGTCAATTACTAACTGAAATATCTGTAGGATCTCTGGTCAGCATAAATATCTGTAGATCGTGTAAAAAGATGCCCCAATTGGCACTCATATTAAGTTATGAAAGGAAATACTGCATATTGTCTTTTAAAAAATGATAGTGAGTCATCAACATTCCAAGAGGCAATAAACAACTCATACGCTTCACAATGGATGACGAAGATGGAAGAAGAAATTGAAACCCTTCACAAAAATAATACTTGGGACCTTGTGGCACTACCACAAGGAAGGAAGCCAACTGGTAACAAATGGGTCTTCAAAATCAAGCAAAATGGTTACGATCAAGTGGAAATGTTTTGTGCAAGACTGGTGGTCAAAGGATATGCTAAAAAAGAATGTATTAATTTCAATGAAATCTTTTCTCCTGTGGTTCGACTAACTACGGTTCGAGTAGTCTTGGCAATACGTGCTACATTGAACTTACATCTAAAGCAACTAGATGTTAAAACAACTTTTCTTCATGAAGATCTTGAAGAAGAGATTTACATGCTCCAGCCTAAAAGATTTAAAGAAAAAGAAAAGAACTTGGTTTACACGTTGAAAAAATCTCTATATGGTTTAAAGAAGGTGCCAATGTGTTGGTATAAGAGATTTGATTCCTTCATTATGTGCCTTAGATACAACATACTTAATGCAAACTTTTATGATTATTTCAAGAGGTTTGGTGATAACGATTTTGTTATATTGCTATTGTATGTGGATGCCATATTGGTTGTAGGGCCCAAAAAAGATCATATTGAAGATTTGAAGGCACAAATAGCTGAGGAATTTAAAATGAAGGACTTGGGACCAATAAATAAGATTCTAGGGATGCAAATTCACCGAGACATAAGTAATAAAAAGATTTGGCTTTCAGGCAAGAATTACTTGAAGAAGATCTTGTCACGATTCAATATGCAAGACTGTAAACCAATTTTGTAATACCCCAAACATCGGGTCAGTGACTATAGTGAAATGATTTAAAATTTGGAGGTTTAATTTAAATAAATTGAAAAGTACATGGATTTATTTAGGAAATTATGTTAAGACTTATTATTAAGAATGGAAGAATGGAGGGGCATTATAGTCTTTTAGAAGGAAATGAATTTAATATTCATTTTATTTGAGATATTTATTAAGGTTAAAAAGGGGAAATATGATAAGCTGAAAACTTAGTTCTTTTCTTCTTCTTCTCGTCATCCCCGTACCCTCCATAGCAAAGGTAAGATTTCTTTAAGTTGGTTTTTTCTTTCGTTTTTGGGTTGGTTTTGAAGCCTTAAGTGATATAGAGACATAAGGAAAGTTCAAGGATAATTAAAACTAAAAGATTAGTGATTTATTAGTGATTTAATAAAATGAGGTTTTAAGTGATTTGATAAAATAAGGTCAGTTAGTGGAGTTTAAAAGAATATTTAACTTGTCAAAGAAGTAAATAAGAGATTGAAAGTCTTAGAAGTGATTAAAACATGCTTGGAAATTTGCTGTAATTCTTAGTTTTGAGTGTTCTTTGGAGATTATGGATGTTATAAGGAGATTTATAGATGTAAGCTAGTTTAGATAAGTGATAATGAGTTTAATGGTATGTTGGAGATAATAGTAAGAGATTTAGGTGAAATTTGTGTAAAATTCGAAGTAAAATGTGTAAAATATGGGTAAGGGTATCGGTATTGGAAGAACAACACCGATACTATAAGGTTAAATTAGAGGATTCAGATGAACAATATAGATACAGATTTAAAGAAGTATCGATACTAAGGTGTAGTTATTGATACCAAGAGGAAGGAATCGATAACGCAATCAAAAATGAAATTCAGAATGCTAGAATGGTATCGATACCAAAGTGGGTATCGGTACCATAGAAAAGAAGTATAGATACTATAGAAGGGGTATCGATACTATTCAGTTTGAAATGTTAAGTTAGGGTGAATTTTAATATAATTTGAAATTAATAGTACTTTTGAGTATTATTACTTTGGATAAATGTTAGTAAGTATACTAACATCATATTTGTATGTGTGATTATGGATACTTGTGTAGATCGTAATCAAGCTCCTGAGTCAAGCAAACAAAAAGGAAAGGATAAAGTCGCAGAATAGTCAGATTACATTAGGGCATAATAATGAGGCATACCAGGTGAGTGCATTATTATGTACTTGTACAAGTTGAGGATGACTTGCGATGAGTCAACCTCAAATGATTTGATATAATTATGTTTTACAATATTTTGAAATGATTTGTACGAATAATTTTAGATTACAAACTACTCTAAAACAAATGGATGAACTCTTATATCGTTTTAATGACTATAAATGTTAATCTGCGAATTTGATATTAAAGGCCTATTGTATGTTCAATGAGAGTCATAGGTGCATTTTGTTAAATGCATATGTTGTATTTTTGTATTAGTATTATGTGTACTATCGGCACTATGTGTGCAATCCACGAAATTCATAATGGGTTTTTGAATTATCGTATCGGCAATATGTGTGCAACCCACGAAATTCATAATGAGTTTGTGAATTACCATATCAACACTATGTGTGCAACCCACGAAATTCATAATGAGTTTGTTAATTATCGTATCGGCAGTATGTGTGCAGCCTATAGAGTTCATAATGAGTTTGTGAATTGCCATAACAACACTATATGTGCAACCCACGAAATTCATAATGACTTTGTGAATTACAGTATCGACATTATGTGTGCAATCCATGGAATTCATAATAAGTTTGTGAATTTCCATTTTGGCACTTAGGTGCAACTCATGTACCATGCATTCTCATTTAACATACATTGGGGAAATAAAAGGATAATTTGGGAAAAATACTAATTGAAAAGTGTGTTCGGCATACTGAACGTTGTTTAGCAGGTTATGTGAAATAAACTTGGTTTACCAAGTAGTATTAAGTACTACTTTGATTTATACGATTTAAATTTGCATTTTAATATTTTATGATATTTTATGTTTTGGTTACATCATATTCTTATTATTATGCCTTACTAAGTGAATACTTAGTGTGTGTTGATTTCACGCTTAGGTATTAGTACGAGCGGAGTAAGGAGGGTAGCTGACATCATCAATCATAGGTTGCCTCATCAATAGTTATATGACAAATATGTCTACTTTTGATATTATTAGATGGCATGTAATAATTATATGATGATGCTCTGGAACGTATGAAACTTATAATGTTGTAATATTTAGTATGTTAGAACTTTAAGATTATTTTATGTAATGAAAGTTAATGAACGTTTTATTATTATTAAATTAAAATGTTTATGAATAGAAACAAATTTTTACTAGTTTTCAAAAGCGGAAATATTTTAAAAGTCATGTAACATATGTGACTTGTGTATGGAAACATATACGGGAAATGAGTGTTACATTTATTGGTATTAGAGCTACAGGTTTAGCCGATTCTTGGTCGAAACCAGGTGTATTTTATTTTAAAAAGGGTTTACATGGCACTAAGATGTCTATGTTACTGATATGGTGTCATTAGAATATGATTGATGTCACTCCTTACTAACTTGAATTGTTATTATTATTATGTATACCCTAATAGATGTTTAAATCTACTAATTCGCAGAGAGCGATTGATCAAGAAGTTTTGAAATGTTAAAGAGGATTGTAACAGAGGCACATGTGCTTGTACAAACTGAGTCGGGTAAAGACTATGTAGTTTTTAGTGATGCATCTCATAATGGATTGGGATGTGTGCTTATGCAATAAGGGAAAATTGTGGCTTATGCCTCGAGACAGCTGAAGACTCATGAGAGAAATTACCCAACACATGACTTTGAATTAGTAGCGATCGTGATTGCTTTGAAGAATTGGCGTCATTATATATACGGTAAGTGGTGTCATATTTATACAGATCACAAAAGTCTAAAGTACTTGTTGACTTAAAAAGAACTGAACTTGAGCAGAGAAGATGGATCGACCTGTTAAAGGATTATGATGTGATTATCGATTATCATCCAGGGAAGACTAATGTGGTAGCTGATGCACTTAGCCGAAAGAATTTGCAGCTTTACGAGCTTTGGATGCACGTATATCATTAAAGGAAAATGAAACCTTGATTATAGAGCTTAAGTTAAAGCTAAAGCTGATACTATTGGATCGGATAAAAGAGCTGCAAGGAAAAGATGAAAAATGTTTGGCAAGAATTGCACAAGTAGAGAAAGGTGAGACTAAAGACTTCGAAATCAGATATGATGGATGTTTATATTATCGTGGAAGACTTTGCATTCCAGATAATAAAAAATGAAGAAAGATATTCTCTCCGAGGCATATTATAGACTTTTGACGATGCATCCAGGTGTAAATAAGATGTATCAGGATATAAAGAGTTATTATTGGTGGCCTAGCATAAAAAGAGCTATATTAGAGTTTGTTGCAAAATGCCTGACATGTCAGTAAGTAAAAGTTGAACATCAAGTGCCTTCCGGATTACTGTAACCGATATCTATTCTTGAGTGAAGTGGGAATGAGTTACTATGGATTTTTTCAGGGCTACCTTTGACACCAGTAAAAAGGACTCAATATGGGTAATTGTGGACAAATTGACCAATACAACTCACTTTATTCCAGTTCGAGTAGATTACTCGATAAATAAATATACAAAGTTGTATATAAAAGAAATAGTTTGGTTGCATGGAATACCTGTATCGATAGTATCTGACCGAGATCCAAGGTTTACTTCTGGATTCTGGAATTCTTTACACGAGACATTGGGTACTCGATTGAATTTCAGCATAACTTTTCATCCGCAGATAGATGGTAAATCAGAGCGAACTATTGAGGTATTGGAGGATATACTAAGGCATGCGTGATTGAATTTAAAGGATCATGGGAAAGATATTTGCCTTTAGCAGAATTTACCTATAATAACAGATACCGATCGAGTATTAAAATGGCTCCCTATGAAGCCTTGTATGGGAGGAACTGTCGAACACCATTAAATTGGTTTGAGCTAAAAGATCGAGATCTTGTTAGCGTGAATTTAATGAAAGAAATGGAAGATAAAGTGAAAGGTATCCAATATAATCTTAAGATAGCTTCTGATCGACAAAAGTCTTATGGTGATTTGAAGATAAAAGATATTGAATATCAAGTGGGATATAAGGTATTTATGAAAGTATCACCTTGGAAGAAAATATTGCGGTTTAGGTGCAAAGGAAAGCTGAGTCTAAGATTTATTGACCTTATGAGATTTTAAAAAGGGTTATACCAGTAGCTTATCAGTTAACTTTACCGCCATGATATGGACAAGAGCCATAATGTTTTTCACGTGTCGATGCTCAGGAAGTATCGATCAGATCCATCGCATATCATCACACCAGAGCAAATAGAGATCCGACCAGATTTGACTTACAAAGAAGAACCAGTGTGGATCTTGGATTGAGAAAACAAAGAACTGTATAACAAGAAGATTCCTCCAGTTAAAGTACTTTGGCAAAATCATAAAGTCGAGGAAGGTACTTGGGAAAGAGAGGAGGACATGAGGAAGCAGTTTCAACACCTCTTCGCATCAGGTAGGTCTTTAAATTCGAGGACGAATTTTCTTAAGGAGGAGAATTGTAATACCCCAAACATCGGGTCAGTGACTATATTGAAAGGATTTAAAATTTAAAGGTTTAATTTGAATAAATTGAAAAGTACATGGATTTATTTAGGAAATTGTGTTAAGACTTATTATTAAGAATGAAAGAATGGATGGTCATTATGGTCTTTTAGAAGGAAATGAATTTAATATTTATTTTATTTGGGATATTTATTAAGGTTAAAAAAGGGAAATAAGATAAGCTGAAAACTTAGTTCTTTTCTTCTTTTTCCCGTCGTCCTTGTAACCTCCATAACAAAGGTAAGATTTCTTCAAGTTGGTTTTTTCTTTCATTTTTGGGTTGGTTTTAAAGCCTTAAGTGATATAGAAGCTTAAGGAAAGCTCAAGGATGATTAAAACTAAGAGATTAGTGATTTAATAAAATGAGTTTTTAAGTGATTTGATGAAATAATGTCAGTGATTTGAGTTTTTAAGTGATTAAATACATGCTTGGAAATTTGGTGTAATTCTTAGTTGTGAGTGTTCTTTGGAGATTTTGGATTTTATAAGGAGATTAATGGATGTAAGTTAGTTTAGATAAGTGATAATGATTTTAATGCTAGGGTTGGAGATTAAAGTAAGAGATTTAGGTGAAATTTGTGTAAAATTCGAAGTAAAAAAGGTAAAATATGGGTAAGAGTACCGATACTGGAAGAACAATACCGATACTATTAAGTTAAATTGGAGGATTCGAATGAATAATATCGATACTAATTTAAATAAGTATCGATACTAAGGTGTGGGTATCGATACCAAGAGGAAGGTATTGATACCATAATCAAAAATGAAATTCCAGAATGCTAGAATGGTGTCGATACCGAAGTGGGTATTAGTACCATAGAAGAGAAGAATCGATACTATAGGAGGGATATCGATACTATTCCGTCTGAAATGTTAAGTTAGGGTGAATTTTAATAGAATTCGAAATTAATAGTACTTTTGAGTATTATTACTTTGGATAAATGTTAGTAAGTATACTAACATCATATTTGTATGTGTGATTATGGATACTTGTGTAGATCGTAATCAAGCTCCTGAGTTAAGCAAACAGAAATGCAAGGATAAAGTCGCAGAATAGTCAGACTACATTAGGGCATAATAGTGAGGCATACCAGGTGAGTACATTATTATGTACTTATATAAGTTGAGGATGACTTGTGATGAGTCAACCTCGAATGATTTGATAAAAGTATGTTTTACAGTATTTTGAACTGATTTTTACGAATAATTTTAGAGTATGAACTGCTCTAAAACAAATGGATAAACTCTTATATTGTTTTAATAACTATAAATGTTAAATTTGTGAATTTGATATTAAAGGCCTATTGTATGTGCATTGAGAGTCATAGGTACATTTTGTTAAATGCATATGTTGCATTTTTGTATTAATACTATGTGTATTATCGACACTATGTGTGCAATACAAGGAATTCATAATGAGTTTTTGAATTACTGTGTCGGCACTATGTGTGCAACCCATGGAATTCATAATGAGTTTATGAATATATTTTTAACAACTATAAATGTTAAATCTGCGATTTTGATATTAAAGGCCTATTTTATGTGCATTGAGAGTCATAGATGCATTTTGTTTAATGCATATGTTGCATTTTTGTATTAGTATTATGTGTACTATCGACACTATGTGTGCAATCCACGAAATTCATAATTAGTTTTTGAATTACCGTATCAGCACTATGTGTGCAACCCACAGAATTCATAATGAGTTTGTAAATTGCAGTATCGACACTGTGTGCAACCCACAGAATTCATAATGAGTTTGTGAATTACTGTATCGACACTATATGTGCAACCCACGAGATTCATAATGAGTTTGTGAATTACCGTATTGGCACTATGTGTGCAACCCACGAAATTCATAATGAGTTTGTGAATTGCCGTATCGGCACTATGTGTGAAATCCATGGAATTCATAATAAGTTTGTTAATTTCCATTTTGGCACTTAGGCGCAACTCATGTACCATACATTCTCATTTAACATACATTGGGCAAATAAAAGGATAATTTGGGAAAAATATTAATTGATAAGTGTGTTGTGCATACTGAACGTTGTTTCGCAGGTTATGTGAAAGAAACTTGGTTTACCAAGCCAGTATTAAGTACTACTATGATTTATACGATTTAAATTCGTATTTTAATATTTTATGATATGCTTATGTTTTGGTTACAACTCATTCTTATTATTATACCTCACTAAGTAAATACTTAGCGTGTGTTGATTTCACGCGTAGGTATTAGTACAAGCGGAGTAAGGAGGACAACTGACATCATCAATCAAAGGTTGCCTCATCAGTAATTGTATGACAAATATATCTATTTTTGATATTATTAGATGGCATGTAATAATTATATGATGATGCTCTGGAACGTATGAAACTTATAATGTTGTAATATTTAGTATGTTAGAACTTTAAGATTATTTTATGTACTAAAAGTTAATAAACGATTTATTATTATTAAAATAAAATGTTTTATGAATAAAAACAAATTTTTTTTGCTTTTCAAAAGCGGAAATGTTTTAAAAGTCATGTGACTTCTGTGACTTGTGTACGGAAATGTATACTAGAAATAGTTGTTACAAATTTCTACCCTCTTCTTATTAACTTCAAAATAGCATCTAGTATGAGTCTTGACAGTGAACAAGAGAGGATGTAGATGTCTCGAGTACCATATGCATTAGCAGTGGAAAGTTTAATGTTCGCTATGATATGCACAAGACCAGACATTGCACAAGCATTGGAATGCAGTGAAAGGGGTTCTTACTACAATATACTAACAACCTTCCCTATCCACAATCAAAGTGTTGAAAACAACTTTAGGCTTGTTGGCACTTGTTGATGTATGAAACAACCTTTGCGTAAGGTAATATAAAAAGATCATGTGTATTGTAGTACAGACAAGGAATAAGAAATGAGTAAAGGTTTGGTTTATGTGGCAAAGCAATTAGAGAATAAGGAAAGAAATCAATTGAGTTATGATATTGAGGAGTAAGGATTGGATTTCTATCTATATAATGAGTAACAATATATGGATTTATAAAGGTCGGATATATATGAAGAATTGAGTGGGGAAAACGGTAAGTTTGCCCGCTGTAAATAGGAAAGACTAAGTAAAGAAAGTAATATAAGAACACTAGAAGATATGTTCTTATCGATGTGTATAGTGAAAATTTGAGGACGAATTTTATTAAAAGGAAGGGAGATTTGTAATATCTCAAAATCAGGTTTAGTGACTAAAATGTAATTTTTGAAAACTTTGTGCTTAATTTTAAAATAAGTTAAAAGTTTAGGGATTTATTGGATATAATGTGTGAAGGATTGATTAGTATATCGAACCATACATAGCCACCAAGTTCATGACTTTCTTTTCATTAGTGTCTGTCGACCAAGTCAACAACCTTTCATTCTAAGGGTCTAACCTACCTTTCTTGCAGTGGGGGGCAAGTAACGACTCATCTCCATTACTTGATATTAATATCTGATATCTATCTGTGAATTGTTTAGCCTGGTCACTTATGTAAATCAAGTTTTGAGGCAGGTATTTCTTCTGTGTTTGGTAGCCGGTTGTAGCATATGTTGGTTCAACATAGTTTGCTATGTTTTATGCATCAGAAATTTTCCAATCAACAGGGCACTAGCTTTGTCCCTCACCATCAGTTTCAATGGCATAAGTGCTGCACTTTGTACTCTAATAGACAATGCGATAAACCCCAACGATGACACCCTCTATCTCCTCTTAAAAGCACTCGTACCTTTTTTTGCTTCAAGCCTAGCCGTTGTACCTATTGTCTGCCAACCGCCTTCGGAGCTACAGTCAATAGGCGTTAATAGTTGGGACTCTTTCGTTTTTGTTATTCTCAATTGTTTAGCTGTTTTCACTGGCTTATATCTTCTCCTTTTGAATTCACTTTCATCTAAGGCGTCAAGGGCACGTGTCCTCCTGGTGGGTGCCTTAGTCCTTTTGCTCCTACCTTTGTATTTTTCGAGCATTGTTTGTGGTAGAAACTGGGCTTGTCATACCTCTCATACTGCCTTTTCTCTAGACAAATCCACGTTCAGCTTGGTTGATCCTGATGACCTTGATCACTCCACAAGGAAGGGTGTTTTGGAATGATAATAGAGAAAGGCAGGCTAAAAGTGCTAGGTGAAGAACACACTGCAACATTGCTAGTCTGCCAGTCGGATTTCTGGCTATATTATGTGGCTTATTTATGTGGTGGGATAATAGGGCTGGGTTACAGTAATAATCTAGGTCAGATTGCCGAATCACTCGGATACTAGTCCCGGATTAGTATCCTCGTGACTCTTTACTCTTCTTTCTCATTCTTCAGTCGCTTGCTTTCAGCCACCCCGGAGTTCCTGCGTGAGTATGTATTTACTGCGAAATAGAATTAATTCTGATTACAGGCTTGCTTCAGCACCCTTAGCAGTGGTACATCCCTTTGCATGGACAGTATTAAAAATATGTAGTAATAGAATATATACATTTTAAGAACTCCAAAGGAAGCAATTGTGTACCAAAATTGCTTTATAATCTATTAATAAATTCTGATGTAAAAGCTTTAGAGTTCCATGATTCCATGTTGGCTTTGACAAAAGAAATGATGAAAGCTTAAATGTTTTCTCAATGCAACAAGGTGTGTTTTGCAAGGACTGGGTGGCTAGCAGTTGCAGTAGTGCCAACCCAAATAGCCTTCTTTTTACTTATTGCATCAGGTAGTGGGGCAGCACTGCATGCTGCCACGGCCATGATCGGATTAAGATCCGGGTTTGTATTCTCGGTGGCCGTTTCCATCACGTCAGAGCTATTCGGGCCTAATAGTGTTAGTGTCAACCACAACATCCTCGTCACCAACATCCCCATCGGATCGCTACTGTATGGTCTGCTTGTGACATTGGTGTACAACTCCAATGCCGAAAACAGTAGCCTCAAGGAAAACCTGTTGGAGGAGGCAATGGTGTGCATGGGAAGCGACTGCTATCTGCAGACATTCATATGGTGGGGCTGCATTTCTTTCTTTGGACTAATCTACAGTCTCCTGCTTTTCTTCAGAACCCGACCTGCTTACGACGACTACGAAAGGAAATACAGTTGAGCATAATTTTCATAGGCTATGTTACTCGGACTTGGACATGAGTATCAGTATGTTACATTTGAGATAAAAAATCAAGGAGTTCGGATTCCTCGTCCCTCTGTTTATCCTGTAACATGATCTCATAATTGTAATGTGTTGACGAAAACGGGTAAAGAAAATGAAAGAACACGAGAATTTTACGAGGTTCGGCAATGTGCTTACGTCCTCGGTGCTTAGGCGGCGCTAGAAGTTTTATTCAATAATAATCTTTTAGGTCTAGGTTACATCTCTATTTATAATAGAAAACCCTGGTACATAATTACAAAATCAACCCTGTACCGTACCGCGGGGGCTACGCCCCCGCACCCCCAACCCACATAATTCGTAACCCCACAACGAGACTTTTTATGAGCCATACATAACAAATCTCCACCTTGGCGAATATCCTGCCCCTTGGAAACTTCAATGTGGGTTGAGTTACCTTGCTTCTTTAACAACTCGAAACATTCAACAAGTCCAAGCAATGCTTGAACTTGTCTGTCGTAACTGGCTTGGTGAACATATCAGCGGCATTCTCATCATATGTACCTTCTGAAACAAAACCTCTCCAGATGCAACCAACTCTATGATCTTGTGGAACCTTACATCAATATGTTTAGTTCTAGCACGATACACATGATTCTTAGCCAAGTGAATAGCACTTTGATTATCACAAAGCAACTGAACTCCACCTTGTTGAACACCCAACTCCTTCACTAAACCAGTAAGCCATAAAGCTTCTTTTGCAGCTTCAGCCGCTGCCATGTATTCAGCTTCAGTTGTAGATAGTGCCACGACAGATTGAACAGTAGACTTCCAGCAAATAGGCCCTCCACCAAGAGTAAACACATACCCTGTCGTAGATCTTCTATTATCCAAGTCACCTGCATAATCTGAATCCACATATCCTACAACCAAAGGATTATCCCACTGACTCCCAAAAACAATTCCATGTCCCACAGTACCCTTTAAGTACCGAAATATCCACTTGACTGCATCCCAATGTTGCTTACCAGGTTTAGACATGTACTTACAAACTTGACTAACAGCATGAGCTAAATCAGGACGAGTACATACCATCGCATACATCAAGCATCCAACAACATTAGAATACGGAACCTTTGCCATATTTTCAGCTTCCTTATCTGTCTTAGGGCATTGTTCTGATGAGAGCTTAAAGTGATTCGCCAATGGAGTGCTAACTGGTTTCGCGCTGCTCATCGCAAACCTTTCTAGCATTTTCTCAACATAACCCCGTTGAGATAGCCGCAGTTTCCTTGAGTCTCTGTCCCTGCAAATTTCCATTCCAAGAATTTTCTTTGCAGCACCTAAATCTTTCATATCAAATTCATGACTCAATAAAGTTTTCAAACCGATAACATCATCCATGTTCTTCGTAGCAATCAACATACAGTAATAGAAAAATAAAAGAACCATCATCAAGGCTCTTAACATAGACACAACAATCATACTCACATCGGTTATAGCCAATCTTGATCATATAGGAGTCAAACCGTTTATACCACTGTCTCGGAGACTGTTTTAACCCGTACAAAGATTTCTTCAATCTGCAAACTAAATGCTCGTTTCCAGGTTGAGTGAAACCTTCAGGTTGCCGCATGTAGATCTGCTCCTCTAAATCACCATGCAAAAAAGCAGTTTTAACATCCATCTGCTCTAAATGCAAATCCCAACTAGCCACCAATGCAAGTACTGCTCGGATTGAAGTGTGCCTGACCACAGGAGAAAAGATTTCATCATAATCAACTCCTTTATGTTGTGAAAAACCCTTCGCTACCAAACGAGCCTTGAACTTCTCCCCCTCTTTTTCTGTTACTGCTGGTTTCTTCTTATACACCCATTTGCAACCAATCGGCTTCTTACCCTCAGGAAGGGGAACTAACTCCCATGTGCGATTGTGATTCAAAGACTCCATCTCCTCAACCATGGCTGCCATCCACTTGTCGTTTTCCTGACTAGTAACGGCATCATGAAAAGTAACTGGATCATCATTGCTAACAGTAAGTGCAAAAGATACCAAGTCTTCAAAACCCAATCTGTTCGGAGGCTTTATATTCGTCCGTCTCACCCTGTCTCTGGCGAGACTATAATCCTGCAAATCATCCGTAGTGGAACCACCAGAAGTCGGTTGAGAAGTTTCTGGTTTCTCAACTGGAAACTGCTCGAAATCTACCACTGTCGTGTCTTGCTTCTGCTGCAACATAGATGTTCATCAAAAACGACATCTCTACTAATCACAACTTTCTTCGCAACTGGATCCCAGAACTTGAATCCTTTGACACCTTTCTTGTAACCCAGAAAAATGCACTCCTTCGATTTTGCATCAAGTTTGGATATCTCATCAGCAGGTACATGCACATAAGCAGGACAACCAAAAATCCGTAAGTTATCAAAACTAACATCATGACCAGTCCATACCTCTTCTGCAACTTTCCCAGCCAGCGATGCCCTTGGCGATCTGTTGATAAGGTAACACGCCATGTTAACAGCCTCAGCCCAGAAGTGTTTGGGAAGCCCCGCATTCAACCGCAAACATCTGGCTCTTTCATTCAACGACCTATTCATTCGTTCCGCAACACCATTCTGTTGTGGTGTCTTGCGCACTGTAAAATGCCTCTGAATCCCATGCTCCTTACAGAATTGTAGGAATGTGAATCTGTGTACTCCGTACCATTATCAGACCGCAAACACTTGATTTTTCGTCCTGTTTGGTTTTCTACCTCAGCTTTCCACAGCTTGAACTTCTCAAAAACTTCAGATTTCTGTTTCAAAAAATACACCCAAACTTTTCGTGAAAAATCATCAATAAAAGTAACATAGTACCTAGATCCACCCAAAGACGATGTCGTGGAAGGCCCCCATACATCAGAATGCACATAATCAAGAATCCCTTGAGTTGTGTGCTTCGCAGTCTTGAAACGGACTTTAGTCTGTTTACCAAGAACACAATACTTGCAAAAATCGAGCTTACAGCTTTTGACACCATGCAACAAGTTTCTCTTGTGTAATTCTGCCATACCACGTTCACTAAGATGAGCAAGGCGCATATGCCACAAGTTTGTCGTATCATCACAGGACTCAACAGAGTGAACTCCACCTGCAACGGTACTCCCTAACAATCTGTAGATATTCCCTGCAGTCATCTTGCCTTTCATCACAGTCAATGCTCCTTTAACAATCCGAATGGTTTCCCTATCCTCGTCAGCCTTAGGGATAAAACCATTCTTGTGCAAAGTGCCCAAGGAAATCAAATTCTTCTTCAAGTCTGGGATATGTCGAACACCACTCAACGTCCGAACGGAGCCATCGTGCATCTTAATTCTGACATCACCAATACCAACAATATTGCAACATCGATCATCACCCAAATAAACCGAACCAGAATTAACCGGCCTGTATGTCAAAAACCATTCCCTATTTGGCGTGATGTGATAAGAACATCCAGAATCAAGAATCCAAGCATCTGTCAATTGTGTCGTTGAAATAGAAAGCATATCACCCTCACTGCAATCAGAAGTATCATCCTCGACCACGTTCACAGACTTGGATGAGCCATCACGCTTCTCATCAGTCTGCTTTTTCAACTTCGAACAGTCTCGCTTCATATGTCCCGCCTCCTTGCACTTGTAACAGTGAATCGTCTTCTTATCCCTGGATTTGGATCTGGAATTCCGCTTCCCGGACCCTGCCTTCTCTGGCTTCCATCCACGATCTCGATTACCCTTGACATATAAGCTATCGGCTTGAGAGCTTTCCCCTGCATTCTGCTTCCGCTGGTTGTGAGCCAACAAGGCTGCAGTAATCTCCTCAACGTTGATAGTCTCTTTCCCATATGTGAGAGTAGTCACCATGTGTTCGTAAGAGGAAGGCAACGAACACAACAGAATCATCGCTCTGTCTTCATCCTCAATTTTCACATCAAGCCGAGCCAGATCAGAAACGATTTGATTGAAGACATTCACGTGTTGCGCCAAATCGTGATCGTCCTGCATCTTCAGCCCATACAACCGCTGCTTCAGATACAGTTTTGTCGTTAAGGATTTGGACATAAACTGACTTTCCAACTTCCTCCAAATTTCGTCTGGAGACGATAGATGCATGACGTGATACATGACCTCGTCCGCCAAGCATAATCGTATGGTTCCTGCCGCTCGCTGCTGCAATTCTTCCCAATCTTCCTCATCCATCGACGCCGGCTTTGTAGGTCGCAAAGCCTTCAAGATCCCTTGCTACGCCAATAGATCCTTCACCCTCGTTTGCCATAATCCGAAGTTACCCTGACCATCGAATTTCGCGACTTCGAATTTTGCTCCTGACATCTGATACCAATTGTTGACGAAAACGGGTAAAGAAAACGAAAGAACACGAGAATTTTACGAGGTTCGGCAATGTGCTTACGTCCTCGGTGCCTAGGCGGCGCTAGAAGTTTTATTCAATAATAATCTTTTAGGTCTAGGTTACATATCTATTTATAATAGAAAACCCTGGTACATAATTACAAAATCAACCCTGTACCGTACCGCGGGGGCTACGCCCCCGCACCCCCAACCCACATAATTCGTAACCCCACAACGAGACTTTTTATGAGCCATACATAACATAATGCACTTGAAAGGGTACAAGTATTCCCAACAATATTGAGAAAACCAGAGGTGACATTGAATCATATAGACATGTAGTTTGCTATATGCAGAGTGTATTAGCCCCCATTAAAACCAGGCAGGACAAATAATTTTTATGATATTATTATTATGCAGTGATTGTTAATTTATAAAAATTTCGAATTAAAATTCTCAAAATTTTTTAAAATTCTCCAATACATTTGATTCCCCTACTATTTCGATCTGTTTAACTCAGTACAAAAATAAGATTTTTTAACCAATCGGGTTGGTTATAGTAGTAAATAGTTCGATATCGCTTAAATAAGTATATGATAAAGTTGTAATATTTTTAATAAATCCTCCCATGTATACGATAAGAACGAAGAAAAAACAAGAAGAAGTTTCTTTAATATAAATAAAACAAAAAAATGTTTAAAGAAAATCTCGAACATATACTACCATATAATCATATCGGATTACGAGGAAAAAGCAAGATTTCAGCATAGGAATAGTGATGCAAAATTGATAGTCCCATATAAAAGAGCCGAAGTGATGGAATAAAAACCCTAGGCGCCTCTTCTTCATCCATTTCGCTCAGCTAGTTTCTTCAAGAGGTACAGTGTAATGGAAAGTACGAGCATAACGAATAATAGTATCCCTACTATTAGTACCGAGATGGTGATTATTCGCCTCTGTCGGATTCAATATAGATGAAATGTTAAGACATCGAATTGAAATTAAAAAAAAATTATGTAACATTTAAAAAAAAATCGTAATTTAAGTCATATATATATATATATATATATAGAATATTAAATAAAAGTAATCTTTTATTGTGTGTGATGTGCTCCCAAACCTTGAGAGACTCGGGCTTCACGATTTTTGTTAATTATGTTAGTAAGAGGATTCACGTTTCTTCTCTCAAGGAAGTGTTTCAGGTCTATGGTGATGTTTTGGATGTGTTCATTGCGTATAAGATTTTGAAAAGAAAATTCTCGGACTCTACTTTTGCGTTCGTTAGGTTCAGTAATAGAGATGAAGCGAGCTTGGCGGTGAAAAGAGCTGATGGTAGGGTGTTGGATGGTTTCAAAATCAGAATTTTCCACGACAATAATCCTGTAAGACTTTGCAAGAAGGTTGATGGTGTAAGAAGGTTTAATAAGGTTTGGAAGCCAGTATTAAGGGATGCTAGGTCGTTCAAAGAGGTGGAGGGAGGTGTGACTGTAGCAGGTGAGTTTCCAGTTCAGAAGTATGCTAGTCATCAGGCTGGGATTCATTTTAGTTCTGTCGTAGATGTTCATGTTTGGGTTGGTGATGACGGTGTAGCAAGATTTTCTTCAAAGCTTTCTGTTGCCAAGGTATTGCTGGAAGTTCAGTCCGAAGGTTCCTTATATGAGAAAGTCTCCATTTTCGTTGAAGGTCATTTAGTCTCTATTAAAGTTCTATCCGAGGTACAAGATGAGGTGAGAGTTCTTTTCGATGGAACTAAGGTTGATGGTGGTGTGTGGTGTGCGGATGTTGCAGAAGATTCAATTTCCTCACTCTTCAACGTGGAGGGTGCTGTAGAAGGTGGTCTCATTGGGGGACTTGTTGAGAGAGAACATGGTGAGGTGGTGCGTCAGAGGAGTGCCAATATCGATGGCTTTATGGAAGGTGGGTGGGAGCATGTAGATGGTATCGTGGAATGTAGGGATGCTTTTGCAGCAGGGTTTCACGGTGTGCCCATATCTTATTGTAATAGGCCACGTGAGCAGCATGTTTTCGATGATAGTGCTGGTTTTATTGTAATCAATAGGGATTTGGATCAAGCAGGGTTTCCGTTGTTGTATCCGTTGCAGGCGGGAGGTTGGGCGATTTATTTTGTGCGGCATTTGTTTTCAGTTTGGTTTCGCTTTGTGGTTTCTTGGTAGTTCTAGTTTCTTCCTTGGTGTTAGTGGACTGTTTCTAATACGGGTTTCTCAGCCCTCTGCTCTGGAGCTTAGTTTAATCGGGTTAGTTGAGTAGTCTTCAGAATTATTTGTTCTATGGAAGTATGTGTTGTTTCTTGGCCGAGGTTTTTGTCAACCTGTGGAATCCGAGACTTGTGTTTGGTTTATTTGTGCTGTTGGGGGGATTGTTGTAGGGTTGAAATAGTTTGTGTGTTGTAAGCTTTTTGTGTATACTGTTTCTTACCACCTTAAGGTACACTCTTTTTCCTCCAATTAGGATTAGGGAGATTTTTTAATGAGGTCCTTGAGGTGGTTACTTTGTTAATATTAATACAAAGTACCATCTTACAAAAAAAAGTAATCCCTTTTTAGTGGTTTTATTTGATAATTTTTATTTTACATAGTTAATTTACAATTAGTTATAACAATAATAAATCGTAAAAGAAATCTAGGAGATGTACCATTATTATTACCATATAAAGTAATGCATTAATTCATATATTTCTTTGGAGATGTAGGATTGCTATTGTCATTCGATATAAATGGAATGAGTATTAGATATTAAGGCATCTAAAATTAAATCCAAAATTAAAGAGAAATTAATTAATATTTTATTTAAAATCGATTTCGATTCAAATTGTACTAAATCCTACCATAGTCACTCTTGGTGGATAATTTGTAAATTCATATGTAAATTCTAATCGGATTTTAAGTATGCCCTGACCCTGGTATGGAAAACTACCCCTGGCCTAAACTTTTATGTGCCAAAAAAAATCAAGATCAAACTTGTGACTAACCTTACTTGCACTTAATAATAAACTCGAATCATTCCAAATTATATCCTTCTAAAGAGACTAATCAAAATATTAGAATTTTCAAAAGTGGTTTTTTCCTCCTCTCTCTCCAAAACATACGTTTTGCGTTGATAAAATTATTATAATATTTTTAATAAAACCAAAATTATTAAAGGAATACGTAGAAAACTTTAATACAATAAAACCAAAATTGATAGTTCGATATAAAAGAGTCAAAGTGATGAAATAAAAACCCTAACTACATAGATTTATAGTCAAATGTCTCAACACGAATTTAAGTAACGATCCGCTACAGTAAATGCCTCTTCTTTGTCATCTTGCTCAGCTGTTATCCTCCTCTTGTTGTTTCTTCCGAACTGCAGCACTATAAATGGCGCACAATGTAACAACAAGTACGACAACAGCGGAGGCTAGTATTATTATTATCCAGGACATGTCCATTATACGCGCTTCTTTTTGTCTGTTGGAGTACAATTTAACAGATGAAACCAGAAAACATTAAGTTAAGACTGAAAAATGTTTTATTATCCGACCGTAACAATTTTGTGTCGAGCAAAAAATAAACAATTTTGTTCTGGAAAAATAATACCTGTAGGGTTGAGGAGAAAGCCAAAGTATTCGAGAATGATCCTTCCAAGTATACGTCGTCTAATACCGACCATGTTGCATGTTATAAATAAGACCAATCTAGGGTTTACATTAAAGAAACAAAAAATAAAATGGAAAGAGTATTACATACTAGGGAGTCCAAATTTGGTTGCCATTTATTATATGGATTCACTTACTTTCCCTAATTTAAGACATACATATATACTTTTGAATATTAGATAAAAGTAATCCCTTTTACGTGATTTTAATTAATGATTTTAGTTAAATGGATTCTGATTAAAGGCATAGACATTATCTTTAGAGGTCCCAAGTTCAAGAACCAACAATTGCAAGTTATTTGAATGTTCATTGTCAAATAATTTAGTCTTTAGTACAAATACTACTACTTGTAATCACCTAAATTAATAAAAAAATTAATAATTTTAGTTCACGTAACTAATTACATTTAATCATAGCAGTAATAAAGTAATACATTCATAATTTTTTACTATTTATATATTATTCTCTTAAATGTAAAGTAATATTCATACATTTTATTTAATTTTTACTCGAATATCACTTAAAAATTATCAATTACCGTTATTATTTATTGTATTGACACCCATTTAACTAAAACGGTTTTACACATACGTATCATTGAGCTGAGTTTTAAAATATTTATAGAACAACTATTAAGAATGAGTCAAATGTGTTTTCAACATTCAAAGTGCTGGTGGAACTTTATTCTGGAAATAAGATTAAGTGTTTCATAATAGATAGTTGAGGAGAATACACAAGCGAAGAATTTGATGACTTTTGCAAGAAAGAAGGCATCAAAATATAGTTCTCAGTGGCGAAAACTCGTCAACAAAATAGAGTGGTAGAGCGGATGAACAAAACCTTGCTAGAGAGAACAAGAGCAATGTTGAGGGTTGCAGGTCTAGAAATATCATTTTGGGAAAAAGTAATCAGTACCGCCAGTTATTTGGTGAATCAGGCTCCATCAACTGCAATAGAGCTAAAAATACCAATAGAGATGTGGATTGATAAACCAACTGATTATTGAAACCTCCATGTATTTGGAAGTATTGTGTACGTGATGTACAACTCCCAAAAAATTTCAAAGTTGAATCCAAAATCTAGGAAATGCAAATTCTTGGGGTATGTTGATGAAGTATAAGGATATCGCTTGTGGGATCTCACTGCCCGCAAAGTAGTTATCAGCATGGATGTTATTTTTGAAGAAAATAAGCTACAAAGAAAAGAAGAAGATGATAGCACTAAAACGTCAGAGACTACACAGATACATGTGGAAAAAGAGTTTGAACAATGAGATTCTTCTGAAGCAGAACTATCACATGATTAATAAGAACCAAAGAGTTCTGAAGCTCCAACTTGTCAATTAGATCGTGTAAAAAGACGTCCCAATTAGCACTCAGATTATGTTACAGAAGTAAAACTGCATATTGTCTTTTAACAAAGGATGGTGAGCCATCAACATTCCAAGAGGCAATAAATAGCTCAGATGTTTCACAGTGGATGACAACAATGCAAGAAGAAATTGAATCCCTTCACAAAAAATAATACATATGACCTTGTGGTACTACCACAAGGAAAGAAGCCAATTGGTAACAAATGGGTCTTCAAAATCAAGGGAAATTGTTACGATCAAGTGGAGAGGCATCGTGCAAGACTGATGGTCAAAGGATATGCTAAAAAAGAATGTATTAATTTCAATGAAATCTTTTCTCATGTGGTTTGACCAACAAGGATTCGGGTAGTCTTGGAAATACATGCTACATTGAACTTACATATAGAGAAGTTAGATGTTAAATCAACTTTTCTTCATGAAGATATTGAAGAAGAGATTTACATGCTCTATCTTGAAGGATTTAAAGAAAAAGAAAAGAATAACTTGGTTTACAGGTTGAACAAATCTCTGTACGGTTTAAAGCATGCGCCAAGATGTTAGTATAATAGATTTGATTCCTTCATTATGTGCCTTGGATACAACAGACTTAATGCAGACCCTTGCCTTATTTCAAAAGGTTTAGTGATAACGGTTTTGTTATATTGCTATTGTATGTAGATGACATGTTGGTTGCAAGCCCCAATAAAGATCATATTGAATATTTGAAGGAACAACTGGCTAGGGAATTTAAAATGAAGTACTATAAAATATACGCAAATAATGTGCAAGTATACACAATCGCACAAGTAATTTAATGATGAGTGAGTATCGTCTCCACTGGGATTGGGTGAAATCACAAAAGTCTAACCAAAGCAATGCAATATTCTATCTAAGTATAGTTAGTCTTGATATATACAAATGTCACGTGACAAGCTTCCAATGAAATGAATGGTAAGGATTGGTCTAAGGTTGCTAAACTTATTTCTCAAGTATATTTAAGCTAACTGGTCTTTACTTACTCGACAGGGCTTTCCTAAAGTGTTCAAAATAACCTAACAGAATAGGATGCCAAGGCATCTGCTCTCACTCAACGATGTTGGACAGCCTACCCTATTGATAAAGACACCCTTTTTAGTCGTTGAAATCCTATCCTAGTCTCTTCCGAGATCTAAGGGATTAAGTTATAATATTTCTAGGCCGGTTCAAAGCCCCTTGAAAATACCATAACCCATTGCTTATGAGGATCTTATCTTGCGTTTCTTCCGAATACTTACAAGTATTTTTAGCTTAGGATTCTTCCGAATACCTAACCTTCATCTAAGAGATGGACATTTCCATGCCTCTTACAAGCCTAGATGGTGAAGCATTCATAAGCAAAGCAAATAAAGAACCAAAATAAACTTAAATATACTATTGAAAATAAAGTTCAAACAACCATTCAACCAACCATCACCAAATAAGTTAGTTCATGGTAGGGTTCGAAATATCCAAACACAAAGTCATAAAAATATTCGTTCCAACAACCCACAAAATAATATAAAAATAGCAGCAAAGAGGGAAGTGAGAAGAAGCCTTCGACGCGCCACCGGAGGTCTCCTCTCGGCCACCACGAACCACCTAGCTCGCTAGCTCCTTTCGGCGCCTAGCTTGCCACTCCTTGGAGCTTTATCAATGGAGGAATATTCCAAGGAAAAAGAAAGGAAAAAAAGAAAATAAAAATCTGATTTTTCTGCTCTATGCGTGTGCTCACCCTCCTCTCCTCTCTCTCTCCCATGAGGTGTCATATATAATAAATAAAATATCTAGGGGTAATGATGAGTTTGTTGGGTGCAAAATACCCCTCATACCCCTAGAATCACATTTTGTGCACGAATCTAATCCTCCAAGTGGCAGTGGTCCATTGGTAGCTCTGGCAGGCGGTTACAGCAGTCCTCCACGTGCAGGGACAGCTGTCCAGTGCCAGCTGTCCTAATGCAGAAATATCTTTTTGTCTTTTTCTGCGCCAGAAATGCCAAGGCATTTCAATCTGCTCTAGCAACGTGTGATGCCGCGGCATTACTTCCCAAAGAATCCTTTTTCTTGCTATTCCTTGCACACCATAGACAAACTGCACCTTTCCCTAAAACAGCATCATTAAGAAATAAAATAGCACAACCACCACAAATGCAACTATATGCAACTACATGATCCTAAAATGACTAAAATGAGCTTTTAAACAAACAATAACTTAAGTGAAAAAGGCTTTAAAAGTAGCCTTTTTAGGAAGTTAACACACCCCCAAACTTAAGCTATTGCTTGTCCTCAAGCAATGGATAGCAGTTACATAAGCATAATGTCATGGAAAAGTTCGATAGTAAAACAATAGGACAAAATTGAATTTCAATCCTCAGAACGATAGGCTTCAACATGCTAGACTTATCAAGAATTCAAGTACTTTTCCCTAGGTCAAAATCCTTTGTGGTAGTGTGTGTGCGTGATTGTATCCAATCTATACTTAGCGAATTTAGACAATTTCTAATCAAGTCCCCTAGTTTTTTTCAAGGCATTTACTTATCATTAAGCACATTTTTACTCCATTTTCTTTGATTTTTTTTTATTATTATGCTGTTATGAAGGGAGTCAGCTCATCACACCTACTCTCCCACACTCTAGATGAAAGGGAGCATACCTTCCATCCCCGAGCTAGTTAAGTAGAGTCATCCTATGACTTCTTTCATTCACTCATATGCACAAGGCTTCCATTTATTAAAGAAAGTTCCAGGAAATGCCACGGCAAAGAGGAGTGTCCCTCTACAGCTATGCTTAAGCATTTATTCACAGTTTCATTTCTAAGGGAGTTTATTTTTGATTTTTCTTTTAAACACCATACTATATTTCAATGCCAAGACTAACTAAAGTTCCTTCATAAAAATTTCCTAAATTTTCTAAGTATAGAGAACATACAAATCGTGTAAATATTTTTCACAAAGCATCAAGCCCTAGAGTAAGTTCTATCATTCTCAACAGTAATTTACATTCAGATTCTAGCCTAAAAAAATTATCATCATCGGATATCCTCAAAACATTTTATCTAACTGTCCTACCATTTACTGATGCCATGGCATAATACTATGCTAATGCTATCATGCATATGACATACCAAGAACAATACCTCCCCCAAACTTAAGGGAAGCATTGTCCTCAATGCTTTAAAGAGAACTAAACTAACTATAAACTATATGTTATGCAATGAAATGCAACTAAATGAAAATAGATGCAAGAGAGGTACCTCAATGTTTACGTGATGGTGGTGCTTTGGAGGTGCTAACAGCTCCTCGTCGGGTGCGCTTTCGGATAGGTGCTGGGATGGACTCGGAAGAATTGGAGTAATAGTGCGTAATGCGTCCAGCCGTGGTCTTGGTGCGGCGACCAGTACGTTGTGCATGAGAAGGATTGGGTGCTGGGATGGGGCTGGGTGTTTCTTCGACAGGGACAGTGGGCGGATATTCAAGAGTCTTGGACCGATGTGTATCAGGAGTAGGGTCATCAGCAGGAGGATCAGGTGCATCGTGCTCAGGCTCTGGAGATGCCTCGGCATTGAATGCTGGCAGAATTTCGTCTGGGAATACAGGAAAATTCCGTTGTCCGTGGGGAATGATTTCTTGAAAGAATGATTCCATCACAACATCTCTATGCTTCACATATCCAAAGAAGTTACGGATATCACCGTGTAAAGCATGCATTTGAGCTTGAGTCTGCATCACAGCTTCCTCGAGAGCAAGTAACCTTGCCTCGGCATTCGTTTCTGTAGTACCTGCAGATTTCTCATGAACAGGGTCGTTAGACTTGGGATTTTCAATTCCCAACAATAGTAGAAGTCTAGCCCTAGTGATACCCGATAATCCAGGTAAAATTTCATCAAAAGCATTTTCCTCAACCTTTTTCTTACGACATAAAGCGGTAATTAAATTAGGAAACACCAAAGCACTTGCCTTTTTACCCAAACAGTCGTGAACTTGCTGAACAATGATACGACCCACATCGATCAAACGGGATACCATTATAGAATGCAATAGCAATAAGCGTGAAAGTGATACCGTAGTTTTGTGGGAGGTGGGCATTAGTTTATGCTTGAGAAAGTGATTCCATAGCTTTACGCGCGGCTGAAGACGTTCCCGGTTGACCGAGTATCGGCTCGTCTGGCGACCATTCCACTCAGTGTTTTCGAAACAAAGGTCCTTCAAGATCCCATCGTATGTGTTGCTATCGGCTTCCTCTTCGAACGTGGCATGGGCGTCTACTACCTCTTGTAAATGAAAATAACGATTAATAGCAATGGATGTAAAACGGATTTGCTTACCTCGAATGAAGATGGAGTGTTGATTGGGCTTGGAAATGTTCGCATAGAACTCCTTAACTAATGAGGCATTCACCGAACCAGGATGACGGGCAAACTTCTGCCATTTGAGCGGCGTCACGATGTCCATAACATCGGGTCCAAAACCACCATCGATTTCCTCGGTAAAAATAAATCCTAACTCAAAAAAGAGTTTTCGGTTCTTGAAGTTTTGAAACCGAGCCTTGGCCTCATCGTTCTCAAACTGTTACCAAGCGGTCGTGCCGGTTGGAGCCGGTCTTGAGCGCACCATTTTCAGTGTTTTTTATGTAAGAAAAATGAAAAAGGAAGAATCTTTTGAAAGCTTTAAAAACTTGGATGTATTTCGGCTATGGAGAAATAACAAAGAAAGAAGATGAATGAAAGAAAGAGAAAAGGTAAAAGTTAAAATGAAAGAGAAAAATTAATAATGAAATATAAAAGAAAAAGTTAAAAATTTGGGAGGGAAAAGGGGTGATAGGACGGTTAAGAGAGAAGTTAGTGGGTGGGGTTGTGCATGTATAGGGAAAGAAAAACTGCCAAAAAGTAATGATGATGATGGGACAAAAACTGTGGAAAGAGAAAAGTAAATGTCAGAAATTAAATTAAATAAAAAGAAACAAATCAAATGAATATCTCTCCAATTAATGCTTTGTCCTTTCCCCCCTTTGGTAACCGCTCCTTGTACGGTTTACAGCAATGTGGTCCCTATAAATCAGATCAAAAATTAATTACAAAATAAAATAAAATAAAACTAAAGAAAAAAAACTTGAATGTTAAATTTTATTTATGCACAGACACAAATTCAATGCCGAGGCATCGAATTGTGGTTCTACTCTAGGCACGCTTCAGTATCGTGCAGCCGTAACACGTCCTTGTTGTGTGGTGGTGGAATTCCATTGTAGGCTTTCAGACGCTAGCCATTGACCTTGAAGATCTTCCCATTGTCTATTCTCTTGATGTCAACAACTCCATGGGGATAGACATAATGCACCTCAAATGGCCCTGACCATCGAGATTTTAGCTTCCCAGGAAAGAGTTTATGTCTGGAGTTGTAAAGCAAGACTTGTTGCCCCACATGAAAATGCCGTGGCATCAGTTTTTGGTCATGCCACTTCTTGGTTTTCTCCTTGTATATCCAAGCATTCTCATATGCTTGTGCTCTAAACTCTTCCATTTCATTAAGTTCTAATAATCTCTGCTCCCCAGCTAGTTGAGCATCGAAATTCAATCGCTTGATAGCCCAATAAGCTTTATGTTCAAGCTCAACCGGGAGATGACAAGCTTTCCCATATACTAGCTTGAAGGGTGACATCCCCAAAGGAGTTTTGAATGCTATTCTATACGCCCAAAGTGCTTCATCCAACTTTGGCGACCAATCCTTTCGCTTTGGGTTCACCACTTTCTCTAAAATCTGCTTGATCTCTCGATTAGATATCTCAGCTTGGCCTTTTGTCTGCGGATGATATGCCGTGGCAATCTTGTGTCGAACTCCATATCTCAACAATGCCTTAGCAATCAACTTGTTATCAAAATGGGTTCCTTCATCACTGATGATAGCACGAGGTACTCCAAACTGAGTGAAAATATACTTGTGCAAAAACTTGAGTACGGTCTTGGAGTCATTCTTTGAAGTTACTATTGCTTCCACCCACTTTGACACATAATCCACAGCAAGCAATATATATAATTTTCCTTTAGAAGAGGGGAATGGTCCCATGAAGTCGATGCCCCACACATCAAACAGCTCTATCTCCAAAATATTTTACAGCGACATCTCATGTCGTCTGGAGATGTTTCCAGTCCGTTGGCATCGATCACATCCTTTGTAAAATGCTTGGGCATCTCTAAACAAAGTTGGCCAGTAAAAGCCTGATTGCATGACCTTAGCAGCAGTCCTTGCTCCACCAAAATGGCCTCCACTTGGGGCCGAATGACAATGGTACAAAATATCACTTTGCTCCTCTTCAGGTACACATCGTCTAATGAGCTGATCATCATAATGTTTGAACAGATATGGCTCATCCCAAAAATAGTGCCTTGCATCGTGCTTGAACTTCTTTTTAGCCTGACTATTCAAATCAAAAGGCACAATTCCACTAACAAGAAAATTAACAAGGTCAGCATACCACGGGATTACCGCGACATAAAAAATTTTCTCATCAGGAAATTCCTCTTGGATATCTACAGTGTCTTGGCATTCAGAATTGTTCTCTAGCCTAGATAAGTGATCAACAACTTGATTTTCAGTTCCTTTTCTATCTACCACCTCTAAGTCAAATTCTTGCAAAAGTAAGATCCACCTAATAAGTCTAGGCTTGGCATCCTTTTTGTTCACTAAGTATTTTATATCCGAATGATCAGTGTGAACAATAACTTTAGTGCCTATTAGGTAAGGTCTAAATTTATCAAAAGCAAATACCATGACAAGTAATTCTTTCTCAGTGGTGGTGTAGTTCAATTGTGCTTCATTTAAAGTGCGGCTAGAGTAATAAATAACATGAAAGATTTTACCTCGGCGTTGCCCCAAAACAGCTCCTATGGCATAATCACTTGGATCACACATCAGCTCAAATGGTGATGTCCAGTCGGGAGGGACTACAATGGGTGCCAAGATCAGTTGTCGTTTCAGCTCAGTAAATGCGCCGAGGCATAATTCGTCAAACACAAAGGGTTGGTTTTGTTGAAGCAATGTGCACAGGGGTTTAGAAATCTTGGAGAAGTCTTTGATAAACCTTCTATAGAATCCAGCATGTCCAAGAAAACTTCTTATTCCCTTGACCAAAGTTGGTGGTGGCAACTTTTCAATCACTTCAATTTTCGCCTTGTCTACCTCAATACCCTTGTGTGAAATTTTGTGGCCTAATACAATGCCTTCAGTCACCATGAAGTGACATTTTTCCCAGTTTAAGACCAACTCAGCCTCCTCGCATCTCTTGAGAACTTTTGCTAAATTACCGAGGCATCGTTCAAAATCATCCCCACAAACAGAAAAATCATCCATGAAGATCACCAGAAAATTCTCAACCATATCTGGAAATATAGCTTGCATACAACGCTGAAACATTACCGGGGCATTATAGAGTCCAAAAGGCATCCTCCTAAAGGCAAAAGTGCCATAGGGACAAGTAAATGTAGTCTTCTCCTGGTCCTCTGGTGCGATGGCAATTTGATTGTACCCCGAGTACCCATCCAAAAAGCAATAGAATGTTTTGCCGGCCAATCGATCCAACATTTGGTCGATGAAAGGTAGAGGAAAGTGGTCCTTCTTCGTAGCTTTGTTGAGTTTTCGATAGTCCATGCATATCCTCCATCCGGTCACAGTGTGAGTGGGTAATAGCTCATTATCCTCATTCGTAACCACCGTCGTGCCTCATTTCTTCAGAACGCATTGGACAGGGCTCACCCATGAGCTATTGGAGATAGGGTAGATCACTCCAACATCAAGCCATTTCAGAATTTCTTTCATCATCACTTGCTTTATAACAGGGTTGAGTCTTCTTTGTGGTTCAATTGAATTGACGTGGCAATCTTCTAGCAGAATCTTGTGCATGCAGATAGTGGGACTAATGCCTTTCAAATCGGCCATAGTCCAACCAATTGCTTTCTTATGCTGCATCAAAACACTTAACAAACTTTGCTCTTGGTTAACAGTAAGGTTAGCGGAAATAATCACCAGTAAAGTCTCATCGCTACCTAAGTAAACATATTTAAGATGCCCTGGCAAAGTCTTAAGCTCTAGATTGGGTGCATGCACTAATGAAGGCTTAGGAGAAATGAATTCATCAAAATTTAGAGGTTCAAAATTCATACCTGATCTAACTTGTACTAAGCTAGATTGCTCCTCCAAAATTGGAAAGTCGTCGGACTCCACTAAGCTTTCATCATCCACCCAATATTCATTTTCTGCTAGCTGAATGAAGTTATTCTGGCAAAGATGTTCAGCCTCTTCTTCAATCACTGAGTTCAATTCAGAAATGCCTTGGCATTCTTCAGTGTCATCAACATATTTGAGTGTTCTAAAAACATTGACAGTCACACACTGATCAGCCACTCTCATGGTGAGTTCACCTTTTTCACAGTCTATCAAAATACGTCCAGTGGCTAGGAAAGGTCTTCCCACAATGATTGGTGCCTTGGCATCAACTTCGCAGTCCAGAATTAAGAAGTCGACTGGAAACACAAACTTGTCCACCCTTACTATGACATCCTCGACTCTTCCTTCAGGTTTAACATGGGATTTGTCGGCAAGTTGTAAAATAACTGAGGTGGGTCTTGCATCTCCTATGCCAAGCTTCAAGAATATCGATTTCGGCATTAAGTTGACACTTGAACCAATATCACATAAAGCCTTTCCAACGAAATTATCTCCAATTGAACAAGGAATAATGAAGCTGCCCGGATCATTTCTCTTTGGCGGCAACTTACTCAATGAAGAACAAAATTCTGTTACCGTGGCAACAGTCTCTACTTTCCTCTTCTTGGTACAGATGTCCTTCAGAAATTTGGCATACATCGACATCTGTTCAACAGCTTCCAAGAGAGGTATATTGATATGGAGCTGATCAAGAATGTCTACGAACTTCTTGAACTGAACTTCATCATTTTGCTTCTCCAATCTTTGTGGGAAGGGTGGGGGAGGTCTAGCTTCCTTAGCTGTAGGAATAGAATTTTCTTTTACCTTGGCATCAGAATCTGGTACCTTGGCAGAATCCTCCTCATTGTCCTTCTCAGAAACTCTATCATCTTGTAATTCAGCTTCAGTAGTGGGATTAGAATCATCATGTTGTGGCCCACTATCCTTGACTTGTCGATTGATTTGTGTTCCACTCCTAAGAGTTAACACATTGCAATGTTCTTTTCCAGGCCCTTTAGTGACTTCAGTATCACTTGGCAAACGTCCTTGCTGACACTCTTGCAATGCCGTAGCAATCTGACCAACTTGACCTTCCAAAGCTCTCAGAGACGAGCTGTGGCTTTGAAGTAAGGCGCCTTGACTATGAAGTAAAGCTCCTTGATTCTTAATTGAAGTAGAATGGTCTTGCAGCATTGTCTTCGTAGTAGATATGAATTCTTGAATTGTAGCTTCTAAGGAACTTATACTCGCTGAAGATGAAGCTCCTTTTTTAGCATTATGCCATGGCATAGCATTTTGGTAACCTTGAGGCTCATTGTGATTCTGCTGCCTAGTAGGTTGATTAGCATTGTGGGCTCCTTGATTTCCCCATGAAAAATTAGGATGCTGACGCCATCTAGCATTATAAGTGTTTGAGTAAGGATTGTTGCTGCCTCGATTGTAATTGCCTACAAAGTTGATGGACTCATGGTTGGTTGGGCATTCGCTCTCGTGATGATTGCCTTGGCATAACAGACATGCCAGACTAGTTGTTTTCACTTCCTTCACATCAGTGGAACATTGTAAGTTCTTCAACATATTAGTAATAGCGGAGAGTTGAGCGGACACCAAATCTTTAGCTTCTAACTCGAATGCTCCAGGTGCTCTCCTCCCACTCCCAAGTCTTGAGGAAGGAAATTGATAATCATTGTTAGCAATTCTGTCCAAGATAGCAAACGCCTCCGTAGGTGATTTATCCAGCAATGTCCCATTTGCTGAGGCATCCAGTAACATCCTCGTGGGTGCATTGACTCCATTATAGAACATGACTACTTGAGTCCAATCATGAAAACCATGATTTGAACACTTTCTAAGCAAACTCTTGTAACGATCCCAACACTCATACATGGATTCGTCGTCGCCCTGGCGTAAAGATGATATTTCATTCCTTAGCTGTGTATTCATATTCAATGGGTTGTACCTCAATAAGAAGCTCTTGCAAAGATCGGCCCATGATTCCATCGAACCGGCTAGTACACCACTCAACCAAGCCCTTTCTCGGTCACGCAATGAATACGAAAAAAGCTTTAATTTCAGAAAATCCTCATGCACTCCTTCTTGGCGGAAAGAATCACAAACTTCCAGAAAATTACGAATGTGCTGCCTGGCATCTTCAGTTGGCATACCCCCAAACTGCCCAATGGAATTCAACATGTTGAACAAGACTGGTTTCAGCTCGAAATGTGCAGCTTGAATTTCGGGTGCCACAATCCCAGGATTCAGATCATCCAGCATCGGATTTAAATGATCTCGAATAACACGAGGCCTGATAGCAGGTTCAGCATTGTTTAATGCCGCGACATTCTATTTTTCGTCATCTAGACCAATGCCTTGGTTTCCAATCTGATACATATTTCCTTGAGCACGTCTTCTTCTTCTAAAGAGTCTTTCAATCTCAGGTTCTATTGGTTCCAAAGGCTCTTCAGAATTTCTTCTAGGCATACACTAAATAAACCTGAAAAATAAAACAAAAATATCAAGTAAACTATACAAAAAAATAAAAAATACAAAACAAAATAAAATGCTCTGGCAAAACTAAATAACTTCAGGCTGCCAATCCCCGGCAACGGCGCCAAAAACTTGTTGCGTGTTATGAGTACTATAAAATATACGTAAATAATGTGCAAGTATACACAATCGCTCAAGTAATATAATGATGAGTGAGTATCGTCTCCACTGGGATTGGGTGAAATCACAAAAGTCTAACCAAAGCAATGCAATATTCTATCTAAGTATAGTTAGTCTTGATATATACAAATGTCACGGCAATGGATATGTGTAAGCTGGTGGATGCGGATTGATGGTGTGATGGTGTAGCAAATGGAAATGCAGTGGCAATGATGGATGTTTAATGTTGAGTATGGTGAAATGTTGAGGCAATGAGAAATGGTAAAAACAGTAAATAAAAAGATAAATAAAATAAGAAGAAAATAATCCTCACGTGACAAGCTTCCAATGAAATGAATGGTAAGGATTGGTCTAAGGTTGCTAAACTTATTTCTCAAGTATATTTAAGCTAACTGGTCTTTAGTTACTCGACAGGGCTTTCCTAAAGTGTTCAAAAGAACCTAACATAATAGGATGCCAAGGCATCTGCTCTCACTCAACGATGTTGGACAGCCTACCCTATTGATAAAGACATCCTTTTTAGTCGTTGAAATCCTATCCTAGTCTCTTCCGAGATCTAAGGGATTAAGTTATAATATTCCTAGGCCGGTTCAAAGCCCCTTGAAAATATCATAACCCATTGCTTATGAGGATCTTATCTTGCGTTTCTTCCGAATACTTACAAGTATTTTTAGCTTAGGATTCTTCCGAATACCTATCCTTCATCTAAGAGATGGACATTTCCATGCCTCTTACAAGCCTAGATGGTGAAGCATTCATAAGCAAAGCAAATAAAGAACCAAAATAAACTTAAATATACTATTGAAAATAAAGTTCAAACAACCATTCAACCAACCACCACCAAATAAGTTAGTTCATGGTAGGGTTCGAAATATCCAAACACAAAGTCATGAAAATATTCGTTCCAACAACCCACAAAATAATATAAAAATAGCAGCAAAAAGGGAAGTGAGAAGAAGCCTTCGACGCGCCACCGGAGGTCTCCTCTCGGCCACCACGAACCACCTAGCTCGCTAGCTCCTTTCGGCGCCTAGCTTGCCACTCCTTGGAGCTTTATCAATGGAGGAATATTCCAAGGAAAAATAAAGGAAAAAAAGAAAATAAAAATCTGATTTTTCTGCTCTATGCGTGTGCTCACCCTCCTCTCCTCTCTCTCTCCTATGAGGTGTCATATATAATAAATAAAATATCTAGGGGTAATGATGAGTTTGTTGGGTGAAAAATACCCCTCATACCCCTAGAATCACATTTTGTGCATGAATCTTATCCTCCAAGTGGCAGTGGTCCATTGGTAGCTCTGGCAGGCGGTTACAACAGTCCTCCACGTGTAGGGACAGCTGTCCAGTGCCAGCTGTCCTGATGCAGAAATATCTTTTTGTCTTTTTTTGCGCTAGAAATGCCAAGGCATTTCAATCTGCTCTAGCAACGTGTGATGCCGCGGCATTACTTCCCAAAGAATCCTTTTTCTTGCTATTCCCTGCACACCATAGACAAACTGCACCTTTCCCTCAAATAGCATCATTAAGAAATAAAATAGCACAACCACCACAAATGCAACTATATGCAACTATATGATCCTAAAATGACTAAAATGAGCTTTTAAACAAACAATAACTTAAGTGAAAAAGGCTTTAAAAGTAGCCTTTTTAGGAAGTTAACAGTGGTCGTTTCCACCACGTTAGAGCTACTCGGGCCTAACTGTGCAAGTGTCAACCACAACATCTTCATCACCAACATCCTCATCGGATTGCTTCTGTATGGTCTGCTTGCGGCATTGGTGCACGACTCCAATGCCGAAAGCAGTAGCCCGAGGGAAAACTTATTGGAAGAATCAATGATGTGCATAGGCAGGGACTGCTATATGCAGACATTCATAGGTGCGGCTGCATTTCCCTCTTTGGACTAATCTACAGTTTCCTGCTCTTCTTGAGAACCCGACCTGCTTACGACAACTATGGAAGGAACAACAGTCGGTACGTATATTCGAGATAAAAAAAATGAAGAGTTCGGATTCCTCATCCCTCTATTTTTCCTCTAACGAGATCTCATATTTGTAATGCACTTGAAAGGGTACATGTATTCCCAACAAAATTCAGAAAACCAGAGGTGACATTCAATCATATATACAAGTTTGCTATATGCAGAGTGTATTAGACATATTCAAACCAGGAAGCACGAATAATTTGTAAAATATTATTATTATCTAGTGATTGTAAATTTATTAAATTTCGAATTTGAACATAAAATTGTCAAAAAAATTCAAGATTTCTCCAATACATTTGCTTTTCCTCCTACTATTTTGATTTGTTTAACCCATTACAAAAATAAGATTTTCTTATGAACCGGGTTGGTTCTAGTGGTAAGTAACTTGATTTCACTTAAGCATCTCAAGTTCGAGTCTTTACGTATGTAAAAAAATTTCGTTGGAATACTCACCCACCTATGTTGATCATGAAATGATGAAAATATTCTTAAATATATACCACAAATTAACGAGACCTTTGTGTGATTTAAGTTAATTTTTAAAATTTTATTACTAAACATTAGGTATGATTTTGAAAACAATTAAAATTTTAGATATTAAAATAGATCAAAATTGATAGTTTAGATATTAAATACGTAGTTTACCCAATAAAAAACAAGAATTAGATAACCAATTAAACAATTATAAACCGATAGTTATGCATGAGGAAAGCTTTCGTTTGGTGTTGCGGCGTGTCTTTGATGTGTTTGCCACTCTGGTATGTCTTGTTCATCTCTGCTTTCTTCGGTGTTTTCGGATATGGTCTTCAATGGCTCCTCGTTAAACAGCTCATTGCCTTGCTTTATTTCCTCGTAAGTTTTCTCGGTTTTTTACTTAATAAACTAGTGAACCTCAGTGCTCCACATCGAACCATACATAGCCACCAAGTTCATGACTTTCTTTTTATTAGTGTCTGTCGACCAAGTCAGCAACCTTTCATTCTAAGGGTCTAACCTACCTTTCTTGCAGTGGGGGGGCAAGTAACGACTCATCTCCATTACTTGATATTAATATCTGATATCTATCTGTTAATTGTTTAGCTTGCTCACTTATGTAAATCTAGTTTTGTGGCAGGTATTTCTTCTGTGCTTGGTAGCTGGTTGTAGCATATGTTGGTTCAACATAGTTTGCTATGTTTTATGTGAAGATACTATTTTTTATCCATATTATTATTATTATTATTATTATTAATATTATTATTATCATTATTAATATTATTATTATTATTATTATTATTTTTATTTTTATTATTATTATTATTATTTTATTATTAATATATTAAATACATATAAATTACAAACCAATTACAATTCAACCGGCCCAGTTACAAACCAACTGAAACCGGTCCAAATCCAACCAGAAACCCTAAATATTTGGGTTTCCAGTTAGGGTTTCCTAACCCTAATCATCCTCAGCCGCCTCATCACAACCGTTGGATCTGGCACGATCCAACGGTCCACACGGTTCCAGAGAGGAACCCTAGGGTTTGATACCCTATGGCCACGCGGCGCCGCCCCAGCTTCCACGCGGTTGCCGACAGTCTTCTCGCCGCCTCCGCCGCTGCCACGTCCCAACCGAAGACTCCAGAAGATAAAATGGCAGCCGTCCACGCCATGACTACTCGGTGAGTCACCACTGGTAGTCCGGTGACTCACCGAAACTCACTCTTCGGACCGGTCCGACGGCCACAACGGTGGTGGCTATAAAAGCCACCACCCCACCTGAGAAAAAAAAAAGAGACAGAGACAGAGACAGAGACAGAGACAGAACCGAAAAAAAAAACAGAGAAAAGAAAAAATAAACTAATACCAACGATCTCAGTAGCAGCAAAGAACCAGAAGGAAAAAAAAAAAAAGAAAAAGGAAGAAGAGACTTACCGAGGAAGCTCCGACTACCAGATCTCACCGGAACCTTCGAAACAACGAAGGTACTTTTGTAGATTTGCTCCGATTGGGAGCCTTTTAGGAAGAAATAACACCGGAAACGTCCTTAGGACGGTCCGATCTATATATTAGTGTAAAGAAAAATTTTTCCGGCCACCGCATCCGGTGGCCGGCGGTGATGGTCACGGCGGCAGACGGTTGCCGTCCGGTGACCGGCTTCCCTCCGGTGAGGGAAGCTAGAGAGAAGGCAGAGAGTTTTAAAACTCTCTCTGCTAGAGAGAGAAAAAAAAAAGAAATGAAATGGCTGGCCCTTCGGGCCAGCCGGTTTGGACCATTTATAGTCCTTCCCGAACGACGTCGTTTCGGGAAGGACTATACGCGTAATTATGAAATAGTTAAACCCCGTCCGCAGTCCTCCGGATTTGTAAAATTTACATTTTAGTCACTAAATTAAATTTATAATATTCTTAATTTGGTCTTCGAATTTTAATTTCTTTTATTTTAGTCCTTCATATTAAAATAATATATTTAGGATAAATTACAGATTTGATCCATTAATTTCCATAAATAATTTTTAAATCCCTAGTTTATATTTTTAATTTATTTTATTATAAAATTCGAATTTTAGATAATTTTATTTTAGTCACTAAATCATTAAATCAGAAAATAACATATTTGATCCCTATAATTTTGATTAATTACGAATTAGACTTTTAATTTTATTTTTACTGTAATTTAGTCATTTATTTTATATGTTTTCTTTTATTTTATTGTTTTTAAATATATTGTTTTAATAGTATTTTTATTTTTATGAATAAATATTTTTATATATTCATAAATATATATATAATGGTAATTTTTAAATATTCATCTTAATAAATCGAAGAAAAGGACAGTCTTAATACAACTGGATGTCCTATTCTGATATTTTAAAATTAAAAATTAAATAATATTATTTATCAATATCAAAGAAAAAGAGCTGTCTTAAGGCACCTAGAAGTTCTTTTTGGATATTTTAAATAAATAAATATTTTATATATATATTTTGAAAATAATAGAATTAAATATATTTTTGAATTTTTAAATTTTAATAATAGAGACAATTTATAATTGCAAAGTACCAATTTTGGGCGTTGTAGGGGTGCTAATCCTTCCCTAAACGTAACCGACCACGAATCCCTTTTTATTACTAAAAAGAACGAATTTTTGGTTATAAACGCAGATCAGTTTAATTTTTTTAATTGATGTTTTCTTAAAACTCTTTTAAAAGATATTTTTTAGGTATTCGACCTACCTAACCCAAAAGGCCGATGGCGACTCTTAAATTATTTTCAAAATTATTTATTCACATCAATTTTCTCGCCCAATTTAATATTTCGTGCCCGGACGAAAACCGGTTACGACAGCTTGGCGACTCTGCTGGGGACTGGTCAAACTTTTAAAAATTTAATTATAAATTGTCTATATTAACTAAAAATTAAAAATTCATATATTTAATTTTTAATTCTTTCTTTTCAAATTTTTTATGTATTTATTATTTTTATAATATTTATATGTTTTATTTGCAAGTATTTTATTTTATTAGTTATTTTGTCAGAGGTATGAACATTTCTCCTCACACACAACACTTGCATTGCATAACATAAAGCTCTATAATTGAGTTGTCCCTTTTAAGTGGGAGTGAAAGCAACGTCTTCGTGAGAATTTATTCTCCGTGTCAGACCTAGCAAGTAACTTTCGGGGTTCATATGCTCTATGTCTTCGTGAGAATTTATTCTCCGTGTCAGGCATAGAGAAATGTATCCCCTCGAATTGAACTCGATTCACTTTAGTCTGTAATGGACTAGGATTGAGGGTTAGCAACCCAAGGGGGCACTAACAAGGACAATTCGGGTACCTTTACTCCTAGATCTGAAACCCTGCATATAAAAAACCTTAGAAACTCTTCCAATCAGAAGTCATGCCGAAATTTTGTCCAAAATAGGTGTACACACAGGAGAAATGAATTATGTCTTTCCTGTTAATTTATTTTACATGTTTATTTAAATTATTTAGAAAAGCATGTTTAAATTAAATAAATGTTATTATTAAATTTTTTATGTAAACTAATTTATTTTCTTTTTGTGTGTTCTTTATTTTTCTGTTTGCATTGCATCATACAGGATAAAAGACATTGATCCTTGTGTTAATTGTCTCATTGGAAAGCCTTCATCTATGGATAAAAAGTGTTCAAGTCAAGTAATTCTAAACTCAGAAGTAAGACAGTGGGCTGAAGATTTACAAAGACAAGAAGGAGACAGTCTGCAGGATGATTATGTATCTGACTTGGCCAGTTATGCTTCAGTTTCACTAAAAAGAAATGATATGCAAGATTTGCGAAGCATTTGGGAAAGCTGGGATTCAAACAAAAAATTGCAGTTTTATCAGACTTACGGAGACATCCCATATTTGCTCTATGTTGAAGTTGATGATGAATTACTTAGAGCCCTAGTTCAATTCTGGAATCCAGGGTACAATTGCTTCACTTTCAATAAGGAAGACTTGGTCCCTACTATTGAAGAATATACAACTTTGTTACATCTTGAAGGTGCTTTGGAGAATCGAATATATTCAAAGTCAATTAAAACTCAACCCTTTCGAGTTAAATTAGCAAAGATTGCCGGGGTACGAGAAGAATGGGTAGCATCCCGTACAAAACAAAAAGGCGAAAGCGAAGGCATTGCTTGGACCAACATCAAAGAACTTATTCAGAGTCATCCAGATATTAAAGTACGATTCGATCTATTTGCTCTGGGTATATATGGTATGGTCATATTCCCAAAAGTATTGGGATATATTGAAGCTGCAGTGGTAGACTTGTTTGAACAACTACCGAAGAAGATTAATCCTGTTTCTGCCATCCTAGCAGAGACCTTCAGATCATTAAATGCTTGCAGAAGGTTAGGAGGTGGACGATTCTCAGGGTGTACTCAGTTGTTATATGTTTGGATCCGTAGTCATTTCTGGAGAACAGAAAAGGTTTCATACCGAAGCTTTAATACGGATTATTTACCATTAAAGGAATTTCTGGAGAAGGAATGGCCGAAAGAAATTAAGAAAGATATGTGGATTAATGCCTTTCGAAATCTGCAAAGCAATGACGTTGTTTGGCGAGCCCCGTGGCAAATACAAAGGGAATTCATTTACAGATGTGGGGATTACAATTGGATAATGCTGCTTGGATTATGGGGAGGAATTGGATATGCACCACTTCTGGTTATAAGACAGTATGAAGGTCGTCAATTTGTACCTATCACTACTGGATTACAGTCATCTGAGTTCGCATTCCACAGCAAAAATTATAAAAGAAATATCATGGAAGCCGTTACAGCTTGGAAAACAATTTTTTGCATCCGAGCTAAAGCAGCAAAAGAAATGTTAACTCCTGATTATGAAGAATGGAGATCTGTCAGGAAAAACGAAAATATTCCTCTACCAGATCAAAATGAGGATATTTCTATGGAAGATCGCATTAAGGTGGTTCCATCAGAGATTGAAATCTTGAAAGCTGAGTTTGAAGCAGAAAGAGATGGCTGGTCGAAAGAGTTAGAGCAAATGAGACAAGATAAAGCTATGTTAGGGGTTGACATTGACTTTCATTCATCACAATGTGCAATGTTGAGAAGAGATAAAGAAAAAGGTGAGGATGAGTACAGAGCCTTACAGAAAGATTATCAGGAGTTATATAAATCCCGAAAAGCATCAGGACCTAGCCAATCGACGGTACAGATGACCAGAGAATTGAACATTGAGAAAAGACGAGTTGAAGATCTAAAAGGAAAGAATAGCCGTCTACTCAAAAGCCTGGAAAAAGGAAAGCAAAAAATGGAAGATTTTGAGGTCGATAGAAGAGAGCGAATTATAAAACACAAGGCTGAACACCGTGAGATCATGAATGAAATGCAAAGAGAAAGGGATCGAGCCAAAGATTTAGAAGAGATGAAGAATGACATCTTTGATAAATTTGAAGGCGAGAAAAATATTATGTTCAAGGGATTTGAATCTGAAATGAACCAGTTGATTGCTGAACTTGAAGTCAGAGGCCAAAAGATGGAAGAATCCAATGTTGAAAAAGAAAAATGGGAGCTAGAAAGAAAAAATTTCAACACCAGACTTGAGGTAGAGCAGGAGGTGGCTAGCAATTGGATGCAAAGATGCAGAAACAAAGATGTTCAAATCCAGAAACTTAATCAAAGAACGCAAGAAGCACGAACAAAACTTGAAGAGGATTTGGATCAGTCTAGAAACAAAAACTCAGAGTTTAATGCTTACATTTTGCAACTTGAGGAATCATTGTTTCAAGAAAAGGTTCGTCTAGGACCTAATGATCTCAAAGAAAGTAATGAGGAAAATGCTTCACTGCGAAGACGCATTAGAGATCTTGAAAAAATTCTGCACAATTGCCAAGTCAGAATCACTGAGTTAGAGCAAACTCTTGAAGGAACAACTGAACGATGGCAAAAGTCAACTGAGTTCTATGTCGAAAGAAGTGAAGAAAGAAGCAATATGGTGTTCGAGGCCATGGTACAAATGAGCGAAGTTGCCAGATATGTTGGGGAACTAGCTGTTGAAGCCAAAATAATTGAGCATCAAGTTGATCCAGTTTCTAGATGTGGAAAGAAGGTGTCATGGTAAATGAAAGAAATTATAGAGCTTAATAGGAAAGCTACGCCTTATCTGTAGTTATGAACTATTATAAAGAAACTTTTGTATGCCGATGAAAGTTGTTCTATGACAGTTAACTTTTTGGGATCAATGTTTTTACATACATGCATTTTGCATACATTCATCATTCATTTCACAATTTTCGCTATGAATTATTATTTACTAAGTTAAAATTCATTAATTAAAATTTAAAAAAATAATATTAAGAGATTTTTCAATCGCAGTTACTCTGGCCAAAAGAGAAATACTACATCACTACGGTACTAGACAAGCTACTAAGAGAATTATGGAGGATAAAATACAGCGTATTGAGGAACAGCATCATAAAGAACAAGAAGAAATGAGAATGAAGTTGGAAAAAATTGAAGCCAATATTGCAAATTCACAAGACAGTATGATGAAGAAGATCGAGGACATGTTTAAAAGGCAGGCTATCAGTGGAAAAATGCATGAAAATCCTGTATCTTTCGACCAAGAACCCATATATCCTCTAGGTTTTTCACCAGAACCAATTTATCACTCTGGTATTACCCCTATACAAATCAATGCTCGTACATCTGCATTACAAGAAGCTAAACCACATGAAGATCAACAAGTGGATCCCGCATCTTCAAGCAAAAATCCGCTTATATCAGATGTGAAAGTAGGGGATCTTAATACTGATCAGTTGATCCCAGATTTGAATGAGCTAAATGAGAAACAAAAAGTAAATGAAGAACTGACCAGACAGATCAAGAGCTTAGAAGAGCGAATGAAATCCGTGGAAATAACTGAATCATTCTATGGATTTGATGCTAGTGAGTTGAGTTTGGTTCCAGACCTAATCCTCCCTATCAAGTTCAAAGCTCCCGAATTTGATAAATATAATGGTACTACATGCCCTTCATCCCACATCACTATGTTTTGTCGAAGAATGGCAGGATATGTAAAGGACGAGAAATTGTTAATTCACTGCTTTCAGGATAGTTTGACAGGACCGGCTTTAAAATGGTATACTCAATTGACCAAAGCCAACATTAGATCTTGGAAAGATTTGGCTAAAGCATTTCTAGAGCAGTACCGCCATGTGACAGACATGATCCCTGATAGATGGACTCTTCAAAACTTGGAGAAAAAGAATAATGAAACATTCAGACAGTATGCTCAGAGATGGCGTGACACTGCAGCCCAAGTTCAACCACCTTTGTCAGAAAAAGAGGCCACAGTAATGTTTGTCCATACATTGAAGGCCCCTTATTTAAACCATTTAATGGGGAATGCAACAAGAAATTTTGCAGATTTGGTCATTTCTGGAGAATTAATTGAAAATGTCTTGAAAAGTGGCAAGATTGAATCAAATGATGGGTCTAGTTCCAAAAGACCTACGTACCGGAAAAAGGAGAATGAAGTCAACAATGCAAATTCTTACAGCAAGGATTCATCGAAAAGTGTTACAATAACCCAGCCAAGGGTTAAGAAAGAGGAAACAAACACTAATCGAGCAGAGTCCAGAGGATCTCGAAAAGAAAACGAAAGGTTGTCTTTTACACCTTTACCAGTACCATATGCAGAGATCTATGATTCGCTGTTAAAAGCAGATGTTATACGGCCCTACCCTTTGGTTCCCATGCAACCACCATTCCCTCCTTGGTATGATACAAAGGCACACTGTGTTTACCATGAAGGAATTACGGGTCATTCCATTGAAAACTGTTTAGCATTCAAAAGGGTGGTTCAAAATTTGATCAACACTGGGAAGTTGGAATTCAATACACCATCCGCATCAAGTCATCCATTGCCAAATCATGGAGATAAAAACGTGAATGCAATTCAGGAAGAGAATAGAAAGAAAGCAAAGACTGACATTTCTGAAATTAAATCTCCGTTTGTTTGGATATTCCAACAACTTTCTTTAGCCGGTATAATTCCACAACAATTCAGGCCAAAGCAGAATGAAGGCAAGAATTATTGTGAATATCATCAGGAGAAAGGGCATAAAATTCAACTATGTCCTGAGTTTAGAGATTTGGTGCAAAAATTGATGAACAACAGAGAAATAGAATTCTTTGAAGAAGAACCCGGGAAAAAAGAAGATGATGTTTGCTCATCAGAGGATTCTAAATCAAATCAAAGAATAAATGATTCTGTGATCATTAATGTGAAATCATCCACGGTGATTCCTGCACCAATAAGGCCAAAAGTTGTTATTTCCACTCCTCTACCATTTCCATATAAAGATACCCGTAGGGTACCTTGGAATTATACTACCAATGTTTCAATGGTAGGAGGACCTGATTCTCTAGATAAAACAGAAGAGAAAATACAAAATTTGAGTACTACATCGACGTCTGAAGCAGTGGGCGAGGTCGGTTTCTTTACAAGAAGTGGGAGATGTTACTCTCCCGAAACATCCAATGCTTCAGAACAAGTGAAAGCAAAAGGAAAAGCTGTGGCAATACCTCAGAAGGTATTTGAAGATGAATCCCTTCCAGCATTCAATGAGCCTGTGACAGAAAAACAAGCTCAAGAATTTTTGAAATTCCTAAAACATAGTGAGTATAGTGTGGTTGAACAACTACACAAACAACAAGCGAGAATTTCTATTATTGATCTATTGATGAATTCAGAAGCGCATAGGAATGCTTTGATGAAAATTCTCAATCAAACATTTATCCCCGAAGATATATCCCTCAATAAACTTGACAGAATTGTGGGACATATAGCCGCTGACAATTACATAACATTCACAGATGATGAAATACCGGAAGGCGGAATGGGGTCAGTAAGAGCTTTAAACATCACGACACACTGTCATGGTCATGTATTGCCAGGAGTATTGATTGACAATGGATCTGCTCTCAACTTGATGCCTCTAGTTACACTTCAAAGAATGCCTCTGGATCAATCACACATGAAGAGTTATCAGAATGTGGTACGAGCATTTGATGGTACTCAAAAAGAAGTGCTTGGGAAAATGGAAATACCGTTGTTAATTGGCCCAGTCGTGTACAATATTGATTTTGTGGTGATGGACATCCACCCCACATATAATTGTCTCTTAGGGAGGCCATGGATTCACTCAGCAGGAGCCGTTCCTTCTTCATTACATCAGAAATTGAAATTTGTTGTTGATGGACAACTAATATGCGTCAATACTGAGGAAGAAATCATTGCGTCTGTAACAAGCGATGTTCCATATATCGACACCAATGATGAGGCTCTTGAATGCTCTTTTCGAGCTCTTGAATTTGTAAATGCAACCTTTATTGCAGAAGGAAGCAAAATTCCATATCCCAGACTGTCTGATTGTACCAAGATGACGGTACAACAAACTTTAGGCATCGGAGCTAAAGCTGGAAGAGGTCTAGGAAAGAATCTTCAAGGGATTTCAGTTCCTATCAGTATACAGATAAAAAAAGACCGTTTTGGGCTAGGGTTTAAGCCCAATCTTCAGCAAAAGAACAAAGAGATTAAAAGAAGATGTGAAGACAGAAAGGCAAAATTGAAAGGAGGAGAAATCCTTTGGAAACACATGTCTTTCCCACAGTTGAAAACCATATTCAGATCAGGGGGAACAATTAATGTGGAACAGCAGCTTGTTGAAGCTTTTAAAGAAGAAAAGATGACAAAAGATCAAGACATAGTTGAAGAAGCTATGAATGGATTATTTATCAACATGATCACGAAGGACAACAAAAATGGCAAATACTTGGATAGGATTCGACCATGTCTTCCTGGAGAAACACTCACCAATTGGACCACTGAAGATCTTCCTATAGTTTTTAATATTAATGCAGAGTAATATTCAGAACTAATCTTTATGTTTAGCTCAAAAATATGAAAACTTTTTGGTATCTTGTAAAATAAATTATGTTAAATATAAGAAATTTTCTTTAAAATTTTCAGATGGCAATCATTCTTTACATTTTCTTACATTTTTACATTTCATAAATTTACTATATTCTTTCGTAAATATGTTCCGATTTAAATTTGCAGGTGTCACAGTGTTAATAGCATGTTTATTCCTAGATCAATGGTTGTGAAGATGAACTGGAATGTGATATTCCTACTGAACTATTAAGATTGGTAGAAAAAGAGGACAAACAAATTCTACCACACAAAGAAGAGGTTGAAACTGTGAATTTGGGAACAGATAAAGAAATAAAAGAGGTGAAAATTGGCACTACTCTGACAATCCAGATAAAGCAAGAATTGATAAATCTCCTTCAAGAGTTCAAAGATATCTTTGCATGGTCTTATCAAGATATGCCCGGTTTGAGCACAGATATAGTGATACACAAGCTTCCAATCAATCCGGAATATAAACCAATCCAACAAAAGCTTAGAAGAATGAGGCCAGAAATGTTGTTGCAAATCAAAGAAGAAGTGATGAAACAAATCAATGCAGGTTTCCTACAGGCATCTAAATACCCAGAATGGGTAGCCAATATTGTTCCCGTACCTAAGAAAAATGGAAAAGTTCGAATGTGCGTGGATTATAGAGATCTCAACAAAGCTAGTCCGAAAGATAGTTTTCCCTTACCCCACATAGACACATTGGTGGACAATACTGCAGGGCATGCATGGTTTTCATTTATGGATGGCTTTTCAGGATATAATCAGATAAAAATGAATCCTGAAGACATGGAGAAAACAACATTTATAACCATGTGGGGCACATTCTGTTATAAAGTGATGCCATTTGGATTGAAAAATGCAGGGGCAACATATCAAAGAGCCATGGTAACTTTGTTTCATGACATGATGCACAAAGAGATTGAAGTATATGTAGATGACATGATTTCCAAATCCAGAACGGAAGAAGAACATATTCAAAATCTGAGGAAGCTTTTCCAGAGATTGAGGAAGTATCAATTAAAGCTTAACCCTGCTAAATGCACTTTTGGGGTAATTTCTGGGAAACTTTTGGGATTTGTAGTCAGCAAAAAAGGAATTGAGATTGATCCAGATAAAGTAAAAGCAATTCAAGATCTTCCACCACCCAATACAAAAAAAGAAGTTCGAGGCTTTTTGGGAAGATTAAATTATATATCTCGGTTCATTTCTCAATTAACTGACAAATGTGATCCAGTGTTCAAATTACTTCGAAAGAACAATCCTGAAGTCTGGAATGAAGAATGTCAGGAAACTTTGGATATTATTAAGAAATATTTATCCAATGCCCCAATTTTAGTATCACCAATACCTGATAGACCATTAATTCTCTACTTGACGGTCTTCGAAAATTCGATGGGATTTGTACTAGGACAGCATGATGAATCAGGAAGGAAAGAAAAAGCTATTTATTATCTGAGCAAGAAATTTACTGATTGTGAAGTTCGATATCCACCAATACAAAAATTATGTTGTGCTTTGGTGTGGACTACTCGAAGACTCAGACAATATATGTTATACCATACTACTTGGTTGATATCAAAACTTGATCCTTTGAAATTCTTAATGGAATCACCAGCTTTGACAGGCAGAATGGCTAGATGGCAGATGTTATTATCTGAGTTTGATATTGTATATGTCAACCAAAAAGCAATAAAAGGAAGTGTCATAGCTGATTTTTTGGCCAGTCGTGTCTCAAATGATTATCAGCCTTTGAATTTTAATTTTCCCGATGAAGATCTGTTATGCATATCCATGAATGAAGAAGTCAAAACAAATGATGCATTTGCAACTTGGAAGCTTTATTTTGACGGAGCATCTAATGCTTTGGGACGAGGAATCGGGGCAGTGTTAATTTCTCCAGAAAATGTTTATTATCCCTTTACAAGTAGACTGGAGTTCTTTTGCACCAATAACATGGCGGAATATGAAGCTTGTGTCATGGGATTGAAAGCAGCTATCGAAAGAAAAATCAAATTTCTCAAGATATATGGAGATTCATCGTTAGTGGTGTATCAATTGCGAGGAGAGTGGGAAACAAAAGATCCCAAATTGTTGGAATACCGAAATTTTACCCTCGAATTAGTGAAAGAATTTGAGAAAGTTACATTCAATTATCTCCCTCGGGAAGAAAATCAAATGGCAGATGCTTTGGCTACATTAGCTGCTATGTTTCAGGCAAATAAGAAAGTTGATATGATGCCAATCAAAATGCAAGTGTATGAAATTCCTGCACATTGTTATAGTGTGGAAGAAGAGGTAGATGGTAAACCATGGTATCATGATATCCTGCAATATATCAAAAATCAAAGTTATCCACCAAATGCATCAGAAATTGATAAAAGAACTTTGAGAAGAATGGCTGCTGGATATTTTCTTGATGGAGAGATTATGTATAGAAGAAGCAGTGATCAAATGCTGTTGAGATGTTTAAATACCAGTGAAGCTCGAAACGTCATTGAAGAAGTACATAGTGGAATATGTGGAACACATGCAAATGGTCTTTCCATGGCCAGAAAAATAATGAGATATGGATACTATTGGGCTACCATGCACACAGATTGCATTGATTATGCAAGGAAATGTCATAAATGCCAGATATATGCAGACAAGATTCATGTACCCCCATCTCCTTTACATGTAATGACAGCACCCTGGCCATTTTCTATGTGGGGAATAGATGTCATTGGTGCAATCACACCAAAAGCATCGAATGGACATTGCTTCATTCTTGTGGCAATTGATTATTTTACCAAATGGGTTGAAGCTGCTTCATATGTCAATATTAAGAGGTCCACAGTTTGTAAATTCATAAAGAAAGAGATAATTTGCCAGTATGGTCTACCAGAAAGGATCATTACAGATAATGCTCTGAACCTGAACAACAAATGATGACCGAACTTTGTACACAGTTCAAGATCAAACATGCAAACTCAGTGGCATATCGTCCAAAGATGAATGGGGCAGTTGAAGCAGCAAATAAGAACATCAGGAGAATCATTACAAAGACTACTGAAACCTACAAAGATTGGCACGAGAAGTTACCTTTTGCTCTATATGCATACCGAACTACTGTTCGAACATCTACTGGGGCAACGCCTTTTTCTTTAGTCTACGGGATGGAAGCAGTCTTACCAATTGAAGTTGAGATTCCATCGCTCCGAATATTGAGAGAAATAAAATTGGATGAATCTGAATGGATCCAAGCTAGAGTTGATCAATTGAACCTTATTGAGGAGAAAAGATTGAAAGCTATTTGCCATGGACAGATGTATCAGAAACGGATGATGAAGTCTCATGATAAGAAAGTACATCCAAGAGAATTCCAAGAGGGTGATCTAGTATTAAAAAAGATCTTGCCTATACATAAAGATTTCCGTGGGAAATGGATGCCTAATTGGGAAGGACCATACGTTGTGAAAAAGGCCTTTTCCGGAGGAGCGTTGATCTTGGCAGAAATGGATGGAAAAATTCTGAGAAATCCAATAAACTCGGATTCTGTCAAGAAATATTATGCTTGAAGAAAAGAAAGAAGAAGAGAAAAAGAAAAAGAAAGAAAAAAAAAGGAAAAGAAAAAAAAGAAAGAAAAAAAATAATAATAATAGAAAAAGAAAAGGGTCAAGGTGAAAACCCGCAAAGGGCATCTTGTAACCAAAGGAAGGATTTGAGTTGAAAACCTGAAAAGGCGGCTCAAACGCAGTTTGATATTAGGCATCTGGCAATTGAATCCTCTTAAGATTTTGACAGTTTGGGAGAAACTTCACATCTACAAGCATTTTGACAACGTTTGAAATCTTCCAGACAAAAGTTTACATCATTACTCTAAATTGTGTCAACTTGATTAATTTAGAAATACTTATGCTTGTAATTTGTTGAGACATTTGAATTTTTATTCTTATGCTTGCCATAACTTTGAATACAATTATATCTATTTCAAGTTCAATTTATTTGAGATTCAATTTATTTTTGGAAATTCAATTTATTCTTTTCTATTGAATTAACATAATTTTGAAATAAATTAAAGATTTCTGAATATCACTTTATGTTAATACTTTTAAATACATGGAATACAAAATAAGCAAATCATCACCATTTTGAACAATAAGGGTGTTATGCTAGATATAACCAACAACAAGGTCGAATTTGACAAATCTACTCATCAATTGCTCCAACCGATCACCATTCAGTTCTTGCACATTTGTTTGAAAAGATATACTAAGACAATAAAAGGCAACCTTTGTAGCATTGATTCCAACAAAAAGAAACAAGACATTGATATCACTGGGAAACATGTTTCTATACAGATCCTTGTATATGGTTTTTAAGGAAACCTAGAAACATTTTCACCTCATCAGGTTCAAGTGGAGTAACTTTATTCCTTCCAACCCATACTAGATTCCATTTTCAGTACTCATCAAGAACATACTTCTGAATACTCGAAGGTGGCTTATTGTCATAGCTTCAAGAGCCTTACAGATTCTTTCTGTCAATCTGGAACTTCTTGTACATGTTTGTAAGCAGTTCAATTTTGTTCTTGGATCCTATGAAGACTATCATTTCTTTGTCAAGGGAAAAGTATCAGCACATGGAGGAAGCAGAATAAGAGAAACTCTGTTCTTAATTGGCAGATTATGAATATAGCCTATTTTCAGTATGACAGCAGGAAAATGCTTCGAATCTACAAATTCTGGCTTTACATCGAATAAGTACTGTGATATCCCAGTCCAAACATTAAATGGAACAACTGAATGTGCTTATAGCATCTTCTGGAAGTGTTCTTTGAGTTATCTGATCTGATTAGACAGAATAGCATCTTCTGGAAGTGTTCTTTGAGTTATCTGATTAGACAGAATAGCATCTTCTGGAAGTGTTCTTTGAGTTATTTGATCTGAAGAAGTGTATCAGCAGCCTTAGTCATTTGAGCAGCATATAAAATTTGCCAATTCTGCAATTAATGAATTTGGACCACACATCTCTACCTGACTATTGAAGTTTCAGCCTTTGAGAATCCCATTTTTGTCAAGTATAACAGTTTATTCTCCTCATCAGAATCAGAATTCAAGATTTCTCGGTATTAGAAGAACTATCGATATCTGTGAAATCATCCTGAAAGGTTACTTCATAATCAGATGAGTTGCTATCAGAATCAACATGTTGCCTGAATGCAAGCTTTTCAAGAGCATATACTATTGAGTTTTATTCTCAAGAGGTTCTGTGACATTATATCTACATCTGCATTTGTCAAAGATGATAGATTCTTTGATTCGAAGAAGACAGATATATTGGGTTTTTATAATTGAAGAAATACTCAATTCACCAATCTGAAATCAAATAATTTAACATTCATGCATCATATTTTAGGTGTTTACAAAAATAGATGCATTTTCATTCATTTTTATTCTTGTTAAATTGTTAACAGAAATTTCAAAGATTTTAGCAAAGATTTCAAATCCACTTGATGGATCATTCTTTTCCAGAGAAAGTTCATAATGAGAAGAACTCATCTGAAGAAGGAAGAGGAAGTTCATAATGAGAAGAACTTGTTCAACCTTTTGCTTGAATTCATCACTTGATGGATCATTCTTTTCCAGAGAAAGTTCATAATGAGAAGAACTCATCTGAAGAAGGAAGAGGAAGTTCATGATGAGAAGAACTTGTTCAACCTTTTGCTTGAATTCATCACTTGATGGATCATTCTTTTCCAGAGAAAGTTCATAATGAGAAGAACTCATCTGAAGAAGGAAGAAGAAGTTCATAATGAGAAGAACTTGTTCAACCTTTTGCTTGAATTCATCAAATTGATGGATCATCATTTCCAGAGGAAGAGTTCATAATGAGAAGAACTCGTCATCTGAAGAAGGAAGAAGAAGTTTATAATGAGAAGAACTTGTTCAACCTTTTGCTTGAATTCATCAAATTGATGGATCATCATTTCCAGAGGAAGAGTTCATAATGAGAAGAACTCGTCATCTGAAGAAGGAAGAAGAAGTTCATAATGAGAAGAACTTGTTCAACCTTTTGCTTGAATTCATCACTTGATGGATCATCATTTCCAGAGAAAGAGTTCATAATGAGAAGAACTCGTCATCTGAAGAAGGAAGAAGAAGTTCATAATGAGAAGAACTTGTTCAATCTTTTGCTTAAATTCATCATTTGATGGAACATCATCCCCAGCAGAAAGTTCGTAATGAGAAGAACTCATCTGGAGAAAAAGAAGAATTTATTCAATATCTCCAAAATGATCAAAGTAAAGTCAAATGGATAAAAAATTTTATTATCTTTTCATCTTTGCCCTATTCTTGTTAACACAAGAATGAGCAAAGAGGGGCAGCTGAAGATACTATTTTTTATCCATATTATTATTATTATTATTATTAATATTATTATTATCATTATTAATATTATTATTATTATTATTATTATTATTTTTATTTTTATTATTATTATTATTTTATTATTAAATATATTAAATACATATAAATTACAAACCAATTACAATTCAACCGGCCCAGTTACAAACCAACTGAAACCGGTCCAAATCCAACCAGAAACCCTAAATATTTGGGTTTCCAGTTAGGGTTTCCTAACCCTAATCATCCTCAGCCGCCTCATCACAACCGTTGGATCTGGCACGATCCAACGGTCCACACGGTTCCAGAGAGGAACCCTAGGGTTTGATACCCTATGGCCACGCGGCGCCGCCCCAGCTTCCACGCGGCTGCCGACAGTCTTCTCGCCGCCTCCGCCGCTGCCACGTCCCAACCGAAGACTCCAGAAGATAAAATGGCAGCCGTCCACGCCATGACTACTCGGTGAGTCACCACTGGTAGTCCGGTGACTCACCGAAACTCACTCTTCGGACCGGTCCGACGGCCACAACGGTGGTGGCTATAAAAGCCACCACCCCACCTGCGAAAAAAAAAAGAGACAGAGACAGAGACAGAGACAGAGACAGAACCGAAAAAAAAAAACAGAGAAAAGAAAAAATAAACTAATACCAACGATCTCAGTAGCAGCAAAGAACCAGAAGGAAAAAAAGAAAAAAGAAAAAGGAAGAAGAGACTTACCGAGGAAGCTCCGACTACCAGATCTCACCGGAACCTTCGAAACAACGAAGGTACTTTTGTAGATTTGCTCCGATTGGGAGCCTTTTAGGAAGAAATAACACCGGAACCGTCCTTAGGACGGTCCGATCTATATATTAGTGTAAAGAAAAATTTTTCCGGCCACCGGATGCGGTGGCCGGCGGTGATGGTCACGGCGGCAGACGGTTGCCGTCCGGTGACCGGCTTCCCTCCGGTGAGGGAAGCTAGAGAGAAGGCAGAGAGTTTTAAAACTCTCTCTGCTAGAGAGAGAAAAAAAAAAAAGAAATGAAATGGCTGGCCCTTCGGGCCAGCCGGTTTGGACCATTTATAGTCCTTCCCGAACGACGTCGTTTCGGGAAGGACTATACGCGTAATTATGAAATAGTTAAACCCCGTCCGCAGTCCTCCGGATTTGTAAAATTTACATTTTAGTCACTAAATTAAATTTATAATATTCTTAATTTGGTCTTCGAATTTTAATTTCTTTTATTTTAGTCCTTCATATTAAAATAATATATTTAGGATAAATTACAGATTTGATCCATTAATTTCCATAAATAATTTTTAAATCCCTAGTTTATATTTTTAATTTATTTTATTATAAAATTTGAATTTTAGATAATTTTATTTTAGTCACTAAATCATTAAATCAGAAAATAACATATTTGATCCCTATAATTTTGATTAATTACGAATTAGACTTTTAATTTTATTTTTACTGTAATTTAGTCATTTATTTTATATGTTTTCTTTTATTTTATTGTTTTTAAATATATTGTTTTAATAGTATTTTTTTTTTATGAATAAATATTTTATATATTCATAAATATATATAATGGTAATTTTTAAATATTCATCTTAATAAATCGAAGAAAAGGACAGTCTTAATACAACTGGATGTCCTATTCTGATATTTTAAAATTAAAAATTAAATAATATTATTTATCAATATCAAAGAAAAAGAGCTGTCTTAAGGCACCTAGAAGTTCTTTTTGGATATTTTTAAATAAATAAATATTTTATATATATAATTTTGAAAATAATAGAATTAAATATATTTTTGAATTTTTAAATTTTAATAATAGAGACAATTTATAATTGCAAAGTACCAATTTTGGGCGTTGTAGGGGTGCTAATCCTTCCCTAAACGTAACCGACCACGAATCCCTTTTTATTACTAAAAAGAACGAATTTTTGGTTATAAACGCAGATCAGTTTAATTTTTTTAATTGATGTTTTCTTAAAACTCTTTTAAAAGATATTTTTTAGGTATTCGACCTACCTAACCCAAAAGGCCGATGGCGACTCTTAAATTATTTTCAAAATTATTTATTCACATCAATTTTCTCGCCCAATTTAATATTTCGTGCCCGGACGAAAACCGGTTACGACATTATGCATCAGAAATTTTCCAATCAACAGGGCACTAGCTTTGTCCCTCACCATCAGTTTCAATGGCCTACGTGCTGCACTTTGTACTCTAATAGCCAATGCGATAAACCCCAATGATGACACCCTCTATCTCCTCTTAAAAGCACTCGTACCTTTTTTTGCTTCAAGCCTAGCCGTTGTACCCATTGTCTGCCAACCGCCTTCGGAGCTACAGTCAATAGGCGTTAATAGTTGGGACTCTTTCGTTTTTGTTATTCTCAATTGTTTAGCTGTTTTCACTGGCTTATATCTTCTCCTTTTGAATTCACTTTCATCTAAGGCGTCAAGGGCACGTGTCCTCCTGGTGGGTGCCTTAGTCCTTTTGCTCCTACCTTTGTGTTTTTCGAGCATTGTTTGTGGTAGAAACTGGGCTTGTCATACCTCTCATACTGCCTTTTCTCTAGACAAATCCACGTTCAGCTTGGTTGATCCTGAAGACCTTGATCAGCTCCACATGGAAGGGTGTTTTGGAATGATAATAGAGAAAGGCAGGCTAAAAGTGCTAGGTGAAGAACACACTGCAACATTGCTTTCAGCCAGATTGCCAGTCGGATTTCTGGCTATATTATGTGGATTATTTCTGTGGTGGGACATAGGGCTGGTTTACAGTAATAATCTAGGCCAGATTACCGAATCACTCGGATACTACTCCCGGATTAGTATCCTCGTGACTCTTTACTCTCCTTTCTCATTCTTCGGTCGCTTGCTTTCAGCCACCCCGGAGTTCCTGCGTGAGTATGTATTTACTGCGAAATAGTATTAATTCTGTTTACAGGCTTGCTTCAGCACCCTTAGCAGTGGTACATCCATTTGCATGGACAGTATTAAATTTATGTAGTAATCGAATATATACATTTTAAGAACTCCAAAGGAAGCAATTGTGTACCAAAACAGCTTTGTAATCGAGTAATGAATTCTGATGTAAAAGCTTTAGGGTCCCATGATTCCATGTTGGCTTTGACAAAAGAAATGATGAAAGCTTAAATGTTTTCTCAATGCAGCAAGGTGTGTTTTGCAAGGACTGGGTGGCTAGCAGTTGCACTAGTGCCATCCCAAATAGTCTTCCTTTTACTCGCTGCATTAGGTAGTGAGGCAGCACTGCATGCTGCCACGACCATGAGCAGATTAAGCTCCGGGTTTGTATTCTCGGTGGCCGTTTCCATCACGTCAGAGCTATTCGGTCCTAACAGTGTGAGTGTCAACCACAACATCCTCATCACCAACATCCCCATCGGATCGCCACTGTATGGTCTGCTTGTGACATGGGTGTACAACTCCAAAGCCGAAAGCAGTAGCCTCAAGGAAAACATGTTGGAGGAAGCAATGGTGTGCATGGGAAGCGATTGCTATCTGCAGTCATTCATATGGTGGGGCTGCGTTTCCCTCTTTGGACTAATCTCTAGTCTCCTTCTTTTCTTGAGAACCCGACCTGCTTACGACGACTACGAAAGGAACTACAGTTGAGCATAATTTTCATAGGCTATGTTACTCGGACTTGGACATGAGTATCGGTATGTACATTTGAGATAAAAAATAAGGAGTTCGGATTCCTCGTCCCTCTGATTATCCTGTAACATGATCTTATAATTGTAATGCACTTGAAAGGGTACAAGTATTCCCAACAATATTGAGAAAACCAGAGGTGACATTGAATCATATATACATGTAGTTTGCTATATGCAGACTGTATTAGCCCTCATTTAAACCAGGCAGGACAAATAATTTTTAAGATATTATTATTATGCAGTGATTATTAATTTATAAAAAATTTGAATTTGAAAATAAAATTTTCAAAATTGTTTTTTAAAGATTTTTCCAATACATTTGCTTCCCCCTACTATTTCGACCTGTTTAACTCATTACAAAATTAAGATTTTCAAACCAACTGGATTGGTTATAGTGATAAATAGTTCGATATCGCTTAAATAAAGTCTTAGGTTTGAGTTTTTGTGTATGCAAGAAAATTTCGTCGGAATACTCACCTATCAAAATTAGGTGTGGGACGCGAGTCAATCTAGATTTCTCAAGGCGAAACCTTATAACCGAGACGGAAATAAAAAAAAAACAAGATTTTCCTAAGACAAATAAATAATTCCAAATACGAATTGCATGTCTCCATGAAGGTCAAAACTAACTTTTCAAGTAAAAACCTAAACACTTTCTTTCTTTCCATCTCATTTCATACCCGTTGAAGGTTCTTTCCATCTCATTTCATACCCGTTGAAGGTACCTAGAACTTTATGATATGACATTTTTTGAAATGATTTAACATGTAGATTGTGAAATGTAAAAAAATTCTTAAACATATACCACGAATTAACGACATCTTTGTGCGATTTAAGTTTATTTTTAAAATTTTATTACTATATGAATTTTCGTTGTGAGAATTCCATGAGAAATTTCCGCTGTTACAACTTGCCAGGAAGAAAATTTTATCATATCTCGTGAACAACTATACTCACACTTAATAAAAACTCAGAATCAAAATTTGCATTCCAAAATCATCATTTTCTAAAGAGATTAGTTAAAATATTAGAGATTTTAAAATTCTTTTTTTCTCCCAAAATATACAATTTGAGTTGATAAAGTTGTAATATTTTTAATAAATCATCCCAAGTATATTATAAGAATGAAGGAAAAACAAGAACCAATTTCTTTAATATAAATAAAAAATATTCAGAGAAAATCTCGAACATATATTACTATATAATCATATCAGATTACGAGGAAAAAGTAAGATTTCTTCATCCATTTCGCTCAGCTAGTTTCTTCAAGAGGTACAATATAATGCAAAGTACGAGCATAACGTATAATAGTATCCCTACTATTAGTACCCAGATGGTCATTATTCGCCTCTGTCGGATTCAATACAGATGAAATGTTAAGACATCGAATTGAAATTAAAAAAAATTATGTAACATTTAAAAAAATAATAGCTGTAACCTGTGGGGTTGAATTCAGAAGCCAAAGTAATGGAGAATTATTCTTCTAACCAAAGTTGAGTGTATTAAATAAAACCTATCCAGGGCTTCTTTTAAAGAAACAAATAAGAGTATTACTTCAAAAGTGGTGGCCATTTATTATACGGATTCTTTTAATTTTAATAATTTAAGACGTATATATTAGAATATTAAATGAAAGTAATCCATTTTTAAGTGGTTTTATTTAATAATTTTATTTTACATAGTTAATTTACAATTAGTTATAACAATAATAAATCGTAAAAGAAATCTAGGAGATGTACCATTATTATTACCATATAAAGTAATGCATTAATTCATATATTTCTTTGGAGATGTAGGATTACTATTGTCATTCGGTATAAATGGAAAGAGAGTTAGATATTATAAGGCATCTAAAATTAAATCCAAAATTAAAGAGAGATTAATTAATATTTTATTTAAAATTGATTTTGACTCAAATTGTACCAAATCATACCATCGTCACTTTTGGTGAATAATTTGTAAATTCATATGTAAATCTCAATCGGATCTTAAGTATGCTCTAACCCTGGTCTAAGAAAATCACCCATGACCTAAACTTTTATGTGCCAAAAAAAAATCAAGATCAAACTTGTGACTAACCTTGCTTGCACTTAATAATAAACTCGAATCAAAGTTTGCATTCCAACTTATATCCTTTCTAAAGAGACTAATCAAAATATTAGAATTTTCAAAAAAAAAAAATTCTCCCTCTCTCTCTCCAAAATATACGTTTTGCGTTGATAAAATTATTATAATATTTTTAATAAATAATAATTTACCTTTATATACTATGTTGGACTTTCCACCTTAAATTCTCTTAAATATATGATAAGAATGAAAAGAAACATCGGACAATCAATTACATTCTGAAAGTATAAAATTATAAACTTCAAATTACACACAATCCCAACCATTAAAGCAGAATTAAAAAAATAAACTAATACTTTATTAATTAAAAATCAGAAAAGCGAAATGTTGACGAACGTTGAGATTAAATGTTTTGAGATTGATATGAGCTTGTAAACCTTTTCGATGCTATAAACTAGATTTGGTATTGAATATGAAACTTCTTTTAAGAGTAAAATATGACTTCCATAAATCTATTTAAGAGGAAATTATGTATTTAATTACTTAATTATTTTAGTCATCTAACTATTTTTTTAATTAGTCGAGGGTATATATTTAATAAATATTGTTATTTTATTCAATTCAAGGTTGCATTAACTTTGTAGTGCATAGTTATGTTAAAAGCACGATGCTGAAATTTGCACTATAGTATGAAATACGTTCAATTCAGAAAAGTAAAGAATTTAAATTCCAAAAAAAAAATTAAGAAAGATGTTCGAAAAATATTAAAGGAATACGTAGAAAACTTTAATACAATAAAACCAAAACAAATGAGAAAAGATAAAAGAAGAAGAAGAAACAAGATTTCAACTGATTCAAAATTGATAGTTCGATATAAAAGAGTCAAAGTGATGAAATAAAAACCCTAACTACATAGATTTATAGTCAAATGTCTCAACACGAATTTAAGTAACGATCCGCTACAGTAAATGCCTCTTCTTTGTCATCTTGCTCAGCTGTTATCCTCCTCTTGTTGTTTCTTCCAAACTTTAGCACTATAAATGGCACACAGTGTAACAACAAGTACGACAACAGCGGAGGCTAGTATTATTATTATCCAGGACGTGTCCATTATACGTGCTTCTTTTTCTCTGTTGGAGTACAATTTAACAGATGAAACCAGAAAGCATTAAGTTAAGATTCAAAAATGTTTTATTATCCGACCGTAACAATTTTGTGCCGAGCAAAAAATAAACAATTTAGTTTTTGAAAAATAATACCTGTAGGGTTGAGGAGAAAGCCAAAGTATTCAGAATGATGCTTCCAAGTATACGTCATCTAATACCGACAATGTTGCATGTTATAAATAAGACCAAACTAGGGTTTATTTTAAGGAAACAAATAATAAAATGGAAAGTGTATTACATACTAGGGAGTCCGAAAGTGGTGGCCATTTATTATATGGATTCACTTACTTTCCCCAATTTAAGATACGTATATACTTTTGAATATTAGATGAAAGTAATCCCTTTTACGTGATTTTAATTAATGATTTTAGTTAAATGGACTCCGAGTTAAAGGCATAGACGTCATCTTTAGAGGTCCCAAGTTCGAGCACCAACGACTGCAAGTTATTTGAACGTCTATTGTCAAATGATTTAGAGTCTTTATAGCAAATACTACCACTTGTAATCATCTAAATTAATAAAAAATTAATAATTTTAGTTCATATAACTAATTACATTTAATCATAGCAGTAATAAAGTAATACATTCATAATTTTTTCACTATTTATATATTATTCTCTTAAATGTAAAGTAATAAATTAATATATTTTCTTTAATCTTTACTAAAAATATCACTTTAAAAATTATCAATTACCGTTATTATTTATTGTATTGACACCCATTTAACTAAAATGGTTTTTTTTATGTAGTAAGTACTTTACGAATATGTATCATTGAGCTGAGTTTTATAATATTTATAGAAAACTTATCCAAATAATAGTTAAATCATAAACATGATCACTAATCCAATATTATATTTATAAATGTATCATACCATGAATTGCAGTGATAACAAAACAACTAGTATATATATGATGACAACCTACTTTTCACGTAGGTTTTGCATGATGACAAGGGGTTCTGGGTTTGTCAAGTTTCAATCCCCAGATGAAGAAAACAAGGCTCTCCAGGCTATGAATTCTGTACAACTTTCTAAAAATGGTGAAATAATATTGCAGCTTCTTGACAAACAAAGGATTGGCAGCACCAATTTTGCTTGATTATCAGATGGCATCGTTCGTTGTTCCCGTACGGATGTTTAAGTGGGCAGCCATGAATCTCTGGTTTGTCCATGTTGAAAGAATGCTGAAAGCTATCTTAGTTGAAGAGTGTGCTCGCGTGTGCTCATACAACGCCATCATCCAGCTTCATGCATGTCCATGCGTAAGGAAATTTTATAAGATAGTCTAGAAGCTAAGATGTTATAAGTTTGTTAGTTTAGCAGGCTCTTAACACTCTAACAACTTAACAACTAGTTGGTTAGGTAGTTTTCGTAAATTGCTAAAGCTTTGTAAGTAAGTTGTATAAATATAGTAGTGTATACTGTGCTGATATATGGTTTTCTTGATACAATGAAGTAAAGAGTTCTTTTCATTTCTTCTTGAACTTTTCTGCAATATTCAACATGGTATCATTCACTTTCGGTCCTAGAGTCCTCTGGTAGCTGCGATGGTAGTCTTTGGTGATTCGTCCTCCTCGCAAGCCCTGATGTTTACCAACAAATGTGTAAATGTGGTGCTTGATGAGATGAACTTCCTTTTATGGAAGCAACAAGTTCTACTTACAGTTCGCAGTCACCATCTTGAACGGTTGTTGAATGGTTCCTTACCAGCTCCACCGAAGACGGTTGTTAATGAGCATGATGAAACTGTTGCTAATGAAGCCTATGATGATTTTGTAGCTCAAGATAGTGCTCTTGCGTCCTAGCTCCTATCCACGATTAGTGCTCCATTATTGCCACAGTTCGTTGGTGTTGAGTAAGCCGGTGCTGTTTGGAACACGATTTTACAGTTGTTTGCAAACCGATCCACCACCATGGTTATGAATTTGCATTACAAACTTTATTCTATGAAGAATGGTGATGATTCTATACGGGTTTAACTCACCCGTGTTAAAGAAGTATGCGATGTAGTTGCTTCTTGTGGTAGTCTGGTGTCTCAAGTTGAACATATTGTGAGTATTCTTAAAGGATTACCGTGAGAGTATCAGCCGTTCATGGCAGTGATCACTACCACACGAGAGACTTTTTCTTTGGACCAGGTTTACTCGATGCTTGTTGATGATGAAATATATATTGTTGGTTTTGACTCTCAGCCTGAGAACCTTCCAATGAGTGCTTATATTACTCAAGGAAGATCGGTGGCTGGCTCGACTGAGTCATTTCGTGGTGGTCGATATGGTGGACGTGGTCGAGGTCGTGCTCGTCTTCAGTGTTAGTTGTGTGGTAAGAATGTGCATTCTGTTGATCAATACTGGTATCGATTTGATCGAGATTTTCCTGGTGTCAATGCATCTTCTGGTTCATCACGGTCCAGGGATGAATCTAGTGCTGCTAACTGTTCCATATTTGATTTATTAGGGTGTTCTTGCTGCAGTGTTATGGCTAGTGTGTCCTCTTTTTGTCAACCTCAAGCAAATATGGCTTCAGGTGAGCATTAGGTTGTTGATTCGGGGGCAACCCATCATGTAACCCCAGATGCCTCCAAGATGATGCATTCCACTGATTTTACCGGCCCATGTAATCTTCTAGTAGGTAATGGTGTGTCACTAGGGGTAATCTCGATTGGTAAAATTGTTTTACATGCTTCTTCTCAAGCTTTAATATTGAGTGATCTCTTGCATGTGCCAAAAATAACAAAACATTTGGTTTATGTTTCCAAGCTTGCTAGGGACAATAATGTCTTCCTTGAGTTTCATGTTGATGAGCGCTTTGTTCGAGATAAAGTGAATTGTGCGGTGATTCTTCGAGGACAACAACGTAAAGGGATTTACACATTTGCTATGGAGCCTAAAGCTTTTTTGTGTAATAAAGTTGAGGTCAATAATGTTGTTGGTTTTAGTGTATTTGATCTTTGGCATAAGAGATTAGTACATCCTACTTTTCATACTTTAAAAGATGTATGTAATTCGATCAATGCTAACATTCCAAATAGCATGAATACAACTTGTGTTGCTTGTTGCATGGGAAAGAGTCACAAGTTGCCTTTTAATTCTTCTACTACTGTGTATGACGTCCCTTTTCAGCTTATTTTTATTGATCTTTGGGGTGATGCACATATTCCTTCTTGTGGTTATCGATACTATGCTTCATTTATGGATGCATGTACACGTCATACATGGGTGTACATGCTAAAAGATAAAGCACAGGGTCTTGATGCATTTCAGTTATTTCAAACCATGGTTGCCACTCAATTCTCTTTGCCCATTAAGTCAGTTCAGAGTGATTGGGGAGGCAAATATAGGAGGTTGTCATGTGAGCTAACTCGTGCAGGCATTTCTCATCGGATCAGGTGTCCTCACACCTTTGAGAAGAACAGAGTAGTTGAATGTAAACATCGTCATTTGGTTGAGTTAGCTCTTGTGTTGCTAGCTCATGCTACTTTTCCATTTTGATTTTGGTCGTATGCTGTGACTACAACTGTGCATTTAATAAATCGACTGCCTACCAAAGCGTTAGGTAATATCTCACCTTTTGAAAAGTTTTTTAGTTCAAAACCAGATTAAAAGACACTAAGTGTACTTGGTTGTCGTTGTTTTCCTCATTTGAGGCCCTTTTAGCGGCATAAGTTGATGTTTCGATCTGCACCCTCTGTATTCTTGGGTTATATCTCACAACGTTGAGGTTTTTTGTGTCTTGGTAAGGATGGTCGTGTTTATATCTCGAGGCATGTTAAATTTGATAAGGATGTGTTTCCTTTTACAGATAAGCAACAACCTGAGTATGTGCCTAATAATACTGCATGGTGGTTAGCTCTCTTGCAGGTTATTCCTGAACGAGTAAGTGTCTGGTTCACCAACACACCCTAACACATCATCGCATGTACATGAAGATGGTGCCGACTCTAGCATCTAAGGTGGTGCTAACCCTAATTTCCAAGGTGGCGCTGATTCAACTAAGGGTGATAATGTAACTGAGTCTGGTGGTTCTGAGCCTCCACAATTACCTATTAAAGTACCTGAAAACATAACCACTGCTGGCATGCAGTCTTCTATTGAGCAGAATGTACCCTCTGTTAATCAGCACCCTATACTGATGAGAAGAAAATGTGGGATCGTTAAACCCAAAGTCCTTGTTAGTTCATTGGATGAGTTTCTTTATGCTTCTATTGATGAAGCCATGAAATTTAAGGAATGGAAAGAAGCTGTGCATGCTGAGCTTATTGCTCTTCAAAGCAATGGTATATGGTCCCTTTTCAAGTTATTTGAAGGACGAACCACTGTTGGTTGCAAGTGGTTGTTTAAAATAAAACGTAATTCTGATGGAACTGTTTAACGGTACAAGGCTCGATTGAAGGCTAAGGGATATTCTCAGGTGTCTGGGCAAGATTTCAAGGATACTTTTAGTCTAGTTGTGTGGTTTTCTACATTGAATGTTATACTTGCTCTTAATGTTTATGGAGAATGGCCATTAAGACAGGTTGATGTGAACAACACATTTCTTCATGGTGACTTGAATGAACATGTGTTCATGCAATAACCGCCTGGGTTTCAGCAATATAACCCTGAAGGCATCAAGTTAGTGTGCAAACTGTAGAAGTCTCTCTATGGACTGCGTCAAGCACCACAAAATTGGCATGCTAAGCTGAAACGTAGCCTTGTGCAACTCAGTTTTAAAGAATCCAGAGCTGATGCCTCTCTTTTTGTTTTGACAGAAGGGGGAGTGTCAACATATGTTTTGGTGTATGTTGATGATATAATACTTACTAGGAAATCAACGAGTGAAATTGAGAAGGTGGTTATGTTGTTGAAGAATCACTTATCTTTAAAAGATTTGGGCGAGCTACACTATTTCTTAGGCATTGAGATCAAGCGGTGTGATCAACTTTTAATCTTTAGTCAGAAGCAATATATTTTAGAACTACTTGAGAAGTCAAAGATGATCAAGGCTTCATTCACTTCTACTCCTATGGTAGCTTCCTTTAATTTTAACAAAGATGAAGGGCAATTGTTTACTGATGCTCGAGAATTTTGTACCTTACTAGGGGGCTACTCTTTGTGTGTCACACAAGGCCTGATATTGCCTTTAGTGTGAAAAAGGTGGCTCAATATATGCATGCCCCAAGAGAGCAACATCTACTTGCTACTAAACGTATTCTACGTTATCTAGCTGGGATATTGAACTATGGTCTGGGGTTCATGCTAGGTAAATTACATATATCAGCCTTCTCAGATGCTGATTGGGGTGGATGTGCTGATGATAGACGATCAATGTTTGGTTATTATATCTTTATTGGAGAAAGTATGGTGTTATGGAGTGAAAGAAAATAAAAGGTGGTGTCACGATCAACCATGGAAGCTGAATATAGAAGTCTCGCAGATGCAACAGAAGAAGTAACATGGGCTGATGCTTTGCTCACTGATTTGAAGGTGCCACAGTATAAACAACCAACAATATGGTGTGACAACACCAGTACAATCACATTGAATGCCAATCCAGTGTACCACTCTCAGTCCATGCATGTGGACTTAGACGTGCATTTTGTCCGGGAAAAAATTGCTGCAAATTGACTATGTGTGACTTATGTTCTAGCAGCTCATCAAGTTGCGGATGGCCTGACTAAACCCTTGGAAAAAACAGATTTTTCTAGTTTTCATGATAAACTAAATGTGTGCTTGTTTGTTGAAAAAGGGAAGAATCAAGGAGAATGTTGAAAGAATGCTGAAAGCTATCTTTGTTGAAGTGTGTGCTCGCGTGTGCTCGTGCAACACCATGAATGCTCATCCAGCATCATGCATGTCCATGCGTAAGGAAATTCTAGACGATAGTCTAGAAGCTAAGTTGTTATAAGTTTGTTAGTCTAGTAGGCTCTTAACAGTCTAACAACTTAACAACTAGTTGGTTAGGTAGTTTTCTTGAATTGCTAAAGCTTTGTAAGTAAGTTGTATAAATACAGTAGTGTATACTGTGCTGATATATGGTTTCCTTGATACAATGAAGTAAAGAGTTCTTTTCTTTCATTTCTTCTTGAACTTCTCTGCAATATTCAATAGTCCAGCGGTTGGTGTATGTGATCCATGAGGATTTTCTAAAACCTTCTTTCTTTCATCTCTTTCCTGTACTGCATATCCTCAAGTCTCTTGATTTGGTAATAATCTTATTCTTTTCTTCTTTTTTATTTCTTAATTTCCATTGCTATTAGAATAAATTTACTTTCCATGAAAATTGTGTAACGTTGATTGTCTTCAACCAACTTCCAGAGTTTCTTCACCACAAAGGGCTTTGGCTTATTCTCGAGGTAGTTGATTCGGTCGTCCATAAAAAGAGAAACAAGGGAGATAGCAGATTCAGTTTTTTTTCGCTTCATAAGAATGGAGGACACGAAAAGAGGCATCAAATGTCTTAATGGGAGCTAGTATTAAAGGCAACAATATACGAGCCTCCATGGCAAGGTTTCAAACGCAATATTAGAAGACCTGTAATTTGTTTATGTTTGTTCTTGTTGTGATTGATAGTCACTTAGGGTGAGGATGAGAATAATATCATTGACTATTTTAGAGATTCGTTCCTGACATAAAATCATACGTCTGTCTATGATTGTGGAAGCTTAGAATCGCTCTTCGTGAACGTGTTTTTGAAGGTAAGTGCTCATTTTTGGAGGAGTTGGTTTATACAACAAAATTGAGAGCTCTGTTGTGAATTGGAGTCTTCCAAAAAATTTTGCAGCATATAAGGAGATTTGATGGTCTGACCGGCCTTGCAAACGCACGCTCGATAGGGGGCAGCATGTCGGTTGAGTCGGGAGGTTGGTCTCCACCTAGTATTGGCCTGCTAAAGTTTAATGCCTACGGCGCTTTCAAGGAGGGCAGCGTTGATAGGAATGTTGAGGGACCTGAGAAGATCTGATTCGAGCACTGTTTTACGGTCCGACAGGTGCATCGAGCACCGATGGGCTTATTTGACGAATTTTACAAGCTGGATTTGCAACTTCAACAGGTGAAAAAGTGCATATATTTAATTCATCGGAATCGTACGCACAATTAAGAAGTAAATAACATACTTTCAACATTATATTACAATGCATATTACTCATTTGTCTTAAGAATCCAATGGATTCTGGTTATCATCCGCAGTTGGTTTCACTAACCATCGATTGAGACGTTCATCTATCACAAGAAATCAAATAACTCTAATATTTTTCAAATAAAATAATTAGTTTTATTATTATCATAAATATTTAGGGTTAACTACTTCAAATACCACTCGCCTTTAAGCTCGCGTAACACTTACGTTTATGTTTAGTTGTAATTATACCACTCTGTCGTTAATCCATTAACGGAAAGATGACATGGCAACTCTGCGCCGTGACAGTGATAATGTGGCTCCCTCACCAAAACATAAACATCATCTTGCCGTTAATGAATTAACGACGGAGTGGCATAATTACAGTTAAACATAAACATCTTTTATAGCTAAACATAAACATCAGTGTTAAAATTGATAAAATTGAAACGTTGTAACATAAATGAGCCTGAGCCTAAAGGTGAACAGTGTTTGAAGTAGTTAACCCAAATATTTATTATTTAATATTTGAGTACTTGTACCTGTTCTTCCTAATCTGTTTTCCATACAAAGCAACCAAGAATAAGTGAGTGCATTGCCACCTCACTCATTAATCCAATCCATGACCCCTAAATAAAATTACAGAATTTGAACTTATCAAATATGTAAGAACATGATGAAAACATGATAATAACGACTGTAAAACAATCACAAAAAAAAGATTGCCTAGATTTAACAAATCATATTTACCTTAACTTGAAGATTAGCAACATATCCAAGTAAAATTTTGTTGAAAATCAACCATATCCCATTACAAAGCCCAACCTATTTGAAGCTCAAGATAAATAAAAGTCCAATCCATTTTATCTAAAGGCAAGAAAACAGAAGCTTCTCAACAAATGTGGAAGGAAGATATTTTTAAGAGAAAATTGTAGAAGGATATAGAAAGTAGATTTTTGAGAAGTGTGTAGAATGTAGTAATAATTTATGGCTAGAATTATTTCTCAATTTAATATTTGTATGGTGTAGATTGCATGGCGAGGACTATAAATACCCTCCCTTGCATTTTGGTTAGACATCCTCCAAAAATTTGAGTGTAGTGTCTTGAGTATAAGTTGTATGCTTTCTATTGAGTTTTTATTTCTCTTCAAATTTTGAGTGATCTTTGGAAAGTGTTGTAGTGTCTTTTGTTGTGGGTATACTACTAGTAATTTGTTTACTTGCTTGGGTCAAATATTAGTAAGTTTAGAGTTGTATACTCTAAATTTTACTCAACAATTGGTATCAGAGCCAAGTCATAAGGTCTATTAAAATTTTGAGTATGCTCTGTGGCTGCAGTTTTAACTGATCTTCCACACCAAAAAAGATTTCTTGAGATTAATGTCGGGGTTATTACAAACCTTGTGGAGATTTTTTGTGTTTACAGTAATTTAGTACTCTGCACATTTTTTTACTCAAGTTTGTTCGGTGTAGTCAAAGCCTTGTCGCTACGATGGGTGACCTTCAAGTAGTTAGAGGAATCAAGAAGCTCAACAATAAAAACTACAACACGTGGGCAACATGTATGGAGTCCTACTTACAAGGTCAGGACCTTTGGGAGGTTGTCGGTGGTAGTGAAGTTACATAACCAGAGGCAGAAGATGCCAATGACATCTTGCAAAAGTGGAAAATTAAAGCAGACAAAGCGATGTTTGTTTTAAAGACCACAATGAAGAAGAAATGTTAGAGCACATCCGGGATGCTAAAACACTGAAGGAAGCATGATACACTTTTGTTACGCTCTTTTCAAAGAAGAATGATATAAGCTTTGCAACTTCTCAAGAACGAGCAACTATCGATAGTGCGACGCGACATGATGATTGCTCAATACATTCACAAAGTGAAGTTGATATGCCGTAAAATTTGAGAGTTAGATCTGATAGCTCTTATTGGGAAACCAGGATAAAGAGAATAATTATCCATGGTTTGAGACCCGAATATCGAGGATTCGTTGCTGCTTTATAGGGATGTCCAACACAACCATTGTTTATTGAGGTTAAAAATTTTATTTTGGAAAAATAATACCTGTAGGGTTGAGGAGAAAGCTAAAGTATTCTAGAATGATTCTTCCAAGTATACGTCGTCTAATACCGACAATGTTGCATGTTATAAATAAAACCAAGCTACGGTTTACTTTAAAGAAACAAATAAAAAAATGGAAAGAGTATTACATACTACGGAGTTCGAAAGTGGTGGCCATTTATTATATGGATTCACTTACTTTTCTAATTTAAGACATATATATACTTTTGAATATTAGATGAAAATAATCCCTTTTACGTGATTTTAATTAATGATTTTAGTTAAATGGATTCCGAGTTAAAGGTAGACGTTATCTTTAGATGTCTCAGGTTGGAGCACCAACGACTGCAAGTTATTTGAACATTCATTATCAAATGATTTAGAGTCTTTATAACAAGTACTACCACTTGTAATCACCAAAATTAATAAGAAAAAAATTAGTTCACATAACTAATTACATTTAATCATTGCAGTAATAAAGCAATACAATTATAATTTTTTTACTATTTATATATTATTCTCTTAAATGTAAAGTAATACATTCATACATTTTCTTTAATTTTTACTCAAATATCACTTAAAAAATTATCAATTACCGTTATTATTTTTGTATTGACACCCATTTAACTAAAACAATGTTTTTTTTTTTATAATAAGTACTTTACTCATACATATCATTGAGCTGAGTTTTATAATATTTATAGAACACTTACCCAAATAATAGTTAAATCATAAACATGTCCACTAATCCAATATTATATTTATACATGTATCATACCTTGAATTGCAGTGATAAGAAAACAACTAGTATATATATGATTTAATTAATCATGATGAATCTTATTTGTCAGCCGAGGTGTTGCATAATTATTAATAGTGGTACGTACATAGTATATATATTTAATTATTTTTTGGTCCACTATATAAAGCTTCTTGGTATTGTTACGACCCCATTTTAAAATAATTTTTTTAATGAAATTAGGGACCAAATTGTAAAATTATAGAATCTGGAAACCATTTTAGTATATGCAAGAAATTCAGGGATCTAGCCCTGAATTTACCCATTCTCTATCTGAAGAGAAGAAAAAAAATAAACAAATGAAGTTGGTGTTGCAGGGATTCAAACCCCTATTTCCCAATCACCCATGCCCTATCCATTTAGGCTAGGATATTGTTATGCTATTTTTTTTATTACAAATTATTTTAAAGGTTAAAAGTTGGTCAATTTCCTAAATCCCCAAATCGCTTGACCCATTTCCTCGTCACCATCCACCGCTTATCGCCACCCTCCCCCGACAGCAGTGTAGTGCACCACTAGTACCACCGTGACCGCCATGATATCGCGACCAGAACCTAGTCGGCCGATCATCATAAATCCTCGCCATTCGTCTTGAATCATCTATCGAAGCTTCATCAAAACCCCACACTCGTCGCCTCGAGTTTTTCAATTGATCTGGTGGCCGTCACATCTCACTGCCACTCCCATTGGCTTCCCCGGCGTTGTACGATTGAAACCCAAGAGTTTTAGTCAACCGTTGTCGTGCCATTACCGTTCGCCATGGGTAAGACTTTCGGCCGCCTCCTTTTCAAAATTTCATCGAGATATTGGGTTGATTTTGAGTTAATTAGGTGAGAAATGTGAAGTTTCAACTTTTGGAGTGATTGAACATCCTCTACGACCTCCGTCGTCGTCGCACGCGCCGCCATGCTCCGACAGTGCGCGTGGGACTCCTCTCCGGTCTATGAGTCTTCTGGAACCGGTCCAATCAGACTAAATCGAGTCGAGCTGAGTCAACTCACTTGGTCAATTCACTGAGATAACTCGAACAGAGTTAACTTTTTGACTTTGACTGAACGTTGACTTTGACCAGAATTGACGTTGACTAGCTTTGACTTTGACCAAAAAATAAATTTTCTGAAAAGTCATATTTTATGTTTTTCGACGTTATGAGTCCGAATCTATAGTTCGTTTTTCCAAATTCGATCTCGTTAAGCCATTTTTCAATGTTTTATCTTCAGATTCAATTTGGTTTTTCAATTAAGTTATGTTTCTGAAGTAAATTCGTTTGCTATGTATCTGAGACTTTATGGGTCATGGACTTAAAGTTTGAGGGTGATCAGATGAAGTTTAAATGGTCTATATATGTGGCTCTTAAATTGAGGTAATAATTTACTACCATTGCATGTTGTATGGTACACATTAGGTATTGGTTAATGCATAAATAAATATGATTGGGCTGGGAATAAATATTAACTATTCTAAACCTATACTGATCCCGATAAAATGTCAAAAATGCCCTTTGGATACAAATATGACATGATTTACTTCTAATAGTGTAAACGACTTGGAATAAGTGAATGACCTTGGATAAACCTTGAAAATACCTTAAACCTAAGAAAATGCCTGTAAAAGTCTTGGAACACGTCCTAAGCTCGTCGATATCTCTAGATACGATTGTAATACAGAAATAAATAATATCATTGGGATACATGTTCAACTTCTCAAGATTCGTTCTAATGGTGGCATCATGGTGACTAGTTGAACTAGTGTAATCAATATTGAGAAGTGAATATTTTGAAGGATATTAGTCCGATTGATTAGTGAGTACCACGGTGTTGAGATCTGTTCAACCTTATTTTACTAGAATCATGATAATTCAATATAAATCTTGAATAGGACAAATTATCGTTAAATTATTAAGTATTCTTTCAAAATCAAAATGACAAAAATAACCATATAGAGTAAAATTACAAAAATGCCCTTGTACTATAAAAAGATTAAGATTGCCGCTAAAAGTGAAAAATAACCCTGAAAGGACATAACTGACCAAATTACTAGAAAAAGTACATATGTTTGGATTGATTAGAATTACCAAAATATCCTCATGCTGCGAAACAACTAAGAATTCTCAAAGAATCAAATTTCCAAAATGCCCATGATTGGAAGAATAATGGAATTACTCTAGTTATATATGAATTTTAAATTATTCTAACATAAGGTTCCTGAATATATTCCTGATGCATTTGAATCCTAAATAGTACTGAAGTATAAATTCCTAAATGTATAATTAGATTCGTTAGTAATTGAACCCTTTTTATATAGGGACAACGCACTTGAAATCCGACCAATCTACAAAATTCTACGTTTTATCTTCTTGATAACGATAAAAAACGTCCAAAAAGTAACTGAATCTTCTGGTGTGTTACATACATGATATATGATTGTTTTTATCTGTTTTGAAATGTGATTTGCCGGAAGTACTGATTTACTGATATACAGGTTGATTGTTTATGTATCATGGCTATCTTATATATTATATGATTACTTGTTTTCACTAAAAGTTATGATTATGCCCATTTATGGACCATTGAATTCACTGCTTACTGTGTGAATTATTTTATTGATATATTGTTTAGAGTAGGATACTGGAGTATGGAAGTCAGCTTTGATCAATCTGGTAATTCCTTATAGACCTAAGGTATTCCCTTAGGTTGGCTCCTAGGTCCATTAGGACTTGGGTAAGTCCCTCTGGATTCAGTTCTGGGGAATTGTATATGGTGTATGGGCGGAGGGCATTCATGTGATTTAAATTAACTACATAGTCATTTTTACAATATTCTATGGGAACATGATTTTGATATTATGTGGTACTGTTAAATATGATTTCTACTGGATACTGTATCGGTAGGAGTCTGAAGTACGGAGGGTCAGCTCTGATCAAGCTGGTAATGTAACCCCCCAGACCAATGCGGGTAACCCGATCCGATCCGGGAAGTCACATTAGGGCCACCGGAGCGACCCACTGTAATTATAGCGGAAAATTTAAAACTTTTTATCAGAACATGTAAACTTATAAAATCAGTTTTCACTATTTAAAAATAAAACAGATTTCCAAACTCGTATATAAATCAAAATACAATTACATGCCCCCTAATCACATGTACCATACTCTGCAACAACGTCGGACGAACTCCCTTACTGAAGTCGATAGATGCACTGGTATAATTCTTTTAACCTGAAAAGGTGAGTAATAGAGTGAGCTTTGGAAAGCTCAGTAATACAGAACTACCAGATGATGCTGATGAACGTGCATATACAGATAAATATATATTTCCTTATTGTTTCCGAACATTTACAGATTTTTATGCTGAGCAGAGATCCTACTGATATTTCAGGTGGTAACGGACAATGAGCTTTCAGTTCAGAGAATTATTTTGGATGACTGAGTTCAGGAGATCAGAATAGGTTTTCTAGTGTGTTCCCAAAAACCATGTAACTTTTCAGATCTTTTTAAAACATATATATATACACCCCCATCCATTCACAATCTGTTTGTGTAGGTTCCCCGGAACCATGCACCCCGCACAACCAGTAACAGTAAGGCCCTGAGCACACAGCCAAGGAGCCTGCAGTAATCTTCCTCCAACAATAAACCCCCCAGATAAAACATTTCTCCGTCGGTAAACGGAGATATCAGAAATCAAAACAGAATTCATATCAGATATATCAGAACAGAATCCAGATCAGAATCAGAACAGAATTCAGGTAACGTATCAGAACTAAATTCAATTCAGAAATCAGATAAAATATTTATATAATTAGGGAACACACCAGAGTTTACAAGTATTATTTAGAGGTACTGTATCAGGCAGAGGAACACAGATATTCAGTATGCCGATAGAATATCAGAATTCAGAATCACTATTGGAATAGTTCAATAACTGACAAAATCATCAATTATTCAGAATATGACTTGAGCTGTAAGGAAGAAATGAAGATTCAGGACATTTACAATCTATGTCGATTGATCGGATTATCAAACAACTCTTAAATGAATAGCTCCCAAAATTAATGCTTGTCGATTGATCAATTCATTGTTCTTCCAGGGTATTTACTCTTTAATACCACAAACTATTGTCCATAGATCATTTTCAGAATCATCATTGAATAGATCTTCCAATGTCTTTATTTTATTTTTTACGCTTCCAATATATCATGAAATACTGACGTGCTTGATTTGTAGTTCATGATCTAGAAGAACAGTACATTGTGTATGTTCATTAACGTTTCCAGACTCATTCACATCACTTACTTAATCCTTAGTGCTTGAGGTTGCTTAGTTCATTTAGCATTCAAGTCTATTCCAGTTACTTCAAGATTTTCCAGAGTAATTCCATACGTTTTTGAATTTCAGATACATATTGTACTTCCATTCAGTTCAGTTTGGTCTTCGTGGTTGATTTGTCGAACAAATATCCAATTCTTAGTACCGAATGCAATCTAGAGTTGAGCTGAGCTGAATACTTCCAAAATTATCATTGAGCTAAACTTGAGTAGACGAACATGCATTCAAGTAATATCTACGTCGTTCAGGTACTAACATATTATTAAGGTTGATCGGCTCACTTAAGTTATGTTCCATAACTTTTAAAGGTAGTCCAATACCTATGCTTATTTGAATTCCTTAATTAATCCAAGGTATTTACTTAGTTTAGGCCATAAGGTTATTTTGGTAATTTTAGTGTTCAGTTTTATTCCATTTATTTCAGAGCTCGAGGATATCCAATCATTCCTGAGCTTGGTGATATTCTTGGGTCATTTCCATTATAGGGGTATTTTGGTCATTTTACAGATCTACGGTATTTCAATCTTTTCCTGCCATCCGGTCTTATTATTTAATTCAATCTTATCATTTACTTCAGTCCTTTTGAATAATTCTGATAGCAGAATACCCCCGATAAATTATTCTTCAAGTATTTACTCATTATTCGAATATTTACGGGTCAAGTGTCTTCTCAGATTTTACAAACGGAATATCAAGAATTTTCCTGCACTAAGTCAGGATCTTAACAATTAAATCCGTACTTAATCGAGTTAAGTATGAATCCCATAAGTATTTTCTCATTCAGAGTCAACTCAGACTATTCTACCTCTTAAGGGCATTTCCGTAATTTCTTAACCAGATAATTTCGATATTAGCTCTTAACGAAAATAATATAATTTAGAGATCCTATGATTAATTGCTTTCTTGAATACTCTCTGATCTTGGAACGATTCTCTTAACAAACTTCTAGTATTCTTCACATACTCTCATAGGATTAAAAACCGGTTATCCATAATTTCCAAATAAAACTAACATTTCTTATGCACATCAATATTTTATCAGATCAATATGTCTGTAAAATCCTCTTATCTAACTTCTTGTCTTTTTATAACATAAGGGTATTTTCGTAATTTTACCATACCAGAGTATTCTCATAATTTCTTATCCAAGTACCTTTAATATTTAACCTTTGATGAAATAAACTATAAGTTGCATATACAGGGCCGATTTCTTTATCACTAATCACAAACTTGTAATTTAATCTAAGAATTCCTCAATCTCTTATATTAGTCATTCGACCCATAATCAGTTACAGAATTTCTACCACATCATATCAAGTGTATAAATTATACAACTCCACCAAAGTGACCAACATTATCTTGTTCATGCATTTATCAATATAAACATGTTCCATAAAGCATAAAGAGGTAGTAAAGTATTACCTCGATTTCCGTGCAATACTGATCGACCATAAAAATTCCATTCGAACACCTTTGATCTTCAATTCAACTTCCAATATTTCCTCGGATCCATATAAACAGAAATTACATAAAAAACGAAGCTTAATTCTAAAAAACGGGTCGAATCGGATGATAAATCAGTCAAAAATAGCTTACCGGGTTCAAATTTGGCAAAACCGACTTCGGATTCGGATTCAGGACGTCGAAAACATAAAATATGGCTTTTCAAAAATTTGGAATCTTCGGTCAAAATCAAAGTCAACGGGTTTGACTGGCAATTTCGAGGCCTTCGGGTTCGAATTTCGAGAAAAGGACTGCGGAATAGGATTTGGAACGTCGAAAAATGTCATGATAGGTATACTCGGTCAAAGTCAAAGGTCGTTTAATGCCCGGTCAAAGCCAGTCAAAGTTTTGGTCAACAGTGGTCAACGCCGGTCAACGGTCAACGGCCAACGGGTCAACGGGTCGGATCAACGGGTCGGGTCAACAGGTCGGGTCAACGGGTCGGGTAAATGGGTCGGGTCGGGTCGGGTTGTGACTGGTCAAACCGGTCAAATGGGTTACAAAACCGGTCAAACCGGTCATTTTTCCTTCCCCACGCGCAGTGGCGGCGCGTGAACAGTGCACTGATATCGGAAAATTCCTGAAAAAATTCCTTAAAATTATTTTAATCGATTTCGAGATACTTACAAAGCTCGGTTCAATTTTTTAAACGGCGGATAGCTCGATTTCAACGAATCGGAAACTTTGACTGCTTCACCTTCACACGCGCCGCCGCCGCCGGAGAAAAGGGAGGACACCGGTGGACTCGGAACGGCTCAAGGAACACGATGGTGCAGGAGGTGTCGTAAACGGATGACACGATCGTCGTGAATCGATGAAAAACCAACTAAAACCGAGTTATTACCGACGATACTTTCGACTGAAATTCACGACGAACGGTAATGATTCACGACAAAAGGTTTAAGGGGTTTTGTTCCTCGATTGACAACGAACACGATGGTGGTTTCAGCTTGTCGATCGGAGGTCAGACGGCGAGTTGATCGGAGTTGGAAGGAGGGTTGACGGGAGAGGGAAAACTGGAAAAATTTCCTGAAACATACGGGAGATTGGGGGTATATATCATCTCATAATTAAAAATGGCTAAACCAAGAGTTTAGCCACTGAACTTTCTGCACTTCATAAAATGGTCTGCCAACTTTAAAATTTTGCAATTTAACCCACTGTTTCTTTCAAAATACCAAATTAAATCCACCACTTTATAATTTCTTAAATTTAGCCCCTAAATTGGGGTGTTACAATTCTCCACTCCTTAAAAGAATTTCGTCCCCGAAATTCATTCGTGTCACATAATTGTAGAAATGAAACTTCCATCAGTTCTTTCATATCTTTCATGTAGCTCTTATAGAAATACGAATCCTTCACTAATCCTTAACTAGCTGAGCATACATTCTTATCATAACTTTTCCTCATTTCAATAAAAGAATCTGAAAGAAAATTTTCTCGAGTAATCAATCTCTTCAGAATTCTCCCTCAGTCCAAGTAAATAATCAAAACAAACTTTATCCTTGTGAAATCAATTCAGCCTTGGCTACGTGAATAGGCTCATAGAGCAGCAGCATATCTCAATTTCATTTCCGGAGTCAAGTCAGAATTTCTCGGATAATTAACTCTCACATGGCTCGTGAGGTACTTTACATCATTTATACAGATGTTACTGGTATTCCTTTTTGCAAAGGTAGAGTCTTAACGAATAGAAACTTAGGTTTACTCACTATAGATAGGGACTCAACCATGGAGTTCCAGCTCAGAGAGGTACGATTGCAGTCTAGGGGCATGTACTGATCAGACATATTTTGACATTCGAACGGCCGGTCTAACTTGAAAATTTTGACTCAAACCATAGCTCTGATACCACTAAATGTAATCCCCCAGACCGATGCGGGTAACCCGATCCGATCCGGGAAGTCACATTAGGGCCACCGGAGCGACCCATTGTAATTATAGCGGAAAATTTAAAACTTTTTATCAGAACATGTAAACTTATAAAATCAGTTTTCACTATTTAAAAATAAAACAGATTTCCAAACTCGTATATAAATCAAAATACAATTACATGCCCCCTAATCACATGTACCATACTCTGCAACAACGTCGGACGAACTCCCTTACTGAAGTCGATAGATGCACTGGTATAATTCTTTTAACCTGAAAAGGTGAGTAATAGAGTGAGCTTTGGAAAGCTCAGTAATACAGAACTACCAGATGATGCTGATGAACGTGCATATACAGATAAATATATATTTTCTTATTGTTTCCGAACATTTACAGATTTTTATGCTGAGCAGAGATCCTACTGATATTTCAGGTGGTAACGGACAATGAGCTTTCAGTTCAGAGAATTATTTTGGATGACTGAGTTCAGGAGATCAGAATAGGTTTTCTAGTGTGTTCCCAAAAACCATGTAACTTTTCAGATCTTTTTAAAACATATATATATATACACCCCCATCCATTCACAATCTGTTTGTGTAGGTTCCCCGGAACCATGCACCCCGCACAACCAGTAACAGTAAGGCCCTGAGCACACAGCCAAGGAGCCTGCAGTAATCTTCCTCCAACAATAAACCCCCCAGATAAAACATTTCTCCGTCGGTAAACGGAGATATCAGAAATCAAAACAGAATTCATATCAGATATCAGAACAGAATCCAGATCAGAATCAGAACAGAATTCAGGTAACGTATCAGAACATAATTCAATTTGGAAATCAGATAAAATATTTATATAATTAGGGAACACACCAGAGTTTACAGGTATTATTTAGAGGTACTGTATCCGGCAGAGAAACACAGTTATTCAGTATGCCGATAGAATATCAGAATTCAGAATCACTATTGGAAGAGTTCAATAACTGACAAAATCATCAATTATTCAGAATATGACTTGAGCTGTAAGGAAGAAATGAAGATTCAGGACATTTACAATCTATGTCGATTGATCGGATTATCAAACAACTCTTAAATGAATAGCTCCCAAAATTAATGCTTGTCGATTGATCAATTCATTGTTCTTCCAGGGTATTTACTCTTTAATACCACAAACTATTGTCCATAGATCATTTTCGGAATCATCACTGAATAGATCTTCCAATGTCTTTATTTTATTTTTACGCTTCCAATATATCATGAAATACTGACGTGCTTGATTTGTAGTTCATGATCTAGAAGAACAGTACATTGTGTATGTTCATTAACGTTTCCAGACTCATTCACATCACTTACTTAATCCTTAGTGCTTGAGGTTGCTTAGTTCATTTAGCATTCAAGTCTATTCCAGTTACTTCGGGATTTTTCAGAGTAATTCTGTACGTTTCTGAATTTCAGATACATATTGTACTTCCGTTCAGTTTAGTTTGGTCTTCGTGGTTGATTTGTCGAACAAATATCCAATTCTTAGTACCGAATGCAATCTAGAGTTGAGCTAAGCTTAATACTTCCAAAATTATCATTGAGCTAAACTTGAGTAGACGAACATGCATTCAAGTAATATCTATGTCGTTCAGGTACTGACATATTATTAAGGTTGATCGGCTCACTTAAGTTATGTTCCATAACTTTTAAAGGTAGTCCAATACCTATGCTTATTTGGATTCCTTAATTAATCCAAGGTATTTACTTAGTTTAGGCCATAAGGTTATTTTGGTAATTTTGGTGTTCAGTTTTATTCCATTTATTTCAGAGCTCGAGGATATCCAATCATTCCTGAGCTTGGTGATATTCTTGGGTCATTTCCATTACAGGGGTATTTTGGTCATTTTACAGATCTACGGTATTTCAATCTTTTCCTGCCATCCGATCTTATTATTTAATTCAATCTTATCATTTACTTCAGTCCTTTTGAACAATTCTGACAGCAGAATACCCTCGATAAATTATTCTTCAAGTATTTACTCATTATTCGAATATTTACGGGTCAAGTGTCTTCTCAGATTTTACAAACGGAATATCAGGAATTTTCCTGCACTAAGTCAGGATCTTAACAATTAAATCAGTACTTAATCGAGTTAAGTATGAATCCCCTAAGTATTTTCTTATTCAGAGTCAACTCAGACTATTCTAACTCTTAAGGGCATTTTCGTAATTTCTTAACCAGATAATTTCGATATTAGCTCTTAACGAAAATAATATAATTTAGAGATCCTATGATTAATTGCTTTCTTGAATACTCTCTGATCTTGAAAACGGTTCTCTTAACAAACTCTCATAGGATTAAAAACCAGTTAACCATAATTTCCAAATAAAACTAACATTTCTTATGCACATCAATATTTTATCAGATCAATATATATCTGTAAAATCCTCTTATCTAACTTCCATATCCAAATCTTGTCTTTTTATAACATAAGGGTATTTTCGTAATTTTACCCTACCAGAGTATTCTCATAATTTCTCATCCAAGTACCTTTAATATTTAACCTTTGATGAAATAAACTATAAGTTGCAGATACAGGGCTGATTTCTTTATCACTAATCACAAACTTGTAATTTAATCTAACAATTCCTCAATCTCTTCTATTAGTCATTCGATCCGTAATCAGTTACAGAATTTCTACCACATCATATCAAGTGTATAAATTATTCAACTCCACCAAAGTGACCAACATTATCTTGTTCATGCATTTATCAATATAAACATGTTCCATAAAGCATAAAGAGGTAGTAAAGTATTACCTCGATTTCCGTGCAATACTGATCAACCATAAAAATTCCATTCGAACACCTTTGATCTTCAATTCAACTTCCAATATTTCCTCGGATCCATATAAATAGAAATTACATCAAAAACGGAGCTTAATTCTGAAAAACGGATCGAATCGGAAGATAAATCAGTCAAAAACAGCTTACCGGGTTCAAATTTGGCAAAACCGACTTCGGATTCGGATTCAGGACGTCGAAAGCATAAAATATAGCTTTTCAAAAATTCGGAATCTTCGGTCAAAATCAAAGTCAACGGGTTTGACCGGCAATTTCGAGGCCTTTGGGTTTGAATTTCGAGAAACGGACTACGGAATCGGATTTGGAACGTCGAAAAAATGTCAGGATAGGTATACTCGGTCAAAGTCAAAGGTCGTTTAATGCCTGGTCAAAGCCAGTGGACTCGGAAACTTTGACCGCTTCACCTCCACACGCGCCGCCGCCGTCGGAAAAAGGGAGGACACCGGTGGACTCAGAACGGCTCAAGGAACACGATGGTGCGGGAGGTGTCGTAAACTGATGTCTCGATCGTCGTGAATCGATGAAAAACCAACTAAAACTGAATTATTACCGACGATACTTCCGACTGAAATTCACGACGAACGGTGATGATTCACGACGAAAAGTTTGAGGGGTTTTGTTCCTCGGTTGACAATGAACACGATGGTGGTTTCGGCTCGTCGATCAGAGGTCGGACGGCGAGTAGATCGGAGTTGGAAGGAGGGTTGACAGGAGAGGGAAAACTGGAAAAATTTCCAGAAACATACGGGAGATTGGGGGTATATATCATCTCATAATTAAAAATGGCTAAACCAAGAGTTTAGCCATTGAACTTTCTGCACTTCATAAAACGGTCTGCCAACTTTAAAATTTTGCAATTTAACCCACTGTTTCTTTCAAAATACCAAATTAAATCCACCACTTTATAATTTCTTAAATTTAGCCCCTAAATTGGGGTGTTACAGGTAATTCCTTACGGACCTAAGGTGACCCTTCGGTAGGCCATAGGCCCCAAGGTATTCTATTAGGATGGCTTCTTTTCTTTTTTTTCTTAGGGTAAGCCTTTGTGTATGCAGTACTAGGGGGCTGCATATGGAGTATTTAGATGGAGGATAATATAGAGATTTTATAAATTTTTTTATTAAAATAAAATATTACTATTTATAATCTATGATTTTATTTATTCTGGTTACGTGGGAACACACTAGACATCTTATTTCGATCTTGTGAACCTGGTCCTCTAAATTTTCCTTTGAACTATAAGCTTCCTGTATTTTACTTGAAGAAATATCAGTGGAACCTCAGCTCCTCAAGAAAACATGTAGATGTCTAAATCAATAAGGAAAATTTATGCTTTCTCATTTATCTGCATGTCCTTCAGCACCACTTGGTAGTTATGTATTACTAAGCTTCCCAAAGCTCACTCTTTTAGTCACCATTTCATGTTAAAAGAATGGATCAAATACAACTATCAACATCTGTAATGGGAGTTCCTTTGGCTTGGGTTGAAAAGTATGGTACAAGTGTAATTAAGGATTATGTAGGTCACATTTGATTTTATGCCGAGTCTGAAACTTGTATGATTTTAATTCTATTTGTAATTGACAACGCGTAGTTTTCACTGTCAAATAAATTTATCCTTAATCTCATTAAAAATGAATATAATAGTGTAGAGAGAGTAAGGGTCGATCCACAGGGACTAAGGAAGATGCTGGAACGATTGTTCTTGATCTCTGATCTAGGCAAAAAAATGCAAATAAAGTAAAAAGGGGGTTTATTGATAAATTGAATAAGAAAATAATGATTCAAAGGAAGATAAAAAATCAAAAGAAAGTAAAATTAAAAACCAATATGATGAAATTAGCCCCAGGCTTTCGCATGTCTCAAATTCCAATCGATCATTGAATATGATATTTTCCTCCAGTTAAATGTCGATTTGAGTCCACAAGGTTCAAGCCTTGTAGCTCATTTTCCTCTTTGGTCATTGACTTTCCCAAATCTATTTTAGGAATCACAATCCTTGTTCGGATTAACTTCGACTATCGTTGTTAACTCAAAACAATTTAAAAGCGCTTGGAAAACCCGACTCAAACTATGCTTTCTCTATGAAAGTCAAACTCGATCCCAATTTCCCTTAGCGTACCATTTGCTAAGTGTGTTAAAGGGAACTCGAATCAATTGATTCTATAATCCCAACGGTAAACCATAACATCATCCAAGCCAAAATCTATTTTTGAAGTGAAAGCGTTTTGATTTTAAGAAAGACTATCCGCAAACCTAGTTTCCAGAAAATTGAGAATTTAACCCGAGAGGGTGTGAGTTGCTTTTCGATTCTCACAATTCAGAATCGAGTCATCGTTGTAGCCTTTGGCTATGGAAAACTTAGCTAAGTATGATAGAAATCATACTTAGCATTTTAAAAAATAAAACTTAAAATAAAATAAAAATGAAAACTTGAAAAGAGAAGAAAATAAAGAACTTTATAAAACTAGAAGTAAGAAGAAGATTGAAATATGAGTTGTGTGTTTAGGCTTACCCCAAGAGGGTATTTATAGCCTCTAAAAACCTAAAGATAAATAACGAAATTAAAATAAAAATAATCCTAAAGATAAATATTTTAATTCAAACTTAAAAATAAGTCTCCTAATGAAACTCTACCCGTCCATCTTCTAGAAGGAGCGCTGACTAGATCTTCTAGAAATCTACCGCTAACTGGACCTTCTAGAAACTGCCACGTCAGACCATGTCATGCCCAGAATCGTGCCCATATCTCCAGTCATGACCAAATAATAATAAAAATAAAGAATGCTTATGTTTTACTTCTAATTCTGAAAAGTTGGATCCTGCACGAAAATAAGCAAAAAAAAAAAAAAACCAAATTAACAACAATAAACCTATAAGATAGAAAAAGTAACGAGCAAATATTACCGATTTAGAACACTCGTCAAATTCCCCCTCACTTATCTCATGCTTGTCCTCAAGTATGAAATAATTAAATTAGTCAAAAAATTCCATTTACCATTCTTTGTCAAGTTTTACATTCAATGAAATAAGGTAGAGACCACAATAATTATTCAAGTCAAGACACAAATCAATTGAACATCATCAATTGGAACAAGTTAAATGTAATTGTAACATCCATTCATTCATTAATCTCAATGCCTTTAACTCAACACCTTACTAAGATTCACTCAAACCTCTCAATGTGTTTAGGGTATAGAAACACTCAATATCAGAACCGACACGATATTACCATAAGCCTGCAAGTAAATCAAAACTCCACTACTAATAATAACAAGAAACATAAATCAAAGGGTTTTTATTGATTGTAACGGGGCTTAGGTAAAAGTGGGGAAAAAGGTTGAATAATATTGCTAAAATTGAAGGCAATGAACTAACAAATAACAAGTTCAACCCCATCAAAACATTTAGCAAAACAAGATAAAAAGACAAACCATCAAACAATAACTTTCCTTTTGAAATGATTTTTTTTTCCTTTTCACATTTTTGTTGTTGTTGTTTTGTTTTTCTCATATTTTTTCTCTTTTTTTCTTTCTTTCGAATAACTTCTTTTTTTCGAACTGCTGTTATTTTTTCTTTTTCTTTTTTTATGGACCAAACATTAGATTAAATGTTCACTTGCCCTTAAAAAGGGTAAAAAAGAGGGATAAAATAAAAAGGCTTGCGTTTATAAATGAGGTGAAAACTAAGAAGTGGGAATAGGCTCAAGAGTGGATAACTAGGGAAAAATGCATTGATAGGCAGTTTTAGTGGAGGAAACAGAATGATTAATCCTAAAGTGCCCAAATCATTTTTAAGCATCATGTTCATGTGTATTCTCGATAGTATTTAAAATGCAGGTTCTAGAATACCAATTTCAAATTTGACACACTCAATCCAACAAAATGATAGCAAAATGATATGCTCGTAAAGGTTCAATTCTCACCAAATTTTTTTCATGCATTGAGCTAATCACATTTCAACCAACAAAATCATGGAATATCACAAGAAATCTAACTTGATCACAATTCATGTTATTCGCTATGAAGAATATCCTAGCCTAAACAATTATGTGTTCCCAAACAAGCATGACATTCCAAAAATACTCAACAAGACAATGGAATTCAATGAAATTTTTGACAAATCCAATCAACACATACCATCATCAAAACATAAAATTAAGCAAACTGAAATTCAACCTAGATTATACTCCCCCTCACTTAAAGCGTTTTGTCTTAAAACGTAAAATTAAAGTACGAGAGAAGGAATAGATAACTCCCCAGATTTATTGTCGACCACGGCCGTGGCAACAACAAATAGGAACGATGAAGTGGATTACTTTGGTTGATGCTGTGAACTAGAAACATCATCAGGCGGTACAGTTGGTGGAAAATCGGCATCGAATTCTTCTGTACAACCATAAATTGGATTGTATATTAGTAATGATTAAATGAGAATAGGATTAAAATTGACCTCCGGAGTATTTTCTGATGTCACTGCATGCATTGAATACAACAGGAAATCCGATGGGCGTGGCGGGAGCAAGAGGAGGCCACAGTTAGCATAGACTGGAAGAATGGAGAGCGTGGTGGAGATGGATGATGAATAGTGCTCAGTACGGTAGGTACGAACGTCGAATAATAAGAAGCATGTGGCCTATTTGGTGCATGACCTCTGCCTCGCGTCGGGCGTGGAGTAAGTTACATTGGTTGCAGCTCAGAATAGCTAAGCACTTAATCGAAAATCAACGTGTTGAGCTGGAAACGCCCACCAGGGATGGTTGGGCTTGTGGTAAGGTCGAGTAGAAGGACTGCAGCAAGAACATATCGGCGTGGTAAGGTCGACAACAGTGAGCATGGCAGAGAGTAAAGAACTATGTATGGGTTTTCTGGGGGAAAGATAACTGATTTGGGAATTAGGTTTAAATTGAAGGGCTTGTGGGGTGGGGTATTTTAACTTAAGTGAAATTGATTGGGTAATTAAAATAAGGGATAAGTGGTGTAAAAAAGAAAAATGGTTTTAAATTCAAAAAATGAAGATAAGGAAGTGAAGAGGGCCCCACGTGAAAGGAGAGAAAGAATGGGAGAGGAGTGGTGAGCGACGGCATACATGTTACCAAAAAGGTGAGAAATTTTTTTATTTTTATTTTTAAAGGTTAGTTAACGTGCAACGACCTTTAAGAGGATATTCTAACTTGCGCCATTTAATGAAACGGTACGCATAGTGTTGGGAAAATTGTTCCATTGTTCTTCGTGATAGCTGATGCTACTTAGGTACCAAATTTTGTATAGTTCGAATATAATTTCGCAAATCGTCTTCGTTTAAGCTTGATTAAAAACATTTGGTTCGAGAAAAATAAAAATAAAAATTAAATGAAGTTTGCTTAACATAAATAAAATAAAATAAGAGTATAAATGCAACGAAATTAAAAATGGGTTGCCTCTCATAAAGCGCTTTGTTTAACGTTCGTTAGCTCGACGACCTTATTCAGACTACAAGTTCTATGAGAAACACTTCCTCTTCATTCACTTTTTCCATCTAAGAAATTCCTTATGAGAAATTTGAAAATTCTCATAAAGATTTATTCGGGTGTTTCCCAATTTAAAAATTTTGTCAAAAATAATGGCCGTCAAAACATAATTTCTTTTACCAAAAATTGATTTCTTCAAATGATTCTTCGATGGTTTTGACTTAATTTTTGGTGCCTGCAAAAGGAAAGGTTAATGTTTAGTTTTTAAAGGAGTTAAGATCAAATCTGAATCAACAACTGAAGTATTTTTCAACTCCTATATGTCGTCTTTTTTATCATCCGATTTCCTATATAAATCATCAACAAAGTTAGATTTATCATCAACAAGTTCAAAAACGCCAACAAAATTAATATTATGTACGTTATATGGATATCTCATTGCTTTATAAACGTCAAATTTTATGATTTCACTGTTGAACTCAATAGAAAGAATACTGTTTTGAACATCAATTTTTGCATTTTTCTTGCTCAGAAAGAGACGGCCGAAGAGGATTTCAGAACCAATGTTGCTACGATCATTTTACATATCAATCAAATAAAAATTAGCAGGGAAAATTAAGTCATTTACCTCTACTAGGACGTTTTCTATGAGTCCTTCAGGATAAATAATTGATTTTTCAGTGAGCTGAAGTGTAACTCTTGTCTCCTTCAAAGGCTCGGTGGAAATTAAATTATAGATGGTTAGAGGCATTATATTGATAGAGGCACATAGATCGCACATAGCTTGCTTGATTTTAACCTAACCAATTTTACATGGTATTGGAAACATACCTTAGTCCTTATACTTCGATGGAAGTAGTCGTTGGAAAACTACTGAGACGTTCTCACATAAATTCACCTTCTCGTTTCCGGTAAGTCATCTTTTATTAGTGCAGAGATCTTTAATGTATCTGCCATACCGCGGTACTTTCCAGATCACCTCAAGAAGTGGAATATTTATTTCCACTTTCCGTAATACATCCAAGATTTCTTTCTCCTCATATTGTTTGTCTCTTTTTATGAATCTTTCATGAAAGGGAGGCAGAATGGCATAGGGAGTTCGGCTTCAACTAATTCTTTTTCCCACTGGGAGTTCGGCTTTTCTTTAGGGATCTTGCGTTTACTTCCTTTGGGACTGGCTGTTCAACAATTGTACTGCTTCAAAACATGATGGCTCTAGCATTCTCTCTTGGATTCGGTTCAGTTTGTGATGATAGTCTGCCTTGTGACTTTAATCTTCCCACAGTTTGATTCAGTTGGCTCATTTGTTTCTCGATCTCTAGAAAGCGAGCTTCAGTACTATTTTAAATTTCTCTTGGGAAAAGGTCAGTCGCTCGACGATTGATTCAAGCGATGATTTCTGCTACTGATAAGGTTGTTGTAGGGGTGGCCTCAATTGATAAACTTGATTTGGTCCAGGATTTGATCCATAGCTCAAGTTTAGATGATCTCTCTATCCTGGATTGGAAGCATTGCCGTATAGGTTGTAAGGCCTTTGGAGAGGTCTCGGAAAATTGTCCATTATATTTACTTGGGTGCCAATATCTCCTTGTAGCATGGGGCATCAGTACATCGAATGATCTGGCATTGTGCATATTTCACATAGAATCACTTCTCTAATTTTTCCTATAATAAAAGAATTAACTACGTCCGTTAATTTGTCAATTTTAGTTTCAAGCGAAATAAAACTTATCTCGTGAACTCGTCGACTGAGTTCACTTGAAAATTGTTGTGATTTTGCCGCCATCATCGAAACTAACTCTCTTGTTACATTTAGTGTCATGTTGAATAGAGCTCCTCCACTAGCAGTATCAACCATTTTCATCTCTAAGGGAGAAAGCCCTTCATAGAAATTTTGAAGTAGTGTTTGCTCGGTTAATCCATGTTGCGGACAACTTGCACAAAGTTTCTTAAATCTTTCCCAATAGTCATAAAATTACTCTTCGTCTTTTTTGTTTAATTCTCGTAATGCTTATCTTCAACTCGTTTACCTTCACTGCTGGGAAAAACCTGTCAAGAAAGATTCAATTTAAATCATCCCATGTATTTATTGAATTTGGAGGTAAGTAGAATAACCACTCTTTAGCTAAACCCAGATAAAGAAAATAGAAAAGCTATCAATTTAATTTAGTAGTCGGAAACTCCCTGTGGTTTCATGCTTGAACAAACTAAGTGGAATTCTGCCAAATGTTTAGCTGGACTTTCACTTGGAAGACCGTTGAAGGTAGGAAGAAGATGAATTAGCCTCGTCTTAAGTTGAAACGAAGTTTCTCATTGAGGAAAATGATGAAAAGGGGTTGTTAGACCGCGGGAACTGCAGCTAATTCTCAGATCCTATGATTGTCCATTGGTTCAGGTGATGTTGGCATAAAATGTGATTCTTCCAAATATTTATGTGGACTTTCACTTGGAAGACTGTTGAAGGTAGAAAGAAGTTGAATGAGCCCCTTCTTAAGTTGAAACAAAGTTTCTCTTTGAGGAAAAATGATGCAAAGGGGTTGTTGGATCGCGAGAGCTGCGGCTAATTCTCGGATTATGTGATTGTCCATCGGTTTAGGTGATTTTGGCATGAAATGTTATTCTATGTTTGCAGTAGCGTCGGGTATTTCTTCTTCCCAGGTATTGGCGTCATATGATGCTTCGGGATTTGGATCTTATTGTTCTTAGCATTGTACTTCTTGTTGTTTCCTCTTTTCCTGAATTGTTAGTCCACGTAGTCTCTGGGCTAGTGCTTTGATATGAGGTTCAAAATTTACTAGCTCTTCGGGTTTTGCTTGGTCATAAATCAAAACAAACTAAATCATGAACTTTTTCTGAAGTCCCCGGCAACGACGCCAAATTGACAAAACATCATTTTCACAGTCAAATAAATTTATATTTAATCTCATTGAAAATAAATATAATAGTGTAGAGAGAGTAAGGATCGATTCACAAGGACTAAGGAAGATGCTGAAACGATTGTTATTGATCTCTGATCTAGGTGAAAAATGCAAATAAAGTAAAAGGGGGGGTTTGCTGAGAAATTGAATAAGCAAATAATGATTCAAAGGAAGATAAAAAATCAAATAAAGTAAAATTCTAATCGATCATTGAATATGATCTTTTTCTCCAGAATGTCCGTTTGAGTCCACAAGGTTAAATCCTTGTAGCTCATTTTCCTCTTTGGTGATTGACTTTCCCAAATCTATTTTAGGAATCGAAATCCTTGTTTGGATTAACTTTGAATATCGTTGTTAACTCAAAACAATTTAAAGCGCTTGGAAAACCCGACTCGAATTATGCTTTCTCTATGAAATTCGAACTCGATCCCATTTTTCCTTAGCGTACCTTTCGCTAAGTGTGTTCAAAGGAATTCGAATCAATTGATTCTATAATCCCAACAGTAAACCATAACATCATCCAAGCCAAAATCTATTTTTGAAGTGAAAGCGTTTTGATTTTAACAAAGACTATCCACCAATGTAGTTTCTAAAAAATTGAGAATTTAAACCTAGAGGGTATAAGGTTCTTCTTGATTCTCATGATTCATAATCGAGTCATCGTTTTAGCCTTTGGCTATGGAAAACTTAGCTAAGTATGATGGAAATCATACTTAGCATTTTTAAAAATGAAAACTTGAAAAGAGAAGAAAAGAAAGAACTTTATAAAACTAGAAGTAAGATGAAGATTTAAATCTGAGTTGTGTGTTTAGGCTTACCCCAAGAGGGTATTTATAGCCTCTAAAAACCTAAAGATTAACAAAAAAATTAAAATAAAAATAATCCTAAAGATAATTGTTTAAATTCAAACTTTAAAATAAGTCTCCTAATGCAACTTTGCCCGTCCAACTTCCAGAAGGAGTGTTGACTAGATCTTCTAGAAAACTGTCGTTAACTGAACCTTTTAGAATCTGCCATGGCAGACCGTGTCATGCCCAGAGTCGTGCCCATTTCTCCAGCCGTGACCAAATAATAAAAAAATGCAGAATGCACGCATTTTACTTCTAATTCTAGAAAGTAAGACGCAACACGAAAATAAGGTAAACAAGACCAAATTAACGGCAATAAATCAATAAGATCGAAGAATTAACGAGAAAATATTGCCGATTCAGAACACTCATTAAATTCCCCCTCAGTTATCTCATTCTTGTCCTCAAGTATGAAATAATCAAACCAGTCAAAAAATTCCATTTACCTTTCTTTGTCAAGTTTTACATTCAAGGAAGTAAGGTAGAGACCACAATAATTATTCAAGTCAAGACGTCAATAAATTGAACATCACCAATTGGAACAAGTTAAATGTAATTGTAACATCCATTTATTCATTAATCTCAATGCCATAACTCAACACCTTATCAGGATTCACTCAAACCACTCAATGTGTTTGGGGTATAGAAACACTCAATGTCAGAACCGACACAAAATTACCATAGGCCTGCAAGTAAATCAAATCTCCACTTCTTCATTTTTTTAACTGCTATTATTTTTCTTCATTTTTTGTATGGATCATACATCAGATTAAATGTTCAGTTGCCCTAAAAAAGGTATAAAAGAGGGATAAAATTAAAAGGCTCGGGTTTATAAATAATGTGAAAACAAAGAAGTGGAAATAGGCTTAAGAGTGGTTAACTAGGGAAAAATGCATTGGTAGGCAACTTTAGTGGGGAAAATGAAATGATTAATCCTAAAGTGCCCAAATATTTTTTAAGCATCATGTTCATGTGTAATCTCGACAGTATTTAAAATGCAGGTTATAGAATACCAATGTCAAATTCGACACACTCAATCCAACAAAATGATAGAAAAATGATATTCTCGTAAAGGCTCAAATCTTACCAAATTGTTTTCATGCATTGAGCTAAGCAAATTTCAACCAACAAAATCATGGAATATCATAAGAAATCTAACTTGATCAGAATTCATGATATTCGTTATGAAGAATATCCTAACCTAAACAATTATGTGTTCCCAAACAAGTATGACATTCTAAAAATATTCAACAAGATAAAAGAATTCAATGAAATTTTTCGCAAATCCAATCAACACATACTAGCATCAAATCATAAAAATAAGCAAAGGGAAATTCAACCTAGACTCTACTCCCCCTCACTTAAAGAATTTTATCTCAAAACGTAAAAATAAAATACGAGAGAAGGAATAGAGAACTCCTCGAATTTATTATCGACCACGGCCACGGCCGCGACGAATAGGGACGATGAAGTGGACTACTCGGGTTGATGTTGCGAACTGGAAACATCATCAGGTAGTGCGGTAGGTGAAAAATCGGCATCAAAATCTTCTGTAAAAGCATAAATTGGATAGTATATTAGTAATGGTTAAACGTAAATAGGATTAGAATTTACCTCTGGAGTATTATCCGATGTCGCCGCATGCATTGAATACAATAGGGAATCCGATGGGCGTGGCAAGAGGAAGAGGATGCCACGGTTAGCATGGACTGGAAGGACGGTGAACGTGGTGGAGATGGACTATGAACAGTTCTCAGTACGATGGGTACAAACCTCAAATGGTATGATATGGATTGCCTATTTGGTGTGTGACCTCAACCTCGCACTGGGCGTGGAGTAAGATACAACGATTGCAACTCGAAATTACTGGGAATATAATCGTAAGTCAACGTGTTGAGCTGGCGACGCCCACCAGGGATGGTTGGTGGTATAGCGTCATGGTATTGTTGGTTCCTTGTGCGAACTATTGTGAGCAGCAGCAGACGAGTACAAGGATGGTAGCAGGAATAGAACGACGTGGTAAGATTGGTAACAGTGAGCACGGTGGAGAGTAAAAAACTATATATGGGTTTTCTGGGGGAAAGAAAACTCATTTGGGAATTGGGTTTAAATGGAAGGGCCCGTAGGGGTGGGGTATTTTAACTTGAGTGAAATTGGTTGGGCAATTAAAATAAGGGATAGAAAAGAAAATTGGTTTTAAATTCAAAAAGTGAAGATAAGAAAGTGAAGGGGGCCCCACGTGAAAGGAGAGAAAGAATGGGAAAGGTGTGGTGAGCGGCGACAGACATGTTACAAAAAGAGTGACAACTTTTTTTATTTTTCAGGGTTAGCTAACGTGCACCGGCCTTTTAGAGGAGATTCTAACATGTGCCATTTAATGAAACGGTGCACACAGTGTTGGGAAAATTGTTCCATTGTTCTGCGTGAAAGGTGTTGCTACTTAGAGACCAAATTTTAAGTGGTTCAAATATAATTTCACAAATCATCATCGTTTAAGCTTGATTAAAAACTTTTGGTTCCTGAAAAATAAAAATAAAAATTAAATTAAGTTTGCTTAGCCAAAATAAAATAAAGTAAGAGTAAAATTACAACGAAATTAAAAATGGGTTGCCTCTCATAATGCGCTTTGTTTAACGTCATTAGCTCGACGACCTGATTCAGGCTACTGGTTCGGTGACAAACACTTCCACTTCATTCGATTTTTCCAACTAAGAAATTCCTTATGAGAAATTTTAAAATTCTCATAAAGATTTCTTCGGATGTTTCCCAATTTAAAAATCTTGTCAAAAAGAATGGCCGTCAAAACAAATTTTTTTACAAAAAATTGATTTATTTAAACGATTCCTTGATGGCTTCGACTTAATTTTTGGTGCCTGCAAAAGGAAAGGTAAATATTTATTTTTAAAGGAGTTAAGATCAAATCTGAATCAAAAACTAAAATATTTTCCAACTCCCATATTTCGTCTTTTTTATCATCTAATTTCCTATATAAATCATCAACAAAGTTAGATTCATCATCAACAAGTTCAAAAATTCCAACAAAATTAATACTATGCAAGTTATCTGGATATTTCATTGCTTTATAAACATGAAATTTTACGATCTCACCGTCGAACTCCATAGTAAGAAAATCACTTCGAACGTCAATTTTTGCATTTTTCGTGCTCCGAAAGGGATAACCGAGGAGGATTTTAGAACCAATGTTGGTACGATAATTTTCCATATCATTCACAAAATCAGCAGGGAAAATTAAGTCTTTTACCTCTTATAGAACATTTTCTATGTGTCATTCATGATAAATAATTGATTTGTCACCAAGCTGAAGTGTAACTCTCGTCTCCTTCAAAGACTCGATAGAAATTAAATTATAGAATGAGAGAGGCATTACATTGATAGAGGCACCTAGACCGCACATAGCTCGCTTGATTTTAACCTTACCAATTTTACAAGGTATTGTAAACATACCTTGGTCCTTATACTTCAGTGGAAGCGATCATTTGAAAACTGCTTAGATGTTCTCACCTAAATTAATATTGTCATTTCTGGTAAGTCGTCTTTTATTAGTGCAGAGATCTTTAATGTATCTGGCATACCTCGATGCTTTCCGAATCACCTCAAGAAGTGGAATATTTATTTTTATTTTCTATAATACATCAATATTTCTTTCTCCTCAGATTATTTGTCTCTTTTTATGAATCTTTCAGGAAAGGGAGGCGTAATGGCATAGGGAGATGGCGCAGAATTAGTTTATGAGTCATCTTTCTTCTTTTCTTAGGTTTCTACATCAACTATTTCTTCTTCCCTCTGGGAGTTCAGCTTCTCTTTTTCTTTGGGGATCTTAAGTTTACTTCTTTTGGGACTGATTGTTCAATAATTGTACCTCTTTGGAGCATGATGAACTAACATTCTCTCTTGGATTCAACTCATTTTGTGGTGATAGTCTCCCTTGTGACTCTAATCTCCCCATGATTTGAGTCAGTTAGCTCATTTGTTTCTCGAGCTCTTGAAAGCGAGCTTCAGTAGTATTTTGAAATTTCTCCTGGGAAAGGGTCAGTTGCTCGACGATTGATTCAAGTGATGATTTCTACGACTGATATGGTTGTTGTAGGGGTGGCCTTGATTGATAAGCTTGATTTGGTCCAGGATATGATCCATAGCTCAAGTTTAGATTATCTCTCCATCCTGGATTGGAAGCATTGGCGTATAGGTTGTAAACCCTTTGGAGAGGTCTCAGAAAATTGTCCATTGTATTTACTTGTGTGAAAACATCTCCTTATAGCATGGGGCAGCAGTCTGTCGAATGATCTGGCATCGTGCATATTTCGCATAGCATCGCGCTCCAATTTTTCCTACAATAAGAGAATTAACTACGTTCGTTAATTTGTCAATTTTAGTTTCAAGAGTAATAGAAGTTATCGCGTGAACTTATCGACTGAGTTCACTTGAAAATTATTTTGAATTTGCCGCCATCATCTAAATTAACTCTCTTGATGCGTTTGGAATTATGTTGACTAGAGCTCCTCCACTGGAAGCATCAACCATTTTCATCTCTAAGGGAAAAGGCCCTTCATAGAAATTTTGAAGGAGTGTTTGCTCGGTTAATACATATTGCGGACAACATGCATAAAGTTTCTTAAATCTTTCCCAATAGTCATAAAATGACTCTACGTCTTTTTGTTTAATTCCTATAATGCTTCTAATGAACTCGTTTGCCTTCACTACTGAGAAAACCTGTCAAGAAAGATTCGATTTAAATCAACCCATATATTTATTGAATTTAGAGGTAAGTAGAATAACCACTCTTTAGCTAAACCAGATAAAGAAAATGGAAAAACTATCAACTTAATTTGGTCATCGGAAACTCCCTGTGGTTTCATGCTTGAACAGACTAAGTGGAATTATGCCAAATGTTTATACGGACTTTCACTTGGAAGACCGTTGAAGGTAGGAAGAAGTTGAATGATCCCCGTCTTAAGTTGAAACAAAGTTTTTCCTTAAGGAAAAATGATACAAAGGGGTTATTGGATCGCGGAAGCTATGACTAATTCTCAGATCATGTGATTGTCCTTTGGTTTAGGTGATGTTGGCATAAAATGTGATTCGACCTTTGTAGTAGTGTCAAGTATTGTTTATTCGCTGGTATTGGCATCAGATGATGCTTCGGGTCTGGATCTGATTGTTCTTGGCGTTGTACTTCTTGTTGTTTATTTTTTTCCTGAATTGTTAGTCCACGTAGTCTCTAGGCTAGTGCTTCGATATGAGGTTTAAAATCTACTAGCTCTTTGGGATTTTGCATGGTCATAAATAAAAAACAAACTAAATCAGAAACTTTTACCGAAGTCCCCGACAATGGCGCCAATTTGACAACGCGTCATTTTCATTGTCAAATAAATTTATCCTTAATCTCATTAAAAATAAATATAATAGTGTAAAGATAGTAAGGGTCGATCCACAGCGACTAAGGAAGATGCTGAAACGATTGTTCTTGATCTCTGATCTAGGCAAAAAAATACAAATAAAGTAAAAAAGGGGGTTTATTGAGAAATTGAATAAGCAAATAATGATTCAAAGGAAGAAAAAAAATCAAAGAAAGTAAAATTAAAAACTAATATGAAGAAATTAGCCTCAGGCTTTCGCGTGCCTCAAATTACAATCGATCATTGAATATGATCTTTTGCTCCAGTTAAATATCGGTTTGAGTTCGCAAGGTTCAATCCTCGTAGATTATTTTCCTCTTTGGTGATTGACTTTCCTAAATCTATTTCAGGAATAGCAATCCCTGTTCGGATTAACTTCGATTATCGTTATTAACTCAAAACATTTTAAAAGTGCTTGGAAAACCTGACTCGAGTTATGCTTTCTCTATGAAAGTTGAACTCGATCCCAATTTCCCTTAGCGTACCATTCTCTAATTGTTTTAAAGGGAATTCGAATCAATTGATTCTATAATCCCAACGGTAAACCATAACATCATCCAAGCCAAAATCTATTTTTGAAGAGAAAGCATTTTGATTTTAAGAAAGACTATTATCACCTTAGCTTACCAATTTTACAAGGTATTGTAAACATACCTTGGTCCATATACTTTAGTAGAAGCGGTCATTTGAAAACTGCTGAGACTTTCTCACCTAAATTAACATTTTCGTTTCCGGTAAGTCATCTTTTATTAGTGCAGAGATCTTTAATGTATCTGGCATACCTCGATACTTTCTGGATCACCTCAAGAAGTGGAATATTTTTTTTATTTTCTACAATACACCAAGATTTCTTTCTCCTTAGATTGTTTGTCTCCTTTTATGAATCTTTCAGGAAAGGAAGGCGCAATGGCATAGGGAGATGGCGCATAATTAGTTTACGATTCATCTTTCTTCTTTTCTTGGGATTCTACGTTAACTAATTCTTCTTCCCTCTGGGAGTTTGACTTTTCTTTTTACTTCGGGGATCTTGCGCTTACTTCCTTTGGGATTGGTTGTTTAAAAATTGTACCTCTTCAGAGCATGATGACACTAACATTCTCTCTTGGATTCGGCTCAGTTTGTGATTATAGTACCCCTTGTGGCTCTAATCTCTCCACGATTTGAGTCAGTTGGCTTATTTGTGTCTCGAGCTCTTGAAAGCGAGCTTCAATAGTATTTTGAAATTTCTCTTGGGAAAGGGACAGCCACTCGACGATTGATTCAAGTGATGATTTATGCGACTGATAAGGTTTTTATAGGGGTGACCTCGATTGATAAGCTTGATTTGGTCCAGGATTTGATCCATAGCTCAAGTTTAGATTATATCTCCATCCTGGATTGGAAGCATTGCCGTATGGGTTATAAAGTCTTTGGAGAGGTCTCAGAAAATTTTCCATTATATTTACTTGTGTTCCAACATCTCTTTGTAGCATGGGGTAGCAGTCCATCGAATGATCTGGCATCGTGCATATTTTTGCATAGCATCGTTGCTCCAATTTTTCCTACAATAAGAGAATTATCTACGTCCGTTAATTTGTCAATTTTTGTTTCAAGTGAAATAGAACATATCTCATGAACTCGTCCACTGAGTTCACTTGAAAATTGTTTATTAACTCTCTTGTTACATTTAGTGTCATGTTGACTAGAGCTCCTCCACTAGCAGCATCAACCATTTTCATCTCTAAGGGAGAAAGCCCTTCATAGAAATTTTGAAAGAGTGTTTGCTCGGTTAATCCATGTTGCGGACAACTTGCACAAAGTTTCTTAAATCTTTCCCAATAGTCATAAAATGACTCTTCGTCTTTTTGTTTAATTCCCATAATGCTTCTCCTCAACTCGTTTTCCTTCGCTGCTGGGAAAAACAAGTCAAGAAAGATTCGATTTAAATCAGCCCATGTATTTATTAAATTTGGAGGTAAGTAGAATAACCACTCTTTAGCTAAACCAGATAAAGAAAATGGAAAAGCTATCAATTTAATTTAGTAGTCGGAAACTCCCTGTGGTTTCATGCTTGAACAAACTAAGTGGAATTCTGCCAAATGTTTAGGTGGACTTTCACTTGGAAGACCGTTGAAGGTAGGAAGAAGATGAATGAGCCTCGTCTTAAGTTGAAACGAAGTTTCTCCTTGAGGAAAATAATAAAAAGAGGGGTTGTTGGACCGTGGGAGCTACGACTAATTCTCGGATCGTGCGATTGTCCATTGGTTCAGGTGATGTTGGCGTAAAATGTGATTCGACATTTGCAATAGCGTCAGGTATTGCTTCATTGCAGGTATTGGCATCAGATGATGCTTCGGGTCTAGATCTGATTGTTCTTGGCGTTGTACTTCTTGTTGTTTCCTCTTTTCTTGAATTGTTAGTCCACGTAGTCTCTGGGCTAGTGTTTCGATATGAAGTTCAAAATCTACTAGCTCTTCGGTGTTTTGCCTGGTCATAAATCAAAGACAAAATAAATTAGAAACTTTTACCGAAGTCCCCGATAACGGCGCCAATTTGACAACGCGTCATTTTCACTGTCAAATAATTTTTCCTTAACTCATTAAAAATAAATATAATAGTGTAGAGAGAGTAAGGGTCGATCCATAGGGTCTAAGAAAGATGCTGAAATGATTGTTCTTGATCTCTAATCTAGGCAAGAAATGTAAATATAGTAAAAAGGGGGTTTGTTGAGAAATTGAATAAGCAAATAATGATTCAAAGGAAGATAAAAAAAATCAAAGAAAGTAAAATTAAAAACCAATATGATGAAATTAGCCTCAGGATTTTGCGTGCCTCAAATTCCAATCGATCATTGAATATGATCTTTTTCTCCAGTTAAATGTCGGTTTGAGTCTACAAGGTTCAATCCTCGTAGCTCATTTTCCTCTTTGGTAATTGACTTTCCCAAATCTATTTTAGGAATCAAAATCCTTGTTCGAATTAACTTTGACTATCGTTGTTAACTCAAAACAGTTTAAAAGTTCTTGGAAAACCCGACTCGAGTTATGTTTTCTCTATGAAAGTTGAACTCGATTCCAATTTCCCTTAGCGTACCATTCGCTAAGTGTGTTAAAGGGAATTCAAATCAATTGATTCTATAATGCCAACGGTAAACCATAACATCATCCAAGACAAAATCTATTTTTGAAGCGAAAGCGTTTTGATTTTAAGAAAGACTATCTGCCAATCTAGTTTCTAGAAAATTGAGAATTTAACCCGATAGGGTATGAGGTGCTTTTTAATTCTCACGATTCAGAATCGAGTCATCGTTTTAGCCTTTGACTATGGAAAACTTAGCTAAGTATGATAGAAATCATACTTATCATTTTAAAAAATAAAACTTAAAATAAAATAAAAATGAAAACTTGAAAAGAGAAAAAAAAGAAAGAACCTTATAAAACTAGAAGTAAGAAGAAGATTGAAATCTGAGTTGTGTGTTTAGGCTTATCACAAGAGGGTATTTATAGCCTCTAAAAACCTAAAGATAAACAAAGAAATTAAAATAAAAATAATCCTAAAGATAAATGTTTAAATTCAAACTTTAAAATAAGTCTCCTAATATAACTTTGCCCGTCCATCTTCCAGAAGGCACGCTGACTAGATCTTCTCGAAAACTGCCGTTGAATGAACCTTATAGAAACTGTCACATCAGACCGTTTCATGCCCAAAGTCACGCCCATGTCTTTAGGCGTGTCCAAATAATAAAAAAATGCAGAATGTGCCCGTTTTACTTCTAATTCTGGAAAGTAGGACCCTGCACGAAAATAAGCAAAACAAAACCAAATTAGTAGCAATAAATCCATAAGATCAAAAAATTAACGAGAAAATATTACCTATTAAGAACACTCATCAAATTCCCCCTCACTTTTCTCATGCTTGTTCTCAAGTATGAAATAATCAAATCAGTCAAAAAAATCCATTTACCTTTCTTTGTCGAGTTTCACATTCAAGGAAGCAAAGTGGAGACCACAATTATTATTCAAGTCAAAACACAAATCAATTGAACATCACCAATTAGAATAAGTTAAATGCAATTGTAACATCCATTCATTCATTAATCTCAATGCCCATAACTCAACACCTTATCGGGGATAACATAAAAATGGGGAAAAAGGCATGCAAGTAAATAAAATATCCACTACTAATAAGAACAAGATGCATAAATCAAAGGGTCTTTTATTGGTTGTAACGGGGATAACATAAAAATGGGGAAAAAGGCTGAATAATATGGCTAAACTTCAAGGCAAAGAACTAACAAATAACTAGTTCAACTCCATCAAAACATTAAGTAAAACAAGATAAAAAGACAAACCATCAAACAACAACTTTCTTTTTGAAATGATTTTTTTCTTTTTCACATTTTTTTGTTGTTGTTTTGTTTTTCTCATATGTTTTCTCTTTTTTTTATTTCTTTCGAACAACTTCATCTTTTTTTCGATCTGCTGTTATTTTTTCTCATACATTGTCATGATTCAATATGCAAGACTGTAAAAAATATTATACCCCTATTCTTATTAACTTCAAAATATCCTCAAGTATGAGTCCTGGCAGTGAAGAAGAGAGGATGGAGATGTCTTGAGTTCCATATGCATCATCAGTGGAAAGTTTAATGTTCGCTATGATATGCACATGACCAGATATTGCACAAGCAGTGAGAGTGGTTAGTCGGCACATGGCGAATCCAAGCAAAAAAAACATTGGAGTGCAATGAAGAGGATCCTTACAATATTCTACGGGATAATGATTTTGATATTATAAGGTATTACTAAATTTGATTTCTACTGGATACTGTTTGGGTAGGAGTCTGGAGTATGGAGGTTCAGCTCTGATCAAGCTAATAATTCCTTACGGACCTAATGTGATCCTTGGGTAGGCCCATAGGCCCCAAGGTACTCCCTTAGGGTAGCTATTTTGCTTTGTGCTTAGGGTAAGCCCTTGTGGATGCAGTACTGGGGGACTGCATATATAGTATTCGGATGGAGGATATTACAGTGATTGTAAAAATTTGTTTTACTGAAACAAAATATTACTATTTATAATATATGGTTTTATTTATTCAGGTTATGTGGAAACACACTATACATCCTATTCCAATCTCCTGAACTTGGTCCTCTGAACTTTTTCTCTGAACTGTAAGCTTCTTGTCTTTTACTTGAAGAAATATCAGTGAAAACTCAGCTCCTCACAAAAACCTGTAGATGTCTGAATCAATAAAGAAATTTTATGCTTTACCATTTATTTACATGTCTTTTAGCATCTCTTGGTAGTTCTGTATTACTGAGCTTCCCAAAGCTCAATTTTTTACTCACCATTTCAGGTTAAAAGAATGGATCTAGTGCAACTATCACATTTGTAATGGGAGTTCCTTTGGCTTGGGTTGAAAAGTATGGTACAAGTGTAATTAAGGGGCATATAGGCACATTTGATTTTTATACTGAGTCTAAAACTTGTATGATTTTAATTCTGTCTGTAATATATGAATGATTTTCTGAACTTGTATTTTAATTATAAATTGTTTTATGATTTTACACGTTTTAACAGAAATTTAATTTTTCCTGGATTTTTACTATGGGTCACTCCGGTGGCCCTAATGTGACACCTCGGATCAGATCGGGTCACCCGCATCGGTCTGAGGGTGTTACAGGTCTCGTCTAAGCCTTACCGAGCCAGAAGGGAGGAAAACTTCCATACCACTTAGCGGTGAGTTAAATTAATAAATTTTGAAAAGTAGTGTTATAGACGATATATTAATAATGATTATCGCGTAATTGCAGCAACATGCGTTGGATGCCAACAACAAAGTAAGTGTTGAGGGTATTGCTACTTTTTGGGGTCCCATATTGGGTAACTATGTGAAATTCACCAACTGTGAGAAGGTAAGACACCATATGAATTACAAATGATGTTTTCGGATATAGAATGTTGAATTTTTTCAAATTGGGTGTGAAATTTGTTGCAGATCATGATCACAATAAACTACCATAATTAACATTGCTATCTGTTGGTGTTGGATATGGTAGATCGTGTTGTAATAATATATGATAGTTTGTTTACATCTGAAGCAGCTAAACAGAGAGTGAATGATGCAAAGAGATTGGTATGTATGAAAGAAAATTATGTAAATTATAATGCATAATTTGTTTGGATCATAACTTCATATTTTTTAATGCAGATGAAAATATTAGATAGTTATAATAAGAAACCCAAAATGGTGAACGCATAAAGTGTCAATACATTTATAAAAAGTATCGATCCCAAAAACATTGAAACCCATAATTATAATGTAATAGGTAAATTTACAATGTATCGATATAACTATACCGGTTTTATGAGAGAATAGGTCTACATAATGTATCGACACTTCTGGAATTTCCGTCAATACTATTTGTCCAGAAGGAATGCCCAAAAGGGTGCACCCATAAATTGTTGATACATTTTTAAAAAGTTTCGATCCCAGAGACATCGAAACCCATAATTATAATGTAATAGGTAATTTTGTAATGTAACCGATATAAATATATCGGTTTTATGTGAGAATAGGCCTACATAATGTATCGACACTTTTTAATTTTGTGTCGATACATTTTGTCCAAAATGAATGCCCAAAAAAATGGTGCACGCAAAAAGTGTCGATACATTTATAAAAAGTATCGATCCCAGAAACATCGAAACCCATAATTATAATGTAATAGGTAATTTTTCAATGTAACCGATATAAATATACCAGTTTTATGAGAGAATAGGTCTAGAAAATGTATCCACACTTGTGTATTTTGTGTCGATACTTTTTGTCCAGAAGGAATACCCAAAAAGGGTGCACCCATATAGTGTCGATACATTTTTAAAAAGTGTCGATCCCAAAAACATCGAAACGGATAATTATAATGTAATAGGTAAATTTCAATGTAACCTGTATAAATATACCGGTTTTATGAGAGAATAGGTCTAAAAAATGTATCGACACTTGTGGAATTTGTGTTGATACTTTTTGTCCAGAAGGAATGCCCAAAAGGGTGCACCCATAAAGTGTCGATACATTTTTAAAAAGTGTCGATCCCAAAAACATAGAAACGGATAATTATAATGTAATAGGTATATTTCAATGCAATTGGTATAAATATATCGATTTTATGAGAGAATATGTCTACAAAATGTATCAACACTTGTTGAATTTGTGTCGATACTTTTTGTCCAGAAAGAATGCCCAAAAGGGTGCACCCATAAAGTGTCGATCCCAAAAACATCGAAAATGATAATTATAATGCAATAGGTAAATTTCCAATGTAACCGGTATAAATATACCAGTTTTATGAGAAAATAGGTCAGCATAAAGTATCAACAATTGTTAAATTTGTGTCGATACCATTTTAAATATCGCATGTTTTTCACCCCTTCATTATTTATAGATTATAATTGATACAAACTCCATATCGATAAACCCTAATCCTAAAGACAGAAGAGAACTCTTCCTCTCCGACGAATACCAGTGTTCTCATAATAGTGACGATCAGATATTCATGTAAATTTATCGATATTTTATGGGTTTGATTGATTTCTAGATTGGAGTTTTTTTTTCCTAAATGTGTTTGTGTTCCAATGTAACAACATCCACACCCAAAATGGCTCCAAAACGTCAACGTCAGAAGCGCGATCTTTCTCAAAGCTCTTCTCAACCACAACCTCCTTCTCAAACAATCGCTTCTTCTGAGGAAGTCAGGTCGTTCGAAACTCTGAACTTTAGATCCGATACAGAGAAAGAAAGATGGCAGAGGAGTTTTAAAGTAAGGAAGATTCGTCCCGAACGTGTCATTGACCTGAGTTTCTTGTTCGATGATAAATATACATTTAGTTTTAAATCCATATTTATATATTGGGGTTGACTTGAATTCCTTGGTGTAGAACCAAAATATTACCCCAACCTAGTTAGAGTCTTCTACAACAATGCTTCCTTACAGCACGAGCCTAATAAGACTAATATAATAGGAATTATTACCCATGTCATGGGGAAGGATATATATATATATATATATATATATATATATATATATATATATATATATATATATCTCCGGATACTATTGAGAAGGGTCTAGGTGTCGAGAATAAAGGAGATTCAAATGAAAATGATTTAGATACTACAATACAACGAGTTACTAGAAATAGCCCAATTCACCTAGATGTAGAGTCGAGAGTGTTTCACAAAATGCTCACTTGGTATATCCGGCCTACTGGGAAAAACATTCAACACTTCGAGACATCGATTATTGGTGGATAGCAAAGTATAAATTCAAAACGACTCCAAACATTGTTAAATTGTTATTTAATACAATTGTATGTATGTTCACAAAGGGAGCAACAATTTTTAACTTCACTATCATATGGATGTGTCATCACCAATCTGTTGAATAAGAAAGACATTGATTTTTTGCATGATGCCCCTGTTCGATTAACCCGCAAGATTGGCATGTTATTTATTAAAAAATGGGATGTGATTTTGTTGAAAAAGTCGGTTGGAAGGATGTCAAGGATGTCGGATTAGATCAAGAGAGGGAGGAAATAGACCCCATTGGCCATGAAGACGACCAACTAATTGGAGACGCAATGATGGAAGAAACTTCAGAAGCTCCAGTTGGAGAGGATGTCATAATTAAGATGGTGATGGAATACATGGTCAATTTTCGGGAGCATATTGATTCCCTTGTGAGTGGAATGCGAGCCGATATTTCATCATTGCGCGATGAAGTCTCCATGTTGCGTGACGAATTATGTCAACAACATTAAATGAGTTAGGTAATTAATTATTTATGTTTCTAAACATTTTACACGTTCTAAAATGTATTTATTTTCTTTTAACAGATGTGGAAAACCAAGAGGTCAATGAAGATCATGATGATGATCCAAACAAGTATATCGTGTCTACAACGCCGCCTGCAATAAAACTTGTAATTTTTTATGTCAATGATGTCCTTGCCTACTTCCCAAGATAGCCAAAAGGTTTTAATTCTATTCTTTTGTATCCATTATTTTAACATATAAGCGTAGAAATTTAATCTCATTTTCTTCATGTTGTAGATGTTGTCCTCAGAAGAGGATTATATAAATTTATGCATTTTTGTGTAGACAATTTTGTTGTTGCCATTTGGTCTTCTAAGATGAGGTTAGAACTGTTGAGCAATTGAATTACTGTAGCCAAAATCATTAATATACAATTAAATGTTATCATTCAAACTTGATTACAATCTCAGGCATAACATCGACCCTGTACTTGAGAAAACTACCTTTGTTGTCTGACCATTTTCTATTCACTTGGGTAAGATGAATGTCATTACAGTTTGCTGACTTTTATTTGTCTATGATTCCTACATATTTATGTTCGTCTGTTTGTGAACAGTATCAAGAAAATTGCAAAACATACGATAATGTTACCTACTGTAAAGATCTCAATGATATTTGGAATGTGATTCTTTATTTTAATGACCTAAATACACTGTTGGTCGATGATTCAACTGAAAAAATGATTTATAATCAGGTATGTTACATTTATGCAATATTTTTTTCCAATTAAAATGGTGTTCATACATCGATTGATTAACAATTTATGTGTTTATATAGAAATACAATTACATATGTCCACATTCCTTTGATGTTGCTTCCCATTCAGGCGACAATGCTCTGGGTATGACACAAATTTATTCCTGCTTATGCGAATTTAGTTTATTGTTAGTAAAATTGCATCTCATTAGTTTGATAATTGAAATTATTTATATATATGTCCTCAGAAAAAGGCGGTAACATACGAGAGTATTTGGAAAATTTGTTGAAGGCGCCTAATGTTTCGAACTTCGTTAAAAATAACCCTTTTTCATCGAATTAATTTTGTTGTGGGTAAATTATTTAAACATTATTATGTACAAATTTCTTGTGTATGTGTGTTTTGGTTTGATTATATTGTGTTTATATTTTCATTCGGATGGGATGGGTTGTGCATAACAAAACAATCTATCTATCTCTTCCATGTGAGTACTTTATTCCCACCATGTGACAAGTGTGACAACCCCATTAACTCACAACTCAGTTTTAAACTCAATCAATATTGTCTTTTACCCGCTTGATGGTTCAAAATGCATGTTACTTGAACAGTATGAATCAATTATGCAATCTCCATGTTCAATTTAACACTGCATTTCAAATTCATTTCATATGTAATTGGACTTTGAATTTAAATTTCAATTTGAGTTTGAATTTCAATATAAATTTCGGCTCCACTATAAATATTAGCCTGAGTCTTTGTTCTATCCAAACAACAACTTACTCAATGGAAGCATGGGGAGTGTTTCAAATTTCATTTATAAGGTAACAAATTACCTTTTTCAAAACTTATTAACTTAGCTAATATGCATGTTATCATTGATTATTCCTACTTAGAAATATCAGTAACTTACAAACATGTATCGACACATAAAGTTTCCAAACTTAAAGTTTCTCATAAAGTGTCGATACATTTTTAAAAAGTATCGATCCAAAAAACATTGAAACTGAAAATTATAATATAATAGGTAAATTTACAATGTGACATGTATAAATATACCAATTTTATGAGCAAATAGGTCAGCATAAAGTATCGACACCTTTTAAATTTGTATCGATACTTTTTGTCCCAGCCTTTTCTCAACGAGCTTCACGCATAAAAGTGTCGATACATTTAAATTTGTATCGATCCAAAAAACATCGAAACCAAAAATTATAATGTAATAGGTAAATTTACAATGTAATCGGTATAAATATACAGATTTTATGAGAAAATAGGTATATATATAATGTATCGACACTGTTTAAATTTGTGTCGATACATTTTGTCCATAATGAATGCCAAACGGGATGCACGCATAAAGTGTCGATACATTTTTAAAAAGCATCGATCTCAAAAACATCGAAACTGAAAATTATAATGTAATAGGTAAATTTACAATGTAACTGGTATAAGTATACCGATTTTATGAGAAAATAGGTGAACATAATGTATCGACACTTTTTAGATTTGTGTCGATACATTTTGTCCAGAATGAATGCAAAACGGGGTGCACGCATAAAGTGTCGATACATTTATCAAAAGTATCGATCCAAAAAACATCGAAACCAAAAATTATAATGTAATAGGAAATTTACAATGTAACCGGTATAAATATACCGGTTTTATGAGAAAATAGGTTAACATAATGTATCGACACTTTTAAATTTGTGTCGATACATTTTTAAATTACGCGATTTTTCCCTTCATTATTTATATGTAAAGCTATACAAACCCCAAATTGACAAACCCTAAAGCTTCTATTCTCTTCCACTCCGATGAATACCAGCGTTCATAACGGTTGCGATCAGTTATTCATGTAAATTTATCAAATGCTAGGGTATTGATTTCCAGATTGGACACTTTTTTCCCTTCACGTGTTCGATAGGTATGTTGTCAAAACCCTAATTTTTTAGAATGCTAGTCTTCAGAAAGAGGGGTTAGCTTTTAAAGTTTGTTGTTTTTGAATGATTATAGGTTGAAAGTTCAATCTTTGTTCGCGAAGATGATGACCTTCAAAATGGAGCCCCAGCGTATCAATATTGAAGAAAATCGAAAGCGAACAGTAAGAATTGTTCTTAATTTTATATAAAGATAATTGTTATGATATACGTTCACGTTTCGGGACCAATTAGTTAGATGCATGCAGTAGCCTATATCCTCGAGGCAGAGTACAAGAAATCTTGCACTTAAAGATTTATCAAGAACGGTAGTTTTTGCTCTGTATAAAGACCGAACCTAGAATCAACTTTGTAATCATGCCTATCATGTTGAAGAGAACATGCTGAATAATAGGATTTACACACAACTGCAAGCATTTTAAACCCTAAACCCAACTACTCACATGGAAAATTATGCAAGAGACATGTCAATCATTTTATGGGAAATCCTGACATCTCTGTTGCATAATTTTCCATGTGAGGAGTTGGGTTTAGTGTTTAAAATGCTTGCAGTAGTGTGCAAATCCAATTATTCAGTAGGTTCTCTTCAGCATGATAGGCATAATTGCAATGTTGATTCTAGGTTCGGTTTTCATGCAGAGCAAAAGCTACCGCTCTTGGTAAATCTTTAAGTGCCAGATTTCTTATGCTCTGCCTCGAGGATATAGGCTACTGCATGCATCAAACTAATTGGTCCCGAAACGTGAACATATATCATAACAACTATCCTTATATAAAATTAAGAACAATTCTTCAACAACTGAATACAACTATTATACGTAATGTTCAATCATGCACTCCTTACGTTGGAGGGCTCTAAACCCTCAAAGAAAACTTGCCTTACCAATTCCTAGCTTACCATTTGGACCCTACAAGGGTTTATTTTGGCTATGCAGTCAACATTATTAACTCGGATAATACCAGTTACAGAACTGATTCCGACCATGATTGCGGGAGACTCTAGTCTACAGATTATTTGGCATTTATGTGATGTTGCGGATGAAATATTAAACGGTCTCATAAGCCACAATCAAAATAGACTAAGAGATGAAATTTTGTTACTATAAGGTTAATTTTGTATAAGATTTATAATGTTGCATACGATTTATAATTTTGTATGTGAATGTAATTATGTATGAGATGAGAAAAATTAGAAATAGGTTGTTGTACATGTTTCTTATACACAATAGGAGTCATGTTGATACTTACGATATATGGAGATCGTTGTCATCACGTGCGGGACTGAATGGTCATTCCATTCCGTCATCAAAAAAATTAGTTGATGTAGGTTGTGTGCTTGTATTCAAACTGAGCTTGACTTGAGGACATGTTAGTTTGTTATGTCCCTCACCATTGCAGTACCCACATCGCCTAATTTTCTTCTCGACCTTGTTTTTCGGTACTTCTTTTCGCTTGCTTTGTTTTCGTTGAGGGCCGTGAACGTTGTTTACTACACTGCTCTAGTTGAATGAATCATTCAAACCAAACGAGTTTTCAAATTCTTCTGTTAGTCTTTTCATCTCATCTCTTGCGGTTTTGAAAGACGTGTCTGTCTTTGATGCAATGTAGCAAAACCTACTTGACGTTGAACGTAGAGCAGCGAACCTTGCCATTTGCATCACTTCTGGAGGCACATTCAAGTCAACAAAACTGGATGCAGAAGCCTTCGTATCCTTAGTCTACCTACTTTGAATCAAAGTCCCGGGCAAATATGTGTATTCCAAGTTCTTAAAAATGTGAAGCTGATAGCGACACGGAAGTCCAACGGTCTCGAATTTTCTACAATAACAATTTAAGGTTTTTGTACGAGAATCAAAACTAATTTCAAATTTCCTATTTTTTTCTTTGTACTTTGTAAAAATATAATGTTGATATTAATCTGATAATGACTGAATCTCTTTCTGAATCTGGTACAATGTCTCCCATTGAAGTTCATCTTGGAACGCATGAAAAGATTCGCGGGTAAAAATCTCAGCATCATGGCTTTCAAGGTCGACTAGTTTTGTGATCTGGAAGGGCTTCGTCTGGGAACTTAATTAATCCTCTTTCAACTCGTTCTTACGCATTCTACTAATCCCATCTTCAATTGCATGAACAACATCTAAATATGTCTTCTTGTGTTTCAGTGCAATCGCGAGTGAAGCATTCATAGACTCACACCTTTGTGTTGAGCAAATATTGGCAAAGAAGTGACCGGTTAGATATGCTTGTGCCCATAAGTACCGAGTATTTCCTTTCTCAATCACCCATGGATGCTTTTCGACGTTGAATTTTGAAACAATCGAACGCCATTGAATATCAAATTCCTCGGTTGTCCACCAGGAAGCCATGCATTTTGATAATGCTGCTGTAAATTTTGGGTCACCAACGTTAGCTTGTGCATTGCGAGAAAGATGCCAAGAACATAATCTGTTCTTAGCATAAGGGATAACAGATTTGATAGCCCTCTGCATTGCCCTATCCCCATCGGTAACAACTGAAATAGGCGATTTATTCATCATGGCTTCTAAAAACTTCTGTAGCACCCACTCAAAAGATTGGGACGTCTCGTCAGCGATTATTGCAGTAGCAAACACAATTGTGTTATGGTGATGATTGACACCGACAATACGAATAATTAATCAACCATACAAATTATCTTTGTACGTTGTGTCGAACGCAATTACATCACTGAAGCATGTGTAATCTGATCTCGATGTAGAATCCGACCAAATAAGATTATGCAATGCCCCTGATTCATCTACCGAGTATGTCATAAAAAACCTGGGATCATCATGTTTCTTATAATAAAAGTAAGCAATAAGCACATTCACATCCCCATCGACGATTTCCTTTGCTTTACCTCTTTGAAGTGTATTGTACATGTCTTTATGTGTAAATCCAACATTATGATAGCCCCCTGCTTGCTGCGTTAAATAGTTCATTACTTTTGACGTTCCAACACCGACCTCTTTCAATGATGTTGCCTCATCGATATCATCCTTAATGTTGCCTCATCGATATCAGCCTTACTTATAGATCTATTAGAACACATAAATGGTGTCATAGCAGGTGTGCACAATGCATGATTATGTTTTTTATAAGACTTACTTATAACCCACTGATCGTTTGTATTTGTTGTTGTAACTACGACTCTAGCCTTGCATCCTATTCTTGTGACTGGCCTATGAGTACGTTGACGATCAACGGTATTGACTTTTGATACTCGAAACCCTTCTTTGGAACAACAAAATTCTTGTGTCTTCACATTCCCTTCCACGTCAAGCTGTGTTGTTCCCTTACGTGCACTAAACCCATGTTCCGGTGTGAATCCCTTGTAAAAGTACCAAGCTTGATCACGTGAAGAGAAGAGCTGACCAACTAATCTGTCAGATTCATCAACATTATGTACTTCATGGCATTCCTCGGTTAGCTTAACATTGTCTGGATCAGTATGATCCATGGCAAAAATTTTGTTGTGCAAGTTTAGTGGTCCTATAGTTGATGGAGATGTAAGTAAAGGTTCATTGAACATGTTTCAGTCGTGCTTTCAATAGGATGTGGTATTGGTAGTGGTAGTTGAAGGGTGGATACAACATTAAATCCGCAGGACATATTTAGGTATGTACAATAACTAGCTAAATAGGTGTCGAAACATTTTCTAAAAGTATCGACCCCAAAAACATCAAAACCAATAATTATAATGTAATAGGTAAATTAACAATGTAACCAGTATAAATATACCGGTTAATTAGAAAACAGGTCAACATAATGTATCGACACTTTTTGAATTTGTGTCGATACTTATTGTCCATCATATAAAGTGTTGATACATTTATTAAAAGTATCGATCTCAATAATATTGAAACCGATAATTATAATGTAATAGGTAAATTTACAATGTAACTGGTATAAATATACTGGTTTTATAAGAACATAGGTCAGCATAAAGTATCGACACCATTTAAATTTGTGTCGATACTTTTTGTCAATAATGAATGCCAAACGGGGTGCACGCATAACGTGTCGATATATTTATTAAAAGTATCGATCCCACAAACATCAAAACCAATAATTACAATGTGATAGGTAAATTTACAATGTACCAGATAGAAATATACCGGTTTTATGAGAAAATAGGTCTAAATAATGTATCAACACTTTTTAAGTTTGTGTCAATACTTTTTTCCAGAATGAATGCCCAACGAGGTGCATGCATAAAGTGCAGATACATTTAAAATTGTATCGATCCAAAAAACATCGAAATCGATAATTATAATGTAATAGGTAAATTTGCAATGTTACCGGTATAAATATACCTGTTTACTTAGAAAATAGGTCAATATAAGCGCTACCTATTACATTATATAAGCGCTACCTAATATGTTATTGTACTTGATAACAATTCTGGTTAAATGCCTATTTTATTATATAAGCGCTACCTATTACATTATAAAAGCGCTGCCTAATATGTTATTGTACTTAATAATATTTTCGGTTAAATGATATAACATAACCGATCACGCCGTTTTTTAGGCGTCGCACCACAGAAGCTCCACTCATTTCATACCCGTTGAAGGTACCTAAAACTTTATGATATGCCATTTTTTGACATGATTTAATCTGTAGATTGTGAAATGACGAATAAATTCTTAAACATATGAATTAACGACATCTTTGTGGGATTTAAGTTTATTTTTAAAATTTTATTACTATATGAATTATCGTTGTGAGAATTCCATGAGAAATTTCCTCTATTACAACTTGTCAGGAAGAAAATTTTATCGTATCTCGTGACCAGCTTTACTCACACCTAATAAAAACTCGAATCAAAATTTGCATTCCAAAATCATCATTTTCTAAAGAGATTAGTTAAAATATTAGAGATTTTAAAAGTCTTTTTTCTCCCAAAATGCTCGTTTTGAGTTGATAAAGTTGTAATATTTTTAATAAATCCTCCCAAGTATACGATAAGAATGAAGGAAAAACAAGAACCAATTTCTTTAATATAAATAAAACAAAAAATATTCAGAGAAAATCTCGAACATATACTACCATATAATCACATCAGATTACGAGGAAAAAGCAAGATTTTAGCATAGGAATAGTGATGAAAAATTGATAGTCCCATATAATGGAATAAAAGAGCCGAAGTGATGGAATAAAAACCCTAGGCGCCTCTTCTTCATCCATTTCGCTCAGCTAGTTTCTTCAAGAGGTACAGTATAATGGAAAGCACGAGCATAACGAATAATAGTATCCCTACTATTAGTACCCAGATGGTCATTATTCGCCTCTGTCGGATTCAATACAGATGAAATGTTAAGACATCGAATTGAAAAATAAAAAAAATTATGTAACATTTAAAAAATAATAATAGCTGTAACCTGTAGGGTTGAATTCAGAAGCCAAAGTAATGGAGTATTATTCTTCTAACCAAAGTTGAGTGTATTAAATAAAACCTAGCTAGGGTTTCTTTTAAAGAAACAAATAAGAGTATTACTCCAAAAGTGGTGGCCGTTTATTATATGGATTTTTTTAATTTTCATAATTTAAGACGTATATATATATATATTAGAATATTAAATGAAAGTAATCCCTTTTTAGTGGTTTTATTTGATAATTTTATTTTATATAGTTAATCTACAATTAGTTATAACAATAATAAATCGCAAAAAATATCTAGGAGATGTGCCGTTATTATTACCATATAAAGTAATGCATTCATATATTTCTTTGGAGATGTAGGATTGTTATTGTCATTTGATATAAATGGAAAGAGTATTAGATATTAAGGCATCTAAAATTAAACCAAAATTAAAGAGAGATTAATTAATATTTTATTTAAAATCGATTTTGATTCAAATTGTACCAAATCCTACCATCGTCACTCTTGGTGGATAATTTGTAAATTCATATGTAAATTATGATCGGGTCTTAGGTATGTCCTGACCTAGTATGGGAAAACCACCCCTGACCTAAACTTTTATGTGCCAAAAAAATATCAAGATCAAACTTGTGACTAACCTTACTTGCACTTAATAATAAACTCGAATCAAAGTTTGCATTCCAAATTATATCCTTTCTAAAGAGACTAATTGTATTACCCCAAATATCATATTAGTGACCTTATTGAAAAGATTTAAAATTTTGAAGACTTATTTGAATAATGATAAAAAGATAAGAAATGATTGGAATAGTGTTTCAGACTAATATGTAACCATGAATGAATATAGAGACTATTTTGGTCCTTTAAAGAGAAATAAATTTAAAATTCATTCCTTATTAGGGATTTAAGGAAGAAAAAGAGGAAAAGAAAAGCCAATATAGTTATATACTTTCTTCTTCTTCCCCGTGTAAGGACAAGCCTCCATAGCCAAAGATCGTAACACAACCCCCGAGTCAAGCAAGAACAAGGGCAAAGATAAAGTTGCCAAGTAGCTGGACATCCTTAAAGCATACAACCGAGGCATATCAGGCGAGTGCATTTAGTATGTACATTAAGAGTTAGAGATGTATGTTGTTAAAGTCATATGTTGCATTTGTATATTAGTACCATGTGTACTATAGTCACTAAGTTTGCAACCCACAGAATTCATCATATGTTGATGAACAACAGTATAGGCACTAAGTGTGCAAACCACATAATTCATCATATGTTGATGAATAACCGTATAGGCACTAAGTGTGGAAACCACGAAATTCATCATATGTTGATAAACAACTATATAGGTACTAAGTGTACAAACCACGAAATTCATCATATGTTGATGAACAACCGTATAGGCACTAAGAGTGCAGACCAACGGAATTCATCATATGTTGATGAACAACCGTATAGGCACTAAGTGTGCAACCCACGAAATTCATCATATGTTGACGAACAACTATATAGGCACTATACCACAGAATTTGTAATATGTTTATGAATAATCGTATAGGCACTACATATGTATTTCAACAAAATGATAATGACTTTAAATGAATGAATTGGTATTTGATGGATATTAACTGATGACGTAATGATATCATATGAATAGTATTCTTGCTTCACTAAGGAAATACTTAACGTATGTTTATTTCATGCGTAAGTTCTATCAAGCTGCGTAAGGAGTTCATCTGACATAACAAATCTGGAATCACCTCGTCAGTAACTCTATGATAGCTACGTCTATTTTGATATTATTAGTCGGTATGTAATAGAATTATGATAACGTTATGCAAAGTTTTTGGTTTTATGATGATGTAGGAAGGATAAAATCCGAGAATGTTAACTTTCGTTATATACTGAAGTTTTTAATGAATATTTTATAAATATTAAATTAAAATGTTTTAAGAAAATAAACAAAATTTTATGGGTTTTCTAAAGAGGTAATGTCTTTAAAGTGATGTGACATCGTATCATGGGTACGGAAAGGTATACAGGATATGGGTGTTACATTTATTGGTATCATAGTTATAGGTTTAGTTGATTCTTGACCAAAACCGAGTGTTTTTATTGTAAAAAGGGTTTACATGCCACTGAGATGTCAAGGTTACTGATAGGGTATAAATAGAGTATGATCGATGTCTTTTGTTACTAATTTAAGTATTATTTTTATGTATGTTATATTAGATGTCAGATTTTATGAATTCGAGAAGGGAAGCTAATCAAGAGAATATCAATGGATCGGTTAATGAAAGCTATGATGAGAATAGTGAGCACCCGATTCCATCCGAGAATGCTAGCGCATCGGCACCTCAGGGTATGCCCGTGCCAGAGTTTGGAGCTTTTATGCTTGCTCTTAATTCTATCTTAACACGGTTTCAACCTACTCCACCTCCCCCTGCTCTTCCAGTACCACGAATATTAATCCCAATAGAGTTGAGAAGTTTGGGAGCTCCTGAGTTCTGAGGAGAAGAAGGTGAAGGTCCAATGGACGCTGATTTATGGTTAAATGATGTTATGCTGATGCTGGAAAGTCTACAGTGCTCAAATCATGAAAAGTTGGCAGAGTTGTATCGTTACTCTGAGGATCAGCTCGGGTGTGGTGGTCAAATACAACAATGTATACATTACCTGATCAAGTGAACTGGCAATTTTTTTCAAGATAAGTTCAAGAACAAGTACATCAGGGAGCAATTTTTGAGGTCAATGTTGCTGAAGTTTCTTAATTTGATACAAGGCGATATAGTAGTACATGAGTATGAGGCTGAATACAACAAACGTAGCTGTTATGCTACTGAGGTAGTTCCTAATAATAAAGCCCGACGTGATTGGTTTATCGAGGGTCCAAGACCTAAGTTAAAAGAGATAATGCTGGCTTTAAATTTGCCAAGCCTGCAGGAAGTCATAAACTGAGCTAAGGCTATAGAGAGAGCTTAAGAGGAAACTCTATCCGCGGAGCAGAGTTTACAGACATGGAAAAGAGTTGGAATGCCTTCAACTTCCCATCATACTAAGAGAGATAAGGGCTCGAGTTCTCGATATACTGACAGATATAGTTATAATGTTGCTTCTCAGAAAACTAAACAATCACAATTTTTTGCTGCTAGCTCAGGTAGAGCTTATGGAGAAAGAAGTAATCCATGTCAGACATGTGGCAGATTTCATCGGGGAGTATGTAGAGTGTTTTCTGGAACTTGTTTTCTTTGTGGAGAGAAACGGGTCACTATGCTCAAAACTGTCAACAGAGATCCGGAGATAGATCAGTGCCAACTGGGAGATCAGTAGCAACACCTAGTAGAAGAAGAGGAAAAGGAATATCCGATGGTCAATCTGAGTCTAGCCAATGACAAGAAACTCGGGGAGTGGCTCGAATTTATAACATTAAAACTAACGAGGATCAAGATGACCCGAAAATCATAACAGGTACATTCCATCTTTTTGATGAGCCTGTATTTGTTCTGGTTGACCCTCGTTCTACACACTCTTATATTAGTACAAAGTTGGTTAGAACTAGAGGAAGTCCTTTAGAACCAATTTTTAGTGAAATGATAGCAATAAACCCTATGGGTCATCGTGCAAGGGTAACTCGGGTATGTAGAAAATGTCCAATCAAGATTCATGAGGTTGTGCTCTCGGTAAACTTGATGGAGTTTCCCTTCGACGAGTTTGAAATCATTTTGGGCATGGATTGGTTGTCTCCACATCATGGATACATGGATATTCTCATGAAACAATTTTTTTTGAAGGATGCGGAAGGCTCCTAAATAGTTGTAATCGGCGAAAAAGTGAAATCACCATCCAATGTGATATCGGCCATGAAGGCAAAGAAAATGATGTCAAAAGGATGCATAGCTTTTCTAGCTAATGTAAGAGACAATCGAATTCCAGAGGTGAGATTAAACGATATCGCAACAGTTATGAAGTTTCCAGAGGTTTTTCTAGAGGAATTACTGGGTTTACCTCAAGATCGTGAGGTGGAATTCAGAATTGAGGTTTACCCGGGTACCGAACTAGTTTCTATGGCTCTGTATTGAATGACTAAAATGGAGTTAAGGGAATAAAAAGTCCAATTGCAAAAGCTACTTGATAAAGGATTATCAGACCCAGTGTTTCTCCTTGGGGGGAGCACATGTGCTATTTATGAAGAAGAAGGACGGGTCTATGCTGTTATGTATTGATTATAGTCAATTAAATAAAGTAACGATAAATAACAAGTATCCTCTTCCAAGAATTGATGATCTGTTTGATCAACTGAAAGATGCAGTGGTGTTCTCTAAGATAGATCTGAGGTAGGGGTACCATTAACTAAAGATAGAAGAAGATGATATTTCGAAGACAGCTTTTCGGATACGGTATGGATACTACGAGTTCGTGGTAATGCCATTTGGACTGACTAATGCTCCTACAATATTTATGGACTTGATGAACAGAGTATTCCAACCGTACTTGGATCAATTCATGGTAGTATTTATTGATGATATTTTGGTATATTCCAAGTCAAGAGAGGAACATGATGATCATCTTCGAGTGGTTCTTCAGATACTTCAAGAGAATAGGTTGTATACCAAATTTTCCAAGTGTGAATTTTGGTTAGCTGAGATTGCTTTCATTGGTCATATAGTTTTTGTAGAAGGCAAAAAAATAGGTCCCAAAAATATTCAAGCTATAGTGGATTGACAACCCGCAAAGAATGTTTCAGAAGTTCAAAGTTTCTTAGGGCTTGTTGGTTATTATAGGCAGTTTGTGAAGAATTTCTCAATGTTAGCGTCATCTCTAACTAAGTTGTTATGAAAAGATGTGCCTTTTGCATGGATAGAGAAATGCCAAGAAAGTTTTGAAATGCTAAAGAGTAGTAATAGATACCCCAATGCTTGTGCAACCTGAGTCAGATAAGGACTATGTTATTTTCAGTGATGCATCCCATAATATACTAGGATGTGTGATGATGCAAGAAGTGAAAGTCGTGGCTTATGCCTCGAGACAGCTGAAGAATCATGAGAGAAATTACCCGACACATGACTTGGAATTGGAAGTGGTAGTGTTTGCTTTGAAAATTTGGTGCCATTATCTGTATAGTGAGCATTGCCATGTTTACATGGATCACAAGAGTCTAAAGTATCTGCTGACTCAGAAAGAGCTGAATTTGAGATAGAGAAGATGGATTGAGCTTTTAAAAGATTATGATTTGATCATTGATTACCATCCTGAAAAAGCTAATGTGGTAGCTGATGCACTTAGTCGAAAGACTTTTACAGCTTTACGTGCATTAGATGTGCATATGTCTTTAAAGGAAGATGGTGCCTTGGTTGTTGAACTTAAATTAAATTCGATGTTGCTGGATCGAGTAAAAGAGTTGTAAAGTTAAGATGAGAATTGTTTGGCGATGATGGCACAAGTAGAAAGAGAAGAAACAAAAGACTTCGAAATGAGGGCCGATAGATGTTTATATTATCTGGGAAGACTTTATATTCCCGATAATGAAGAATTGAAGAAAGATATTCTTTACGAAGCACACTATAGTCCTTTGATGATGCATCTAGACGGGAATAAGATGTATCACGGTTTAAAGAGTTGTTATTGGTGGCCTGGTATGAAAAGAGCGGTATTGGAGTTTGTTGCAAAATGTTTGACATGTCAGCAAGTGAAAGCTGGACATCAGGTGTCTTCTAAATTACTACAACCGATATCCATTCCTGAAGGGAAGTTGGAACGTGTTCCAATAGATTTTGTTTTGAGGCAACCTTTGATACTAGGTAAAAAGGACTCAATATGGGTAATTGTAGATAGATTGACCAAGACGGATCATTTTATTCCAGTTTAAGTAGATTACTCGTTGAATAAGTATGTGGAGATATATATAAAATAGATAGTCAGACTGCATGGAGTGACTATATCAATAGTATCCGATCGAGACCCAAGGTTCACTTCAAGATTCTCACAGTTTTTATATGAGGCATTGGGTACTCGATTGAACTTTAGCACAACTTTTCATCCGCGGACAGATGGGCAATCCGAACGAATTATATAGATATTGGAGGAAATGCTAAGGGCATGTGTGATTGAGTTTAAAGGATCATGGGAAAGGTATTTTCCTTTGGCTGAATTTGCTTATAACAACAGTTACCAATCGAGTATTAAGATGGCCTCGTACTCAAAGATAAAGATCTAGTTGGCACGAATTTAATGAAAGAAATGGAAGATAAAGAGAAAATTATCCATGATAATCTAAAGATAACCTCTGATTGACAAAAGTCTTATGCCGATTTGAAAAGAAAAGGAATTGAATTTCAAGTGGGAGATAAGGTATTTCTGAAAGTGTCACCTTAGAAAAAAGTATTACAGTTTGGACGAAAAATGAAGCAAGTCCGAGATTTATTGGACCTTATGAAATTTTGAAAAGGGTTTGGACCAGTAGCATATGAGTTAGCTTTGCCTCCGGATATGGACAAGATCCATAATGTTTTCCATGTATCGATGGTTAGAAGGTATCGATCATATCCATCCCATATTATCACACCAGAGGAAATAGAGATCCGATCATATTTAACTTATGAGGAAGAACCAATGTGGATCTTGGTTAGAGAAAGAAATAAGTTACGTAACAAGAGAATTCCTTTAGTTAAAATGCTATGGCAAAATCATAAAGTAGAAGAAGCTACTTGGGAAAGAGATGAGGACATGAGGAAGCCATTTCCACACATCTTCTTTTCAGGTACTTCTCTAAATTTGAGGACGAATTTTCTTAAGGGGGAGAATTGTAATACTCCAAATATCGGATTATTGACCTTATTGAAAAGATTTAAAAATTTGAAGACTTATTTGAATAATGATAAAACTATAAGAAATGATTGGAATTGTGTTTCAGACCAATTTGTAACCATGAATGAATATAGAGGGTATTTTGGTCCTTTAAGCATAAATGAATTTAAAATTCATTCCTTATTAGGGATTTAAGGAATAAAAAGGGGAAAAGAAAAGCCAACATAGTTATCTTCTTTCTTCTTCTTCCCCATGTAAGGATAATCCTCCATAGCCAAATATCGTAACACAACTCCCGAGTCAAGCAAGAACAAGGGCAAAGATAAAGTTGCCAGGTGAGTGCATTTAGTATGTACATTAAGAGTTAGAGATGTATGTTGTTAAAGGCATATGTTGCATCTTTATATTAGTACTATGTGTACTATAGGCACTAAGTGTGCAACCCATGAAATTCATTATATATTGATGAACAACTGTATAGGCACTAAGTGTGGAAACCACATAATTCATCATATATTGATGAATAATCGTATAGGCACTAAGTGTGCAAACCACAGAATTCATCATATGTTGATGAACCACCGTATAGGTACTGAGTGTGCAACCAAGGAATTCATCATATGTTGATGAACAATCGTATAGGCACTAAGTGTGTAAACCCACAAAATTAATAATATATTGATGAGCAACCGTATAGGAACTAAGTGTGCAACCCACAGAATTCATCATATGTTGATGAACAACCATATATGCACTATATGTGCAAAGCACATAATTTATAATGTTTATGAATAACCGTACAGGCACTACGTGTGCATTTCAACGAAATGATAATGACTTTAAATGAATGAATTGGTATTCGATGGATATGAACTAATGACGTAATTATATCATATCAATAGTATTATTGCCTCACTAAGGAATACTTAACGTATGTTTATTTCATGCGTAGGTTCTATCAAGCTGCATAAGGAGTACATCTGACATTAAGAATCTGGAAACACCTCATCAGTAATTGTATGATAGCTACGTCTATTTTGATATTATTAGTGGGCATGTAATAGAATTATGATAACGCTATGCAAAGTTTTTGGTTTTATGATGATGTAGGAAGGATAAAATCCGAGAATGTTAACTTTTGTTATATACTAAAGTTTTTAATGAATGTTTATAAATATTAAACTTAAATGTTTTAAGAAAAGAAACAAAATTTTATGGGTTTTCTAAAGAGGTAATGTTTTTAAAGTGATGTGACATCTGTATCTCGGGTACGAAAAGGTATACGGGATATGAGTGTTACACTAATCAAAATATTAGAATTTTCAAAAGTGTTTTTTCTCCCTCTCTCTTCAAAATATACGCTTTGCGTTGATAAAATTATTATAATATTTTTTTTGATAGGAATGAAGATTTATTAAAATCAAGAGACTAAGAACAACTTATGAGCCTTATTAAAAACCTCCCTACTCTAATTGGAGGAAAAGAGTTCTACATAAGAGAAAAATACAAACAAACAAACCACTAACGAAAGCCATGCCTACAGAGACCAAAGAAAGCGAACAGAGACAATTCCAAAGAAAAAAAACATTCCAACCGACGAACCAAAGCCAAAACTGCAACCAACTAAAAACACCTATCAATTCCAATCGAAGAGGCTTCGTCTACTTCGTCAGCGCAAAACAGAGACAGCAAACCCAACGGCCTGTAGACTTGAACTTTCCAACGCCTTTGTATACTAGAAATATGCTTCGGCTGCCAAAGGAAAGCCACCCTATATGTAACCGTGTGCCCCATGTTACCAACAACAATGCTGATATCTATAAAATCCCTATAAATAATATCTTCCCCGACTATAATATCATTTATATTAGGCTGATGCTGGAGTGAACTGATAGGAGCTAAATCAAATCCTGACATAAATCTCAACTTGACACCATGTGATCAACATTGCAATAATATTTTTAGAATCTTCCAACCATGCACCCCATGATATCAATAAAAATAAAGTTGAATGTCCCTCAAAATGGACAGAACCGTGTACCCCAAATGCGCCCTACTCACCACCTCCAAGGCTTTGGAGCATCCACTATATGGAAAGGAGATAAACATGCACAGAAGACAATAACTCAAAGTCTTGAAAGAAAACAAGCAAGCGCCCCATCCTATTTTAAAGCCTTTATTTAACCACCCATCACCATTCATAACCCGCCCATCACACACAATTCATATAAAAATGGCACACCATCCCACCTGACAACCCACGTGCGCCATACTACCCGCCTCCGAGGCTATGAACGAGCCACTCGATTGTAAAATGCTAAACTACTTTCACACTTTAAAAAACTTAATTCTCCCGAGACCTAAAAGCCCCCTATATTCAAAGCATAAATATAAACTCTCCTCTGACATGTAAAGTCGCGTGTACCTTCCCCATACTAAAAAAATCATAACTCATGAACATACCAAGAAATCCTTGATAATAACACTCTAACTTTAGAAAACCATAACCAACCAAAAACGCCTCAGACGCAAAAAAATGAACTCATGAACATACCAAGAAAACACACATCTACGCTCCCAACAAAAGCAACCAATCTAAATATTTAAACTCACACCACCCCTACTAAAAAAATCACTATAGATGACTTACACACTATAGAAAACTGAAAATCTGCCGAAACTTAAACCCCCACTACAAGTCAAAACAAATCCACAAAGAACCCTTTAGCTAATCTTCTCTAGGACCTCCCTCAACTATCAAAGCAAAAGAACATTACGCCTGCCCTACAACTCCCTCACTACCCTCAACACAACTCTAACGACACTAACTCCTCAAAAACCTTCCTTTCAGGCCCAGCAAACGTAATACCAAGCATCGTCACCACTGACAAAGTCTCTTCCGCTTCAGCATACGCAGCGACCCACTTTTTCTTTAAATCTGAATCTGAAATAGATCTACCTGATAATTCACTAGATTCTAGATCAGACTTCTTCAACTTGGAATTCTTCAACGCTCGATCTCTTCGACTCCTCTCAGCTTTCGATATGACTGAGTCCTGGATATCCATCATAGAACCAAATTTTTGCATCTTCTTTTTATTCCTGGTGAACATTTCTGGCACACATGATACATCTTCTAAGACTCCCCCAAGACTCTCTTTTTCAGGAATCTTCGAATTACCAACGTCGTCGACACTTCTCCCCCCTGAATCCACCAGAAAATCTTTATAAGAATCCAATAAAATTTCATTCTTTAATCCCATCCTTAAAGGAAGCTTTATCTCTGGAGAAAGTACATCAGAAGCACCCACCAAGACTCTATCCTCCAACTTTGAAATCCCATCTATAATAGGACTGGCCAATTTTGACTCTACAGCCAAAGTCTCAACCCCAACAATATCCAATCCTTGCAACCCCACGTGATTGCAATGATCTGAAATTTGAAAGCCAGCGTTTTGTCCACCATCCTCGACACCACACTCGACCTCAATCGGCTTCCCAAAACTAGAGCACGCGACATCAAATGGGATGCCATCAGAACTTCCCGACTCAGAAGCCACCGACAAATCATCTTTAACCGGTGAAACACCTGCATTATTAGCCCCAACCTCAGCCCCATCCTTCTCAACCTCAATCTACATTTTCTTTAGAATTTCAGATTTCGACAGATTGCCTAATGAATGGTCCACCATCCTAACTTCAAAGACACGAACATCAAACTTTTTATTCTCAACCACTACATCTACAACTTCATCAATCCAAGCTTCCGATGAAGTAGTAATCAGCATATTAACTTTCTCACAATCTAAATGATGGCTAACATTATCTCCAAACGCCTCAAATCTACCCCACAAGCCAACTAATCTTTTCAGAGTGACAGCATTCCAGGAATGCAATGGTAATCCCTCTATCTCTAACTAAACAACTCTTTCCTTCTGGCAAAAAGACTCTGTCCAAAGCATAACATCCACGAAAATCTCCTTCAAGTAAGACCACCTAAGGTCTTCAAGCATGATAAAAAGATCTTCATCCTCGATGGTGAGCAGAAAAGAGTTCCCACGAAGTCTTTGAACTTTAATTTCCCCTAAACCCTTGTTATGTAGTCTATCAACAATACTCCCAACACTACAAACACCAGCCATAACACCCACCAAATATCTCTTTAACTTTCTTACTTCTTCCTCATCCATATGCCCCTTAACTTCCTTTCTGGAAGCACACGTTAGGCCAGCCTCCTTCGTTTGAGATATACCAGTTGCGAAAGGGTTTGCAATTTTACCTTTCCATGACATCTTACACTGCGCACATTTAACCTTCGGAGCCTTTAAGAATACTTAGCAAAACTCACTGAGATGCGACTACCATACACCATAAGACCATTCAAACGTTCCTTAACTCTATTGGCTTCTACCATGTTGCCTACTTCTACGAAACCAAACCTAGAGCCTGCTCGACTCCTCTTCGACGGAAGATACACACTCAAAACCTCACCATAACGACCCACAATCTGCCATAACCCTTTCCAGTGAATAGAGTTTGGTAAGTTATCCACAAACAAAGAAACATAATCCGACAGAGAACCTGAACCACCCTCCATCTTTGACGAGCTAATCAAAAGTAATCCTTATTTTAATCCTTAAATTATTATAATATTTTTAATAAATAATAATTTACCTTATATACTATGTTGGACTTTCCACCTTAAATTCTCCTAAATATATGATAAGAATGAAAAAAATAACATCGGACAATCAATTACATTCTGAAAGTATAAAATTATAAACTTTAAATTACACATAATCCCAACCTTTAAAACAGAATTAAAAAAATCAAACTAATACTTTATTAATTAAAGTTCTCAATGTTACAAAGTTTTACATTATAATCCATAAATCTAAACTATATATAATGAAAGCTTGTAAACCTTTTCGATGCTATAAACTAGATTTGGTATTGAATATGAAACTTGTTTTAAGAGTAAAATATGACTTCCATAAATCTATTTAAGGGGAAATTACGTATTTAATTACTTAATTATTTTAGTCATCTAACTATTTTTGTATTTAGTCGAGGGTATATATTTAATATTGTTTTTTATTCAATTCAAGGTTGCATTAACTTTGTAGTGCATAGTTATGTTAAAAGCACGATGCTGAAATTTGCATTATAGTATGAAACACGCTCAATTCAGAAAAGTAAAGAATTTCAATTCCAAAAAAAAAATTAAAATTAAGAAAGATGTTCGAAAAATATTAAAAGAATACGTAGAAAACTTTAATACAATAAAACTTTAAGAAAGATGTGCAAAATTGATAGTTCGATATAAAAGAGTCAAAGTTATGAAATTAAGCAACGATCCTCTACAGTAAATGCCTCTTCTTTGTCATCTTGCTCAGCTGTTATCCTCCTCTTGTTGTTTCTTCCGAACTTTAGCACTATAAATGGCACACAGTGTAACAACAAGTACGAGAACAGCGAGGCTAGTATTATTATTATCCAGGACGTGTCCATTATATGTGTAGACATCAATTTTTCCATTTTGAGAACCCAAATGTTGTCGGAAAACCTTATATAAACCGAGGTAAATCCTTCGGTTATAGCTTAGGTCTATCGATTTTGAGAGGGTTTTAGGCTTAAAAGAGGTTAGATCTAAGTTTTGGTGGAAAAGAGATAAATTTTGGGGTGATTTTAAATATTCCGGCCACCGTTCACGGTGGCTGGAGGTGGTGTTAGCGGTGGCTGGCCGGGACTGGTTTCTCTCCGGCGGGAGAAATGTAGAGAGAAGCCAGAGAGAACTCTGGTTCTCTCATTTTAGAGAGAGAAGAGGGAAAGAAGAGAATGAGGAGAATGGCCCGAAGGGCCGGCCATTTGAGTCTTATATACCCCTCCCAAACGGCGTTGTTTTGGGGAGGGGTATGTCCGTAATTTCACCACTGGACAAACCCTTTCCGTGGCCCTTCAGGTTTTGTAACAATTCATTTTAGTCATTGAAATTGACTTTTATGCCTTTTAATTCATTATTTCAATTTTGTGTTTATTATAATTTAGTCACTACAATAAACTTCCATATATTTTAATTCAGTCTTCGAATTTTATTTTATTATGTTTTAGTCCATACCAGTATATAAATATATATTAGGGTAAATACCCATTTTAGTCCTTCATAATTTAATTAATGTTTATTTTAATCACCTATTAATTAATTAGGTTAAATTACATTATTAGTAATTATATTTTTATAATAATTCAAAATATTCCCTTTAATTTTGATATTTTACTTTTTAGTCACAAATATTTTGTTTCTTTTCATTTTTGACCCTGATTTTTTTATATTTTGCAATTTAATATTATTACTTTTTTAATATATTTTAATCATTATTTATTTGTAATATTATTTTGTTATTACTTTTATATTATTATTATTTGCATATTAGTCACATAAATATATATTTTTTAATTATTTAAATAATAATCTTTATTTATTTTCAATATTAAATAAAAGGGCAATCTTAATACAACTGGATATCCTATTCTGATATTTTAAATAATTACATATTATAAAAATTATAATTTAGTTTTATTTGAATTATTTTTAGGAAAAATTATTACATATTTTAATATTTATTTATTTATTAATATTGAAGGAAAGAGCTGTCTTAAAGCAACTAGAAACCCTTTTCTAATATTATTGAATAAATAAATGTCCTATTTACAAAACTCTATATAAATTTTTAATATTCTTCCTTAGAATTATCCGATTAAAATACAAAATAACAGGATTATGAATTAAACATATTTTTGAATTTTTAAATTTCTAATAATATAGACAATTTATAATTAATGAGTACCAATTTTGGGCGTTGTGGGGGTGCTAATCCTTCCCCAAACGTAATCGACCACGAATCACTTTTATTATTACAAAAACAAATTTTTGGTTAAAACGCAGATCAGTTTATCTTTTAACTGATGTTTTCTTAAAAACCCTTTTAAAATATAATTTTTAGGTATTCGACCTACCTAACCCAAAAGGCCGATGGCGACTCCTAAAACATTTTTTTAAATCATTTTTTATCCACATTATTTTTCTCGCCAAGTAAAAAATTCGTGCCCGAGCGAAAACCGGTTACGACAGCTTGGCGACTCCGCTGGGGACAATCAAGCTTTGAAATTAATTATAAATTGTCTATATTAATTAGAAATTAAAAATGCATATATTTAATTTATAATTCTTTCCTTTCAAATTGTTTATACATATACTTATTATTTTTGTAATATTTTTCTTTATGATTGTTTTTATTTTATTTAAAGGTGTTAAATTTCATTTTTAATTGTTTGTTAGAAGTCTGAATATTTCTCCTCACACACAATACTTGCATTGCATAAACGTAATCTCTATAACTGAGATTTGTCCCTTTTAAGTGGGAGTGAAAGCGACGTCTTCGTGAGAATTTATTCTCCGTGTCAGACCTAGCAAGTAACTTTCGAGGTTCATATGCTCTATGTCTTCGTGAGAATTTATTCTCTATGTCAGGCATAAAGAAATGTGTCCCCCTCGAATTGGACTCGATCCGCTTAAGTCTGTGATGGACTAGGATTGAGGGATGTCAGTCTAAGGGGGCATCAACAAGGACAGTTCGAGTACCTTTACTCTTAGAACCAAAACCCTGCATATAATGAACCCTAGAAATTCTCCTGATCTAAGATAGTACTGAACCTCTGTCTGTAAGTGTACACAAAGGAGAAATAAGCTTTAGCTTTTAATTTATTATTTTTCTCTCTGAATAAATGCATGCAAACTAGTAATCATGCAGTTAGGTTAATTTTTCCAAACAAAGCATGGAACTAGAAAGCATGAGGTTAGGATACATTATATACCTTGATAGATAGAATCTTTCTTGGTACTAACCAATTTATTTTTTTCCCTTCCCATTTTTATTTTTCATACATTTTGTTTTGCTCTAACTTGTTTATATTGATTTCTTTCGTTTGCATTGCATGATCATAGCATAACCAAAAGGTGTTGACTTGAAAGATTGTTCATCAAATTGGAAAGAAATCATAAATGGACAAAAAGTTTTATGATCAAACAAAATATGACGCAACCATGGAATGGCATCCTGAGGGAACTCCAAAGATAGAGGAGAGCTATGCACCTAAAGATCAGGTGTCCATTAAGGAGCAAGAGGAGATACGAGAAATAAGAGAGCAGATGTCCAAGATGATGGATAGAATATCTGTTTTGGCCAAAGGAGAAGAGATTCCTGCACAGAAAGAGAGAAAGCTTAATGAAGATAATCTTGCAATTTCAGATATGCAAGGGACTTCTGATCATAACCAATTTGAGAAGTTGCAGACAATCATTATTTGTATTCACAAGTCATCTGGAGATATCAAAGAAATAATGACAACTATAAAAGCTCCCAGAGAAGAGAAGAAATCATGCAACCTGAAATCATCGAAGATTAGTCTGCTCCCGACATCTAAAACTCATGTTCTATCCAATATTAAAGGCGGTTCTCATATACCTATATCATATAAAGAGTTGTATGAAAAACTACTTAAAGCACGAGAACTGGCCCCGTACTACATAAAATCGTTCCAACCTCCGTATCCAAATTGGTATGACATCAACGTTCATTGTGAATATCATGTTGGAGCTCAAGGACACACCATCGAGAATTGTCTTGCCTTCAACGTCGAGTCCAAAGTCTTTTGGATCATGGAACCTTACAATTTATGGTAAATGATCAACCTAGTTTGGTAACCGAAGGTCCTGCTAGATTAATACCAAAAGTCTTCAAAGGTAAGAGTATCAGTAGGGGCGCCCAGAAAGAAGAAGATTTGCTGAGGTTTGAGGCTCAAATACGTAATTTGAAGATTGAAAACGATAAATTGAGCACCAAAATGGAAACCATACAGGAAGATTTACAGAAGATTAGTCAAGCCTTTCAAAATGCTGGCATAGGAAATACCATAGAAGAGTGGATAATAGGGGTAACCAAACTGAAAAAGAATTGTAACATAAATGAAGGACGAGCCAAGAAGTTTTCTCATGATTTACGAGTTGCAGAAGAAAGACTCAATACCTCTATCATTGAATTCGAAAAATTTCAAGCCAAAAATCAAATGTTGAATAGTGTTATGACCAACATGGAAGCATCATATCAGATTCATCAGCTTGAGATCGATATTGAATTAAAAGCGACTATCGTCAAGAACGAAACATTGAAGAAATGTTTAGATGATTATGGAGATCTTGTACGAGAACTTCTTGAACATAAAGATTCTCTCATAAGAAAAAATGAACAATATTGTTTACAACTTCAAGAGTTAATGCAAAAGATGAAGGAAAAAGATAATATCATTAAGGAAGCCGCTGCTCAAGCAAACAATATGGCTCATAAGCTGGTGGACTTAGCTGGTTTCACGAGAGAGTTAAGGCAGATTGATAACTCCAAAACTGAACATGAGTGGAAGTTAAAATGGCTTTTAAGGGAAATAGAGAAATTAAGAGTAAAAGCCATCCCCTACATGTAAAAGTTTTGTTTAATACATGGAAACTTTTGTGTTCAATGAAATCTGTTCTAAGATGATCACTCTTGAGTAACACCTTTTCATACATGCATTTTCATTTCACATCTTTGCATTTTCATTTTGTATTCATACTTTTATGTATGCTTTTACATTGCACAGTTTGCATTCTTATTTTTACATTTATACATTTTTGCATTTACATTACATTTATTATTTAAGTATTGTTATATACATTAATTATAAAAACATGTAAATAATTCATGAAAGGTTTTGTAACAGTAAAATTGAGATCATTCATTCATATTATTGTACCATCATCATGAAAACAATGGAGCAATCTTATGAGGGACTACAAGATCAGTGGCCAGAATAATTGACAGGGTTACCTTAGGATATAAGAAAGAAGCATCATATTCAGTACCAGATAGATCAAATCAAATTATTCAGGGGATGACATCTGATAAAGAAGAGATAATAACTGATAAAGAGCAACAATATTGTCAGATTGAAGAGTCGAGAATGATAACGTACCCTGGGGCATCCCACTCGAACACAAGGAATAGCATCGTTAATTATTCACAGTATGAGGAAAGATTCAAGAAGATGGATGAAGCAATTAGAAATATGAAAAGTGTTAATGCCTCCCACAAAGAATTAGAAGCAAGAGAGCTCAGCTTGGTTCCACACTTGGTTATTCCCCATGAATTTAAAATGCCAGATTTTGAGAAATACAACGGTGCTAGTTGTCCCCTAATCCACCTCAGAATATTTTGCAAAAAAAAAATGGAAGGATATTTAAGTTCTGATGATCTGTTAATTCACTCCTTCTATAATAGCCTCATTGGCTCAGCAGTAGTATGGTATAATCAGTTGACCCAAGATCAGATCAAGAGATGGGTTGATTTAGCTGATGCATTTTTGGAACAATATAGGTATGTTAAAGGCTTAACTCCAACACGTATAAATCCTCGAAGAGTAAAGAAGAAATCCAATGAAAGATTTCAAGAATATGCCTTGAGATGGAGATGAGTGGCAGCACAAGTTCAACCTCCCATGTTAGAAAAAGAGATATCACGTATGTTTCGTGATTCCCTTTCTGCTCCTTTCTTCGAGTTAATGCAGGCAAATCCGACGAAGGAATTCAAGAATCTTGTGACAAGTGGAGAATTAATTGAAAATGTAATCAGCGAAGAAAACTCAAAAGTCACATTCAAGAATTCGAAAGGTCAGAAAGCGAAAGCTGATGATGTAAATGAGTGTCGTATCCAGAATCCCCGCAATTGCAAAAGAAAAAGAGCAAGTAGTTGTTCCGATCGACCAAAGAAAGTCATACGATCAAGAAAATTTTTAGAAGTGTTTTAAACTTCCATTTCAGACTTGTACCCTCATTTGGTTAAAGGTCGATACATTACACCAAAACCAACGAAAGTACCACCAAATCCTTTTGCCCATTGCTATGATCAAAATAGTTTATGTAATTTTCACTTGGGGTTGAAAGGGTATTCAACAGAGAATTGTTGGCCACTGTTAAAAGAAATAGAGACGCTTGTTGACAAAGAAGTCTTGACATAAGAAATGATCAAGAAATGGGGGCCAAATAAGGATAATGACCCTGATCCTATTACACACCCAACATTAGAGGAGTAATGATGAATAAACAAGTGGAAGTTGTTATCTACCACTGTAGTACATTTCTATTTTCAGCATCCTGTTTAAACTTGTTTTTTGTTCCTTTCTCCGCCTTTTGTGCAATAAATAAATTTGTGTTGCTTATTAAGGTTATGAGCATTGAGTCAATTTTTTAATCTTGCAGTTCTTTGAATATCAACTGGATTAAATATCTCTTCATGATTAGAGTTATAATCTTTGACAGAATATCAGGATTGAAAACCAGAAAAACAAGGACCATTGACCTTACCTCAGAAGAAATACACCCAAACACTATCCTATTACAAATATGAGATAGCCTACTCCTATTGAAAGAAATTACAAAAAGGCTTGGTATTTATATATAGGAGCGTACAACATGGGGCATCGTTGATGTATTACATTACAAAACCGATTAGAATATTTTTCTATTGATGATGTTCGATGATGAACATAATTTTTTACAAATAGTTAAATCTAGTTTAAGTCAATTGCTTGGTAATTGAACTCTAATGAAGAGATTTTCTGAATTCCAATAAAACACTTAGACTCTAACAGGTTCTTCTTAACAAGCTTAAGAAATTGGATTTGGATACCCATATTATATTATTATATACAATAAATCTTGAGTTGTCCCACTAGAGCAAATGGTTAATCGCCCCGGCTTTATGGATAATATTCAGCTAATCTATTTATACTATTATATGCAATAAAACTGTCCCTCTAGAGCAATTGGTTAATCACCCTGGCTTTATGGATAAGTTTCAATTAACCTAATAAAGGTGATTATATTATTATATACAATAAAGTTGAATTCAGCTAGCCAAAATGGAAAATGTGTTAACAAATGGACTAAGGGAGTTAGGAAACACCTGTTATAGTCAACTTCACACAAGCACTCAGAAATTTCATTTTTAGACCGATATTTTCGCACTACTTTGATTAGATGATTCTAAATGAAAAATTCCAGAGAATTGAAATGGAAGGACTCTAGAAGGTCTAGTAATTGGCAATCCTAGTTGCGTCATTTTGTACGTATCCGGTTAAAATACCAAATCCTCAAAGTGAGGCATGTGAAAAAGTTCACAAAGAGCAATAGATGAGTGGCATCTTAATTAGATGTAACCATAGAAAATAGGAAAGCCATCCTGAAACCAAACCAAATCTTGATACTTGTCAAAGAACTATAATTCTCAAACATTAAAGAATTGTTGATTCTTTTGATATTCTTTGAATTCATTCTTATGATTTAATTTTATTGTGAACCTGTGATAGGAACATTTTACAAAATTCTGTCATTCCTCGATAAAGAAAGGAGGAAAAACATTTTTCAAACAAGACAGTCTCAAATGAGGAAGGTCCTTAAAGCAGATTGTTGCCTATTCTACATCTATTGTAGAAAGAATAAGTTAGACCAAAATGATGAAGCATTCTTGAAATCAAGTGGTCTGAGAAGCCGGAAAGTTTGGGGAATTGAACTCATGACGCTCTCTTGTGAAATTATTAGCAATTCATCAAGAAAGATTATCACTTATCTCATGTTGAAGGCGATAAGCATCACCAGACAAATTATTTTCCCCAGCCATCAATCCATGTCTCTAGCAGATTCTCCAATCACAGAGTCATAAGTCCCATTAAGTGTATTATGGGAATGAATAAGTCACCACTTTCACTCCGGTTATACCGTGATACTGGCTCAAGTCTTGGTACATCATTGCTATTTCTTCCATGTCGATCATTTTCCTTATCAGGATTATATCCATTATGTCATTCAGAAGATTGTTGAACTTAAATAAGACATTGGAATAGATTCTATACATGTAAGCCTTTCATATTGGGTAACATTAGTTACAGGATTCCAAAAGTAAAGATAACCAGTTTTACTATCAACTAAACTTTTCCATGGTTCGAGAAGAGTGAGATATAGCAGTGAGTATCTTGAAGCAGCAGAAGAGATAGTCACTATAGCAGTCATTGCAAGGAAATGCACCAACAAAAATCTTCTAGTTCATCCTGATGATGTTTATGTCTTCCGGTAAGGTTGTTACACGGAACGCCACCAACAACAAGGTCAAATTTGCAAAATCTACTCATCAATTGCTCCAACCGATCATCATTCAGTTCTTGCGCATCTGTTTTCAAAGGTATGCCAAGACAGGTAAAGGACAACCTCTGCATCACTGATCCAAAAAAAAAAAGAGACAGGACATTGATATCACCGGAGAATATGTCTCTAGCAGATCCTTCTCCTTGTGTATGGTTTTTAGGGAAACCTAGAAGCATTTCCACCTCATCAGGTTCAAGTGGAACAATTGTATTCCTTCCAACCCATACCAGATTCCATTTTCAGCACTCATCAGGAATATACTTATCGAAGGTGGCTCATCATCATAAGCTTTAAGAGCCTTACAGATCTTTTCTATCAATTTGGCACTTCCTATACATGTTTGTAAACAATTCAACTTTGTTCTTGGATCCCAGGAAGGCCACCATTTCTTTGTCAATGGAAAAATATCATGTATGGTGCGTGGAGTAAGCAGAATAAGAGGAAATTTGTTCTCGATTGGCAGATTATGAATATAGCCCCGTTTCCAGGCAGCACAAAAATGCTTCGAATCTACAAATTCTGGCTCCAGTCCAAACATCAACTGGAGTAAGTGCCACATTCTCGTAGTAGAAATAAGGAGGCCCAATAGCATTTTCTGGAAGTGTTCTTTGAGATATCTGATCAGATTCTGTAGAAACCCCAAAACCAATCATTGGATTTGAAAGATGAACTGCACGATTGTCTTCATTAAGAAGCTTCTTTTCAAAATCCTCTACTTCGTCCTTTTCCAAAAATCATAGCCCGAGTTTCGCCTTTTCTTGTAATTGGGGTCATTGCATAATGGTTTCCTATCTTCTACCGAAAGAAGTGTGTCAGTAGCCCTAACCATTTGAGCAGCACATATAAAATCTGTCAACTCTGCAATTGATTAATCTGGACCACATCTCTCCATGGCTATTGAAGTCTCAGCCTCTGAGTTCCCCATTTTTCGTTAAGTATTATAGTTTATTCTCCTCATCAGAATCATAATTCAGGATTTCCTTGGTATCAGAAGAACTATCAATATCTGTGAAATCATTCTGAAAGATCGTTTCATAATCAGATGAGTAGTTATCAGAATCAACATGTTGCACGGAAAAGTATATTCCATAAATAGCCTTCACTGAAAACAAGGTTCATTATGTCAGCCTGGAATGAATTACCAAGTTATTTATACCACTCTGTCTAACTAGACCCCTTCAGATCCAGAAAATGGCCACCTCATTCAAAAGAGGCACATATCTCAGACATTTCTGTCAGAATGATTGATTATTTCTTAAGTTCGTGACAACATTAAGAGCATTCCTCAAGTTACTTAAACAATGTTGTTTTGTAACACCAGAATGAGAGCATTCAAGATAAACAGATTTGGGGCACGGATAGAGCCACGAGTACCCTCAATGGGGCATTAGCAAAATTGAACCTCGTGAGGATCATGATATTCAAGTCAAACAGACATTGAAAGTAAGCCTTACAGTTTAGAATGTCAGGGGCTTTGTGAAGGCCCAATTCAGACAGATCCATGCGGGACATCTCGAAAGCCTATTTCAACCAGGAATAGAATGGTGGGGCATTTTGAAGGCTCATAGTAATATGAATATTTGGGCATTCTTGGAGGCTCATCTCAACAAGAAATAATGTGAATCTATTTTAACACCTGTATCAGCAAATGTTGGAGCATTTTAAAGGTTACTTCAAAAAGATCCATGTGGGGCATTTTAAAGGCTCAGATTAACAAGAAACAAATGATGGAACATGCTGAAAGCTCATTTTATTCATGATCAGGAATGTTGACACATTTTGAACGTTTGTATTAGCTAATGTCGGGGCATGCTGAAAGCCCCTTTCAATCAGAATCAAGAATGTTGACACATTTTGAATGTTTGTATTAGCCAATGTTGGGGCATGCTGAAGGCCCACATCGTCATATGTTAAAGAGCATTTGACATGAGAAAATATTTCCAATAAGACAAAAAGGAATGAAGAATAAAAATGGTGAAACAGTGATAGTGGAGCTGACTATACATTATTGTTTCGTTCATCAGACAATTACATCAGGATCATATTGTTGAACAAATATCTACTCAGCAAGTATAGTTTCAAATACCCAATCTTCTTGACCATGTGTCACATGACAGCGTGTTCTTTGTTAAGCTATATCACGGTTGCATAGATAAGGATGGTCCCTAAGCAGACTATTCGATCCAGGGCTCAGTACTTCAAAATCTCAGCTTTGAATTTTGCTTTCTCTGTGTCGGTGATGATTGAAAATATTTCTTCCTGGCAGTTAGTTTCAACCATACTGTTGGGGTTACAAAGTTGTTTTTCACATCAATTTTTTATGACATTGAATAAAGAGGCTCGACTTACGTATATTGCTCTTTCCTGTTGTTACTGGGTTATCATTGTCATTTAGGCTGAACTGAGTTTTCATCTATTTTGGTTTTATTATGTGCGTTTTATCCCCAGCGGCAAGAATTCCAAGGATATCGTTCTGTACATGGCTCCTATAGTTGATATGGTTCTACTTCATACAATGCTCATTATGGAAGAAAACGTGATCGGTATCACACTTTGCCCTTGTCCGAGATAATATCAAGATCATTAAGTGTCTCTTATTCAATTCGACACTAGCATATCTTGTGAATTTGACGAACGTTTTGGTCATGAAACACGCCAGCATCTCATTTGTATTCCCACTGAATTTTGTTCTCAAGTGGTCTTGTGACATCATACAAAAGCTTTGAACACTGTGCAAAGAGCTTCCTTGACCAGAAATTTATGCAGAAGCAACAGGAAGAGATGAATGCATTATCAAATGCTTTATAAACATCTGAGCAGAAACCACATGAGATGATGAATGTGTTGTCAAATATTTTACGAACCAGTTATTTTGGTACTGAACCAATGTTGCAATCATATGGTATTTCCATTTATGGATCCAAGATGAAGTTTGTATTCTTCAACCCCAAGGTCAAAAGTGAGATATGATGAAGATTTCTTTCCACAGAAGGGAAGCAGAAATTTGAACAATAAGAAATTAGTTGAGTCAACTAATGTCGAACAACAGATTATTGTTAAGCATCTCGACATGATATAGTCCAAGATGCCTTGTTCAAGATCCAATTATATGTGGAGACATGAAAGGAATTAGGATAAATCCTCCTTAAGATATGTTTCAAAAGTCAAATCAAAACAGATGTTGATCTCCTAATTAATCCCTACTGAGTCAGGTATATCTACATCTACATTCTTCAAAGATGATAGATTTTCTCAGAGATGATAGATTCTCTTTTCAAAGATGAAAGCTTTATTGGATTTCTACACAAGTCCAGATTAAGAAAGTCGATTTTATCCATGAAAAAATGGGGCAACAAGATCATAGTTCTGACTACGGCAAGAGTTTCATAAATGAAACATTTCTTCTGAGACTTAAATGAAGCAAATAAGATACAAATATACAAGATTAATCAGATGGTTCTTCAGATTTATTACATAGGTTGCTACACTGGAATCCAAAGGTAACCCTGGAAATAAATGATCAAGTGAAGGAAAACTAAGTTCACCACTTTGAAGTCAAATGAAGATTGCATCAATATTCATGCATTCATAAGAACATCATTTACACAATAAACAATGCATTACATCGATACATCTGAGTGCATTCAAACATTAAATTTTACAGATCTTCGTATGAACAAGAAGAATCATAGATGAAAAAATACCTTGCAAGAAGAAGGTCGAATTCAAAACCTCAAATGCAAGATTCACGCAAACCTCTGAAGAATAGATTGGACGCAATTCACAAGAATGAGCATTATCTTTATTTTGGGGCATGTTACCCAATCAACAAATTATTTCAATGAGAAAACGCTTTCCAAAGTTTCTCATTTAATCTTTTATGAAAATGAAATTGTTGAATAGTAAGAAAACGATTTCCATAGTTTCTTACTTAGTAAACTATTTCCTACATCTGTAAGCCCTTCAGTGCTTGATGTTTTCAAAAACCTTCGGGTCATCTGTAAGCCCTTCAATGCTTGATGTTTTCAAAACCTTCGGGTCATCTGTAAGCTCTTCAATGCTTGATGTTTTCAAAAACCTTTGGGTCATCTGTAAGACCTTCAGTGCATGATGTTTTGAAAAACCTTCGGGTCATCTGTAAGTCCTTCAGTGCATGATATTTTCAAAAGCCTTCGGGTCATCTGTAAGTCCTTTAATGCATGATGTTTTCAAAAACCTTCGGGTCATCTGTAAGTCTTTCAGTGCATGATGTTTTCAAAAGCCTTCGGGTCATCTGTAAGCCCTTCAGTGCATGATGTTTTCAATATTTCCATCATGCACAAAAGAAGCCAAATGAAAAAATTATTGTCTTTTTCGTCTTTGCTCTATTCTTGTTAACACAAGGATAAACAAAGAGGGGCAGTTGTAGACATCAATTTTTCCATTTTAAATTTAAATTTATTATTATTAAAATTATTATTATTATTAAATTTTTCCAAAACTGAAGCCCGGATACAAATCCCAAAACCCAAATCACGGTTCATTTACAAACCAAAACCTGGATAGCCCAATTATAACCCTAAACCTAATTAGGGTTTTTATCCCAACACCCAACCATCGCAGATCCTCAATCGTTGGATCTAATCTGATCCAACGGCCCTTATGCAGTCCAGCAAAGAAACCTTAGGGTATCATAACCCTAGGTCCACGTCCCAGCCGCCGCTGCTTCCAGAAGACTCCAGCCGCCTCTCCAGCTTCCAGACGTCGCTGCCAGGTGCTCCACTCCGATGATGCCACCACGCCGTCGCCTCGCTAAATACTCCAGAAGCAGCCCCACGTCGAAGCCCTATGGTGAGTCACCACCATAGCTTGGTGACTCACCGCCAAGAACTTTATTATCCGGTCCAAGGCGAGCTCGGTGGTGGCTATAAAAGCCACCACACCTGCAAAACAAAAAGGGAGACACGGACAACAAGCAACAGAGACCAGAAACCAAAAGGGGAGGGAGATACAAGAGCAACAAAAAGGAAAAGATCAACCAAACATAAACAACCATTCGAAAAATAAAAGGAAAAAGAGCTGCGTACCTTAGGAGAACCCAAACGCCACCGGAAAACCTTATATAAACCAAGGTAAATCCTTCGGTTATAGCTTAGATCTATCGATTTTGAGAGGGTTTTAGGCTTAAAAAGAGGTTAGATCTAGGTTTTGGTGGAAAAGAGAGAAATTTTGGGGTGATTTTAAATATTCTGGCCACCGTGAACGGTGGCCAGAGGTGGTGTTAGCGGTGGTTGGCCGGGACTGGTTTCTCTCCGGTGGGAGAAATTTAGAGAGAAGCCAGAGAGAACTCTGGTTCTCTCATTTTAAAGAGAGAAGAGGGAAAGAAGAGAATGAGGAGAATGGCCCGAAGGGCCGGCCATTTGAGTCTTATATACCCCTCCCAAACGGTGTCGTTTTGGGGAGGGGTATGTTTGTAATTTTAGCACTGGACAAACCCTTACTGTGGCCCTTCAGGTTTTGTAACAATTCATTTTAGTCACTGAAATTGACTTTTATGCCTTTTAATTCATTATTTCAATTTTGTGTTTATTATAATTTAGTCACTACAATAAACTTCTACATATTTTAATTCAGTCTTCAAATTTTATTTTATTATGTTTTAGTCCATACCAGTATATAAATATATATTAGGGTAAATACCCATTTTAGTCCTTCATAATTTAATTAATATTTATTTTAATCACCTATTAATTAATTAGGTTAAATTACATTATTAGTAATTATATTTTTATAATAATTCAAAATATGCCCTTTAATTTTGATATTTTACTTTTTAGTCACAAATATTTTGTTTCTTTTCATTTTTGACCCTGACTTTTTTATATTTTGCAATTTAATATTATTACTTTTTTAATATATTTTAATCATTATTTTTTTGTAATTTTATTTTGTTATTACTTTTATATTATTATTATTATTTGCATATTAGTCACATAAATATATATATTTTTATTTATTTAAATAATAATCTTTATTTATTTTCAATATTAAAGAAAAGGGCAGTCTTAATACAACTGGATGTCTTATTCTGATATTTTAAATAATTAAATATTATAAAAATTATAATTTAGTTTTATTTAAATTATTTTTAGGAAAATTATTACATATTTTAATATTTATTTATTTATTAATATTGAAGGAAAGAGCTGTCTTAAAGCAACTATAAGCACTTTTCTAATATTCTTGAATAAATAAATGTCCTATTTACAAAACTCTATATATATTTTTAATATTCTTCCTTAGAATTATCCGATTAAAATACAAAATAACAGGATTATGAATTAAACATATTTTTGAATTTTGAAATTTCTAATAATAGAGACAATTTATAATTAATGAGTACCAATTTTGGGCATTGTGGGGGTGCTAATCCTTCCCAAACGTAATCGACCACGAATCCCTTTTATTATTAAAAAAACGAATTTTTGGTTAAAACACAGATCAATTTATCTTTTAACTGATGTTTTCTTAAAATCTCTTTTAAAAGATAATTTCTAGGTATTCGACCTACCTAACCCAAAAGGCCGATGGCGACTCCCAAAATATTTTTTTTAAATCATTTTTTATCCACATTATTTTTCCCGCCAAGTAAAAAATTCGTGTCCGGGCGAAAACTGGTTACCACAATACGTGCTTCTTTTTCTCTGTTGGAGTACAATTTAACAGATGAAACCAGAAAGCATTAAGTTAAGATTTAAAAATGTTTTATTATCCGACCGTAACAATTTTGTGCGGAGCAAAAAATAAACAATTTTGTTCTGGAAAAATAATACATGTAGGGTTGAGGAGAAATCCAAAATATTCGAGAATGATTCTTTCAAGTATCCGTTCATGCATTTTTAATTATGGCATCCTTTCATGCCTTAATGTATCATTTCATGCATTTTTAATTATGCCATCCTTTCATGCCTTAATGCATCTGTTCATTCATTTTTTTAGTTTTGGCATCCTTTAATGCCTTAATGCATCCGTTCGTGTATTTTTAGTTATGGCATCCTTTCATGCCTTAATGCATCTTTTCATGCATTTTTAGTTATGGCATCTTTTCATGCCTTAATGCATCCGTTCATGCATTTTTAGTTATGGCATCATTTCATGCCTTAATGCATCCGTTCATGCATTTTTAGTTATAGCATCCTTTCATGCCTTAATGCATTCGTTCATGCATTTTTAGTTATGACATCCTTTCATACCTTAATGCATCCGTTCATGCATTTTTAGTTATGGCATCATTTCATGCCTTAATGCATCCTTTCATGCCTTAATGCATCCTTTCATGCATTTTTAGTTATGGCATCCTTTCATGCCTTAATGCATCCTTTCATGCATTTTTAGTTATGGCATACTTTCATGCCTTAATGCATCCTTTCATTCATTTTTATTTAATCCGTTCATGCATTTTTAATTATGGATTCGGTTTAGAGCAGTTCATACTCTAACAATCATTCATACTACTCTTTCTATACATATATTGATAATATAATGAATACTATAAAACATACATAATTTTAAACATTCTAATTTGCATCTTCTTCATCTCAAATAATTACAATAAGGTACTCACCTATTAATCCCCGCTAATAAGATGTAGAGATGTCTTACTAATCAACAACTTTATTTTCCCCCCCCCTTTGCTTGCTAGATTCAGGAGCTTGGTTATGATCTACACAATCATCCATTCAAGACATATACCATACCAAATGTTCGTATATTCCCTAACATTGATACTTTAATACTTAAAAGTACCATTCTTTCAATTTGTATAACAATTTCAATCTATCTTATAGTTCCAAGCTCATTAGTATCGGTACTACTACCCTGGTATCGATATTTCTATACTATGGTACTGATATCCCCTTTCAATAACGATACCATTTCTATATATTGTGTTGCATGGTATCGATACCCTTCTTTCAGTATCGATACTACTATACTATGATACCGAGACTCTCTTTCAGTATTGATACCATTTTGACATTCTGGATCAATGGTATCAATACTTCCATTTGTTAGTATCGATACCCCATTGGTATCGATACCATTTGCATCGGTACCAATACTGTTCGTCCAATTTCTACCTATTTACACCTATTGTATTGATATTGTTCTATCAGTACCGATACCATTGCCCAGATTTACCATTTTTCAGCTCAATTTTCACTTTATTTCCCCCTTTAATCTTATACTTTTACCTCCAACAATACTATTTAACTCTTTTTTTTTTACTTAACCCAACTACTTTACTTCATTTTGCCACCTTTAACATCTAACATCTTCATGGAACATCTCAACTCAAAAATCATATCATTTTTTTGTAAACACGTTTTTAATCATATCTTATGCTTCTAATCTCTTATTCAATCGTTTGACAAGTCAATTCTACTAATAAACCTCAATAAAAATACATATATCAACATATTATTCAAAAACCCATTTCTTTAAATATCCTATAAAACATCCACCACTTAGTTTTAACCTTCTTTAATCCTTTCTTAAGCTTACATATCACTTAATGTCACCAAAGCAACCCATAATTTAAAGGAAGAACTAGCTAATGGAAGTTTACCTTATTCTAGAGAGGAGAGCCTTACCCACATGAGAAGAAAAAGAACAATAGAAAGAGCTTCCTTTCCTCTTTTCCCCTTTTGGAATCCCTAATAAGGGATATATTTAAAATTCATTTTCCCTCATAAAAGACTAAAGTGTCTTCTTACTTTATCTATTATGCAAATTAGTCTTAATACTATTCCAAATCATTTTCTCATCTTTTACCACTTATTCAAATAAATATTAAATTTTTAAATATTTTTAATATAGTCTCTGACTTGTTATTTAGGGTATTACAAGTTTTGATCAAAACAGTGTGTTTGACAAAAGGAATGTTGGTTTGGGAATTTTATCGAACAATTGGAGGATGAACCTAAAACAACGATTCTAAGCAAACATTGGTGAATGAGTTAACCTCCTACAATGAAAACACATATAATACAACCCAATAAACCAATCAATATCATCAATTTTTTTCAAAAATAGCATAAATTTAAAGAAGTTTGGAACCCTATTTAAACCATTTTTGAAAAAGTTTTTGAGTGGTAATCATTTTTGAAAAACCACAACATCCTCATCACCAGCATCCCCATCGGATCGCTACTGTATGGTCTGCTTGCGACATGGGTGTACAACTCCAATGCCGAAAGCAGTAGCCTCAAGGAAAACATGTTGGAGGAAGCAATGGTGTGCATGGGAAGCGATTGCTATCTGCAGACATTCATATGGTGGGGCTGCGTTTCCCTCTTTGGACTAATCTCTAGTCTCCTTCTTTTCTTGAGAACCCGACCTGCTTACGACGACTACTAAAGGAACTACAGTTGAGCATAATTTTCATAGGCTATGTTACTCGGACTTGGACATGAGTATCGGTATGTACATTTGAGATAAAAAATAAGGAGTTCGGATTCCTCGTCCCTCTGATTATCCTGTAACATGATCTTATAATTGTAATGCACTTGAAAGGGTACAAGTATTCCCAACAATATTGAGAAAACCAAAGGTGACATTGAATCATATATACATGTAGTTTGCTATATGCAGACTGTATTAGCCCTCATTCAAACCAGGCAGGACAAATAATTTTTAAGATATTATTATTATTCAGTGATTATTAATTTATAAAAAATTTGAATTTGAAAATAAAATTTTCAAAAAAAAAAAATTTAAGATTTTTCCAATACATTTGCTTCCCCCTACCATTTCGATCTGTTTAACTCATTACAAAAATAAGATTTTCAAACCAACTGGATTGGTTATAGTGATAAATAGTTCGATATCGCTTAAATAAAGTCTTAGGTTTGAGTTTTTGTGTATGCAAGAAAATTTCGTCAGAATACTCACCTATCAAAATTAGGTGTGGGTCGCGAGTCAATCTAGGTTTCTCCCGGAAATAAAAAAAACAAGATTTTCCTAAGAAAAATAAAAAATTCCAAATACGAATTGCATGTCTCCATGAAGGTCAAAACTAACTTTTCAAGTAAAAACCTAAACACTTTCTTTCTTTCCATCTCATTTCATACCCGTTGAAGGTTCTTTCCATCTCATTTCATACCCGTTGAAGGTACCTAGAACTTTATGATATGACATTTTTTGAAATGATTTAACATGTAGATTGTGAAATGTAAAAAAATTCTTAAACATATACCACGAATTAACGACATCTTTGTGCGATTTAAGTTTATTTTTAAAATTTTATTACTATATGAATTTTCGTTGTGAGAATTCCATGAGAAATTTCCGCTGTTACAACTTGTCAGGAAGAAAATTTTATCATATCTCGTGAACAACTGTACTCACACTTAATAAAAACTCAGAATCAAAATTTGCATTCCAAAATCATCCTTTTCTAAAGAGATTAGTTAAAATATTAGAGATTTTAAAATTCTTTTTTTCTCCCAAAATATACAATTTGAGTTGATAAAGTTGTAATATTTTTAATAAAGCATCCCAAGTATATTATAAGAATGAAGGAAAAACAAGAACCAATAAAAAGCAAGATTCCTTCATCCATTTCGCTAAGCTAGTTTCTTCAAGAGGTACAATATAATGCAAAGTACGAGCATAACGTATAATAGTATCCCTACTATTAGTACCCAGATGGTCATTATTCGCCTCTGTCGGATTCAATACAGATGAAATGTTAAGACATCGAATTGAAATTAAAAAAATTATGTAACATTTAAAAAAATAATAGCTGTAACCTGTGGGGTTGAATTCAGAAGCCAAAGTAATGGAGAATTATTCTTCTAACCAAAGTTGAGTGTATTAAATAAAACCTATCTAGGGCTTCTTTTAAAGAAACAAATAAGAGTATTACTTCAAAAGTGGTGGCCATTTATTATACGGATTCTTTTAATTTTAATAATTTAAGACGTATATATTAGAATATTAAATGAAAGTAATCCCTTTTTAAGTGGTTTTATTTAATAATTTTATTTTACATAGTTAATTTACAATTAGTTATAACAATAATAAATCGTAAAAGAAATCTAGGAGATGTACCATTATTATTACCATATAAAGTAATGCATTAATTCATATATTTCTTTGGAGATGTAGGATTACTATTGTCATTCGGTATAAATGGAAAGAGAGTTAGATATTATAAGGCATCTAAAATTAAATCCAAAATTAAAGAGAGATTAATTAATATTTTATTTAAAATTGATTTTGACTCAAATTGTACCAAATCATACCATCGTCACTTTTGGTGGATAATTTGTAAATTCATATGTAAATCTCAATCGGGTCTTAAGTATGCTCTAACCCTGGTCTAAGAAAATCACCCATGACCTAAACTTTTATGTGCCAAAAAAAAATCAAGATCAAACTTGTGACTAACCTTGCTTGCACTTAATAATAAACTCGAATCAAAGTTTGCATTCCAACTTATATCCTTTCTAAAGAGACTAATCAAAATATTAGAATTTTCAAAAAAAAAAAAATTCTCCCTCTCTCTCTCCAAAATATACGTTTTGCGTTGATAAAATTATTATAATATTTTTAATAAATAATAATTTACGTTTATATACTATGTTGGACTTTCCACCTTAAATTCTCTTAAATATACGATAAGAATGAAAAGAAACATCGGACAATCAATTACATTCTGAAAGTATAAAATTATAAACTTCAAATTACACACAATCCCAACCATTAAAGCAGAATTAAAAAAATAAACTAATACTTTATTAATTAAAAATCAGAAAAGCGAAATGTTGACGAACGTTGAGATTAAATGTTTTGAGATTGATATGAGCTTGTAAACCTTTTCGATGCTATAAACTAGATTTGGTATTGAATATGAAACTTCTTTTAAGAGTAAAATATGACTTCCATAAATCTATTTAAGAGGAAATTATGTATTTAATTACTTAATTATTTAGTCATCTAACTATTTTTTAATTAGTCGAGGGTATATATTTAATAAATATTGTTATTTTATTCCATTCAAGGTTGCATTAACTTTGTAGTGCATAGTTATGTTAAAAGCACGATGCTGAAATTTGCACTATAGTATGAAATACGTTCAATTCAGAAAAGTAAAGAATTTAAATTCCAAAAAAAAAATTAAGAAAGATGTTCGAAAATATTAAAGGAATACGTAGAAAACTTTAATACAATAAAACCAAAACAAATGAGAAAAGATAAAAGAAGAAGAAGAAACAAGATTTCAACTGATTCAAAATTGATAGTTCGATATAAAAGAGTCAAAGTGATGAAATAAAAACCCTAACTACATAGATTTATAGTCAAATGTCTCAACACGAATTTAAGTAACGATCCGCTACAGTAAATGCCTCTTCTTTGTCATCTTGCTCAGCTGTTATCCTCCTCTTGTTGTTTCTTCCAAACTTTAGCACTATAAATGGCACACAGTGTAACAACAAGTACGACAACAGCGGAGGCTAGTATTATTATTATCCAGGACGTGTCCATTATACGTGCTTCTTTTCTCTGTTGGAGTACAATTTAACAGATGAAACCAGAAAGCATTAAGTTAAGATTCAAAAATGTTTTATTATCCGACCGTAACAATTTTGTGCCGAGCAAAAAATAAACAATTTAGTTTTTGAAAAATAATACCTGTAGGGTTGAGGAGAAAGCCAAAGTATTCAGAATGATGCTTCCAAGTATACGTCATCTAATACCGACAATGTTGCATGTTATAAATAAGACCAAGCTAGGGTTTATTTTAAGGAAACAAATAATAAAATGGAAAGTGTATTACATACTAGGGAGTCCGAAAGTGGTGGCCATTTATTATATGGATTCACTTACTTTCCCCAATTTAAGATACATATATACTTTTGAATATTAGATGAAAGTAATCCCTTTTACGTGATTTTAATTAATGATTTTAGTTAAATGAACTCCGAGTTAAAGGCATAGACGTCATCTTTAGAGGTCCCAAGTTCGAGCACCAACGACTGCAAGTTATTTGAACGTCTATTGTCAAATGATTTAGAGTCTTTATAGCAAATACTACCACTTGTAATCATCTAAATTAATAAAAAATTAATAATTTTAGTTCATATAACTAATTACATTTAATCATAGCAGTAATAAAGTAATACATTCATAATTTTTTCACTATTTATATATTATTCTCTTAAATGTAAAGTAATAAATTAATATATTTTCTTTAATCTTTACTAAAAATATCACTTTAAAAATTATCAATTACCGTTATTATTTATTGTATTGACACCCATTTAACTAAAATGGTTTTTTTTATGTAGTAAGTACTTTACGAATATGTATCATTGAGCTGAGTTTTATAATATTTATAGAAAACTTATCCAAATAATAGTTAAATCATAAACATGATCACTAATCCAATATTATATTTATAAATGTATCATACCATGAATTGCAGTGATAAGAAAACAACTAGTATATATATGATGACAACCTACTTTTCACGTAGGTTTTGCATGATGACAGGGGGTTCTGGGTTTGTCAAGTTTCAATCCCCAGATGAAGCAAACAAGGCTCTCCAGGCTATGAATTCTGTACAACTTTCTAAAAATGGTGAAATAATATTGCAGCTTCTTGACAAACAAAGGATTGGCAGCACCAATTTTGCTTGATTATCAGATGGCATCGTTCGTTGTTCCCGTACGGATGTTTAAGTGGGCAGCCATGAATCTCTGGTTTGTCCATGTTGAAAGAATGCTGAAAGCTATCTTAGTTGAAGAGTGTGCTCGCGTGTGCTCATACAACGCCATCATCCAGCTTCATGCATGTCCATGCGTAAGGAAATTTTATAAGATAGTCTAGAAGCTAAGATGTTATAAGTTTGTTAGTTTAGCAGGCTCTTAACACTCTAACAACTTAACAACTAGTTGGTTAGGTAGTTTTCGTAAATTGTTAAAGCTTTGTAAGTAAGTTGTATAAATATAGTAGTGTATACTGTGCTGATATATGGTTTTCTTGATACAATGAAGTAAAGAGTTCTTTTCATTTCTTCTTGAACTTTTCTGCAATATTCAACATGGTATCATTCGCTTTCGGTCCTAGAGTCCTCTGCTAGCTGCGATGGTAGTCTTTGGTGATTCGTCCTCCTCACAAGCCCTGATGTTTACCAACAAATGTGTAAATGTGGTGCTTGATGAGATGAACTTCCTTTTATGGAAGCAACAAGTTCTACTTACAGTTCGCAGTCACCATCTTGAACGGTTGTTGAATGGTTCCTTACCAGCTCCACCGAAGACGGTTGTTAATGAGCATGATGAAACTATTGCTAATGAAGCCTATGAAGATTTTGTAGCTCAAGATAGTGCTCTTGCGTCCTAGCTCCTATCCACGATTAGTGCTCCATTGTTGCCACAGTTCGTTGGTGTTGAGTACGCCGGTGCTGTTCGGAACACGATTTTACAGTTGTTTGCAAACCGATCCACCACCACGGTTATGAATTTGCATTACAAACTTTATTCTATGAAGAATGGTGATGATTCCATACGGGTTTAACTCACCCGTGTTAAAGAAGTATGCGATGTAGTTGCTTCTTGTGGTAGTCTGGTGTCTCAAGTTGAACATATTGTGAGTATTCTTAAAGGATTACCGTCAGAGTATCAGCCGTTCATGGCAGTGATCACTACCACACGAGAGACTTTTTCTTTGGACCAGGTTTACTCGATGCTTGTTGATGATGAAATACATATTGTTGGTTTTGACTCTCAGCCTGAGAACCTTCCAATGAGTGCTTATATTGCTCAAGGAAGATCGGTGGCTGGCTCGACTGAGTCATTTTGTGGTGGTCGATATGGTGGACGTGGTCGAGGTCGTGCTCGTCTTCAGTGTCAGTTGTGTGGTAAGAATGGGCATTCTATTGATCGGTGTTGGTATCGATTTGATCGAGAATTTCCTTGTGTCAATGCATCTTCTGGTTCATCATGGTCCAGGGATGAATTTGGAGCTACTAACTATGCAACATTTGATTCATTAGGGTGTTCTTGTTACAGTGCTATGCCTAGTGTGTCCTCTTCTAGTCAACCTGAAGCAAATATGGCTTCAGGTGAGCATTAGGTTGTTGATTCGGGGGTAACCCATCATGTAACCCCAGATGCCTCCAAGATGATGCATTCCACTGATTTTACCGGCCCATGTAATCTTCTAGTAGGTAATGGTATGTCCCTAGGGGTGAACTCGATTGGTAAAATTGTTTTACATTCTTCTTCTCAAGCTTTAATATTGAGTGATCTCTTGCATGTGCCAAAAATAACAAAACATTTGGTCTATGTTTCCAAGCTTGCTAGGGACAACAATGTCTTCCTTGAGTTTCATGCTGATGAGTGCTTTGTTCGAGATAAAGTGACTGGTGCGGTGGTTCTTTGAGGACAACAACGTAAAGGGATTTACACGTTTGCTATAGAGCCTAAAGCTTTATTGTGTAATAAAGTTGAGGTCAATAATATTGTTTATTTTAGTGTATTTGATCTTTGGTATAGGAGATTAGGACATCCTACTTTTCATACTTTGAAAGATGTATGTAATTCGATCAATGTTAACATACCAAATAGCATGAATACAACTTGTGTTGCTTGTTGCATGGGAAAGAGTCACAAGTTGCCTTTTGATTCTTCTACTATTATGTATGACGTCCCTTTTCAGCTTATTTTTATTGATCTTTGGGGTGATGCACATATTCCTTCTTATGGTTATCGATATTATGTGTCATTTTTGGATGCATATACACGTTATACATGGGTGTACATGCTAAAAGATAAAGCCCAGGCTCTTGATGCGTTTCGGTTATTTCAAACCATGGTTGCCACTCAATTCTCTTTGCTCATTAAGTCTGTTCAGAGTGATTGGGGAGGCGAATACAGGAGGTTGTCATGTGAGCTAACTCATGCAGGCATTTCTCATCGGATCACGTATCCTCACACCTCCGAGAAGAACGAAGTAGTTGAGCGTAAACACCGTCATTTGGTTGAGTTAGCTCTTGTGTTGATAGCTCATGCTACTTTTCTATTTCGATTTTGGTCGTATGTTGTGGCTACAACTGTGCATTTAATAAATCGACTGCCTACCAGAGCATTAGGTAATATCTCATCGTTTGAAAAGTTTTTTAGTTCAAAACCATATTAAAAGACACTACATGTATTTGGCTATCACTGCTTTCCTCATTTGAGGACCTTTTAGTGGCATAAGTTGATGTTTCGATCTGCACCCTATGTATTCTTGGGTTACATCTAACAGTGTCGAGGTTTTTAGTGTCTTGGTAATGATGGTCGTGTTTATATCTCGAGGCATGTTAAATTTGATGAGGATGTGTTTCCTTTTGTAGATAAGCAACAACTTGAGTGTGTGCCTAATAATAGTGCATGGTAGTCAGCTCTCTTGCAGGTTGTTCCTGAACGAGTGAGTGTCTGCTTCACCAACACACCCTAACACATCATCGCATGTACATGAAGATGGTGCTGACTCTAGCATCCAAGGTGATACTAACTCTAACTTCCAAGGTGGTGCTGATTCAACTATTGGTGATAATGTAACTGAGTCTGGTGGTTTTGAGCCTCCACAATTACCTATTAAAGTACCTGAAAACATAACCACTGCTGGCATGCAGTCTTCTATTGAGCAGAATGTACCCTCTGCTAATCAGCACCCTATACTGATGAGAAAAAAATATGGGATCGTTAAACCCAAAGTCCTTGTTAGTTCCTTGGATGAGTTTCTTCATGCTTCTATTGATGAAGCCATGAAATTTAAGGAATGGAAAGAAACTGTGCATGCTGAGCTTATTGCTCTTCAAAGCAATAGTATACGGTCCCTTTTCAAGTTACCTGAAGGACAGACCATTGTTGGTTGCAAGTGGTTGTTTAAAATAAAACATAATTCTGATGGAACTATTTAACGGTACAAGGATCGATTGATGGCTAAGGGATATTCTTAGGTGCCTGGGCAAGATTTCAAGGAGACTTTTAGTCTAGTTGTGTGGTTTTCTACATTGAATGTTATACTTGCTCTTGATGTTTCTGGAGGATGGCCATTAAGACAGATTGATGTGAACAACGCATTTGTTCATTGTGACTTGAATGAAGATGTGTTCATGCAACAACCGCCTGGGTTTGAGCAATATACCCCTGAAGGAATCAAGTTGGTGTTCAAACTGTAGAAGTCTCTCTATGGACTGCGTCAAACACCATAAAATTAGCATACTAAGCTTAAACGTAGCCTCGTGCAACTCAGTTTTAAAGAATCCAGAGCTGATGCCTCTCTTTTTGTTTTGATAGAAGGGGGAGTGTCAACATATGTTTTGGTATATGTTGATGATATAATACTTACTAGGAAATCAACGAGTGAAATTGAGAAGGTGGTTATGTTGTTGAAGAATCACTTCTCTTCAAAAGATTTGGTCGAGCTGCACTATTTCTTAGGCATTGAGATCAAGCGGTGTGATCAACTTTTAATCCTTAGTCAGAAGCAATATATTTTAGAACTGCTTGAGAAGTCAAAGATGATCAAGGCTTCATTCACTTCTACTCCTATGGTAGCTTCCTCTAATTTGAACAAAGATGAATGGCAATTGCTTGCTGATGCTCGAGAATTTTGTAGCTTACTACTGGGATACTCTTTATGTGTCACACAAGGCCTGATATTGCCTTTAGTGTGAAAAAGGCGGCTCAGTATATGCATGCCTCAAGAGAGCAATATCCACTTGCTGCTAAACGTATTCTACGTTATCTAGCTGGGACGTTGAACTATGGTATGAGGTTTATGCCAGGTAAATTATATATATTAGCCTTGTCAGATGCTGATTGGGGTGGATGTGCTGATGATAGACGATCAATGTTTGGTTATTATGTCTTTATTAGAGAAAGTATGGTGTCATGGAGTGCAAGAAAACAAAAGGTGGTGTCACGATCAACCATGGAAGCTGAATATAGAAGTCTCGCAGATGCAGCAGAAGAAGTAATGTGGGTTGATGCTTTGCTCACTGATTTGAAGGTGCCACAGTATAAACAACCAACAATATAGTGCGACAACACCAGTGCAATCGCATTTAGCGCCAATCCAGTGTATCACTCTCAGTCCAAGCATATGGATTTAGACGTGCATTTTGTCTGGGGAAAAATTACTGCAAATTGACTATGTGTGACTTATGTTCTAGCAGCTCATCAAGTTGAGGATGGCCAGACTAAACCCTTGGAAAAAATAGCTTTTGCTAGTTTTCGTGATAAACTAAATGTGTGCTTGTTTGTTGAAGAATGGAAGAAGCAAGGAGAATGTTGAAAGATTGCTGAAAGCTATCTTAGTTGAAACGTGTGCTCGTGTGTGCTCGTGCAACGCCATGCATGCTCATCCAGCTTCATGCATGTTCGTGCATAAGGAAATTCTAGACGATAGTCTAGAAGCTACGTTGTTATAAGTTTGTTAGTCTAGCAGGCTCTTAACAGTCTAACAACTTAACAACTAGTTGGTTAGGTAGTTTTCTTGAATTGCTAAATCTTTGTAAGTAAGTTGTATAAATACAGTAGTTTATATTGTGCTAATATATGGTTTTCTTGATACAATGAAGTAAAGAGTTTTTTTCTTTCATTTCTTCTTGAACTTCTCTGCAATATTCAACAGTCCAACGATTAGTGTATGTGATCCATGAGAATTTTCTAAAACCTGCTTTCTTTCATCTCTTTCCTGTACTGCATATCCTCAAGTCTCTTGATTTGGTAATTGAAGACACTAAATTTCATCAGATTTAAATAATGTTATTTCATATAATAATTTCTAACCACATTACATAATATACATACTTACATTTTTTTATGTTTGTACACAGGCCCTTTACAAATAAAATAATAACAAATGGCCCAAGTACAAGTGGCCCAGATCCCACGCCTCAGCAGCCCAAGGCACGTGACCAGTAGGCTAGGGTTTCCAGAAACCCTAGCGCCGTTCTCCCCTTCAACTCCCCATGGCTGCACGTTTCTTATCTCCAACGAATCCGAGTTCTCCGGCGCAAGACTCTCGACCACCAAACAAACGCCAATGAACGTGTCTCAACAAAAACAACCAAGTCAGAATCGTGGATTATCACCACAAACAAACCGAGTTTTACTCGGATTAAAACTCTAAAAATAGCCTAGGTTATCACTATAAAGCCATGTAATTAGAGCTTTTCAGGGGACGGAAATACACACAAAAATACTGGAAATCACGAGAGCACACACAGGAAATTACTCAGCAAAAAAACGAGCCTTGTAAACGTTTCAAGAAGAAATAAAAAGGTGAAAGTTTATACCTTTCTTACTTCTTTCCCTTGCATGCGTTACATCCTTGTCGTTTTACTCGAGAAAACAGAAGATTTGGGGCCGATGAACACAAGGGAACCGTGATATTCTCTCTTAGATCTACGGTTCCCCGAGGCTTGTTTGTGAAAAATACTTTGATTTTTAAAACGTGCGGGCGAAGAGCTTTCAAAAAAACCAGGTTTTTTTAGTTGGTTGCCGCCGATGACCGGCGGCCGTCGCCGATCAACGGCGGTGGCAAGGTGGCGGGTGGAGGCCACAGCGGCCGATTTCTGGAAAACACAGCCTTGTTCTTCGTCTTGAAGAACAAGGCAGAGGAAATGAAAGAGAGAAATAAGTTCTCTCGTTTGGTGAAGAGAGAAATGAGCGAGATTAAAAAAATTTTAACTTTTATAGCGGCTCTTGACCCGCGCCTGGACCCGACCCGGTTTTGATGGATCCGCGCGTTTTGCTAAAAGGGGTAAACTTCATTTTGGCTCCCTCTGTATTAAAAAACATTTAATTTGGTCCCCAAATCGGTTGGGTAAACTTCATTTTGGCTCCCTCTGTTTTAAAAAACATTTAATTTGGTCCCCAAATCGGTTTAATTCCCTTGGTTATATTCTGATTCGGCCATATAACTTTATTTTATTTCATTTTACCCCTTTATACTTATATATATTTTATTATATCTCGTATTTATTATTTTATACATAGATATTTGGATTTTTATTTATTTACACTATATTGTATTATTCTTATTAGTTTATATATATATATACATTACCTATTTCCTTTTATTACATGCTATTTTATTATATATATTACTCATATTTTTTTCATTTTCTTTGTTTTTATATTTTTTATTTATGTATATTTTTATTTACCTATCTATTTATATTTTTTTCTTTTTTATTTGAATTTTCGTATTTTTCCTTGTAAATTTTATTCGTATTTCATTCTTAATTTTTGTGTACATTATACTTTCTTTATTTCGTTTGTTCGCCATATATATACATTACCTATTTTCCTTTTATTACATGCTATTTTATTATATATATATTACTCATATTTTTTTTCATTTTCTTTGTTTTTATATTTTTTATTTATGTATATTTTTATTTACCTATCTATTTATATTTTTTTTCTTTATTTGAATTTTCGTATTTTTCCTTGTAAATTTTATTCGTATTTCATTCTTAATTTTTGTGTACATTATACTTTCTTTATTTCGTTTGTTCGCCTTATTTTTATATTCTAATTTTATTATTTTTATTATCTAACCATTTTCTCAGTTTTTTTAAGGATTTTTTCAAATCAATCGAGGGTAAGTAATTAGGATCGAAACTTTACCTTTTAATTTAACTTGTTATTTTTCTTAATTAAGACAACTGGAAATTACGTAGTACCGAAAGGGCGGTTTAAGGGTGCTAATTCTTCCTTGACCGTAACCGACTCCCGAACCCGACATATTTCTGGTAAGACGCAGATCAGGTAAGAAGTAGGGTATCCGATCAACCCATTTATTTTTAAATAAATGATCGGTGTCGACTCCAATCCACATTTTTCAAGTCGAAGCCCAATTCTGGGGCCCAACCGAAAGACGGTTCCGACAGCTTGGCGACTCCGCTGGGGACAGGTAAGTGAGTCAGGCTAAGGTAATTTCCAGTTGTCTTTTTAACGAAAAGGGTAAGTTTAAATTTGAAGGTAATATTTCGATCCTTTTTACTTACTTTTGATTATATTTTTCGAGTAAATAGTGGGACTAATCGTTTTCTCATGATTTCAGACTTCAAAGTTTCTTTCATCTAAGGCTCTATACCCGAGCTCCAATTCTTATTTTAAGTGGGGGTGAAAGCGACGCCTTCGTGTGAATTTATTCACCGTGCGGGCCTAGCAAGTAGCCTTCGGGATTCATATACCTTATGTCTTCGTGTGAATTTATTCACCGTGCGGGCATAAGGGAATGTGTCCCCTCGAGTTTAACTTAGTCCACACAAGCCTGTGATGGGTTTAGGACTAAGGGTCTGGCAAGCCCAAGGGGGCACCGATAAGGAGAACTCGGGTACCGTTTTTTTAAAACCTAAACCGGGAGACCATGAAGAATTAGAGCCTACCCCAAAACCACATTCCAAAACCTAGGATATTTTTACCCTAACCATGTTTTTTTTACGCTTTTTCCTTCCGTCATTTTTTTTGTATTTTTATTTTACTGACGTTTTTGCCTTTGTGTTTGTTTTCTAGCATTTGCATCATTACAAGAGGCTATTGATCCCTAAAAAGCATTTTTTATACACAAAATAATTCGAATTAATGGACAAAGGTGTTGTAATACAAGAGATTGAAAACGTTGAGGCACGACTATGGTCCGAGAAGGCTCAGAAAGAGAAGGGAGACAGTCTTCAGGGAAACTATGTGTCAGAACTGGTTAGTTATGCCGCTGTCAGCCTGAAACAGAATAATGTCCAAGAGCTGCGAAACATTTGGGACAGTTGGAAGAATGACAGAAAGCAGAAGTTCAGCCAACGATATGGTGATATTGCCCTCTTGCTCCATGTCAAGACTGATGAGCCCTTACTCCGAGCATTAATTCAATTCTGGAACCCGGGATATAGTTGCTTCACCTTTAACCAGGAAGACATGGTGCCTACTATCGAAGAGTATACTACTCTATTGCACTGCGAAAGCATCAAACTAGAGAGGGCATATATTAAACATATCAAGAGTCATCCCTTCAAGAACGGGCTGGCCAAGATTGCAGGGGTTGATGAAAAGTGGGTGACTGATCGACTCCGGCACAAAGGTAGCGGGGAAGGAATCGAGTGGATCCATATAAAGCAACTAATGAAGAACCACCCTGATGAATGGAAGACTATAGATCTTTTTGCACTGGGTCTGTACGGTTTGATCATCTTTCCGAAGGTTTTGGGATGCATTGACGCAGCCGTAGTAGAATTATTTGAACAACTTCCAAGGCGAGTCAACCCAGCACCGACCATCTTAGCCGAGACCTTTCGATCCCTTAATCATTGCAGAAGAACTGGTGGATGAAGGTTCATTGGGTGTGTTCAACTCCTTCAAGTCTGGATTCACAGCCACTTCTGGAAGACTAGCGGGGTTGCCTACCGTCGATTCAGCACTACCTATTCACCATTAGGAGAGTTCATTACTATGAAATGGCATGAAGGCGCTTCAAAGGAAAAATGGATGAAGGTCTTCACACATCTTCAGGATCGGGATATTACCTGGAGAGCCCCCTGGTTGTTCATCAGTGACGTTCTTTTCCGATGTGGGGATTCTGACACTATGACCTTACTTGGACTTTGGGGTGCAGTTGGGTATGCTCCTTTGTTGGCACTCAGACAGTATGGGGCACGCCAGTTTGTCCCAACAACTTACAGAGTATCTACATCAGAGTTTATGTATCACGGTGACAGCTATAAGAAAATGATCAAGGAAGTAGCCGAGTCATGGAAGAAAGTATTCCGAATGGATGTCGTGGCTGCTAGAGATATGCTTACTCCGGATTATGTGGAATGGCGAAGATTGAGAAAGAATGATAACATCCCGGTGCCAGACCATGAAGACACCCGGGCCATGGAGGAACATCTCAAGTCTGTCCCTTCTGAACTTGAGATAGCCAAGACAGAGTTTGAAGATGTGAATAACGAGCTGAAGCAGAAGGTAAAGCAACTTGATGCTGAGCGCTACCAATGGAAGCTAGATGCCGACTCTCAGAAAGATCGAGCAGATAAGTTGGAAAGGGAACAAAAAAGAGTCCGTTTTGAGCTCGAAGACTTGAGAAAGGGGTATCAAGATAAGGTCAAGGATAACTCCAAGTTGAAGGTAAACTCTGAATACTGGAAAGACGAAGCTCATAGCCTGAAAAGGAAGTTCGAGGGTCCTGATGAGAGAGCTTGGAAAGAACAAACGAAGACTGCCCAAAGACACTTGGCAGATAGTCAATATCAGAACCAGCGCTTGAGAGTTCGGGTAGCTGACTTAGAGAAACAACATGAGAAAGATGGCAAGACGATAGCTGAGTTAGAAGCTATTGTAGAGGGGTTCAACAGGCAAGCAAACGAGCTTCAGATGGTGCCCTTCGACGGAGGATTACAATGGCGTTTCCGTTGGGAACAAGCACAGCGAAGGGTGAGGGCCCGAGACGCAACCATACGAGATTTCCTGGATCAAGTGCAAAAAGTAGCCCGTCATCTTCACGGCCTAGCAAGGGAAGCTGGTGTGGTTCGACAAGGCATTCAACCAGTGACAGATGAAGGCAGAAGACTTGTCAACCTACTGGAAGCTGTTCGGGTCTAGAGGATTTAGTCCGAATGTACCTTTAATATGTTTTTATGTCTCTTAAAAGATAAGACATTTTTGTCTGAACAAGGGTTATTTATAATAATGAACACTTTTATGGATCAATGCCTCCAATTGCATACATCATGCATTGCATTTCTTGCATTTTATATTTCATGTCTGTTTATTTTATATTTTTTCCATGTTTTTACATTCGTGTTAACTAACAGAACATGTCTCAGACACCGAGCTTACCACCACAAGCATCAGATACACATCACCCGCACAATACTCGAGCAAAAAAGAGACAAATGGAAGCCAGAATGGAGAAGATCGAAGAGCACATGGCAAGACTTCAAAAGGAACTAGAAGATAAGATGGATCAGAACAGTGAAAGTACTCTTGAGTCCATCAAGAAAAATCAGGAGTCCTTGGTCGACCAAATCGTAGCCAAGTTGTCGGGTCTACAGCAAGCTAGTGCATCAGGGGGCATCTCTTCCGAGGGGGTGGCCATACCACCAACCCCGCAAGTGGTTATCTCACCCGGAATATTACCCGGGGACGCATCTGCTACTAAAGGGAAAGCAGCACTACCCGAGGACTCATTCGTTACCAAAGCGAAAGTTGCACCTACTGTGAAGATACAAACTTGTACAATCATCCCTGATGATCATCCGGATGATAATCATGTCCCAGACTTCGATGAGGAAGATAAAGCCAAAAAGATGGAAGAAAAGATAAAAATATTAGAAGATCAAATAAAGATGGTCCATGGAGACCATGATTATTATGGAGTGGACGCAACGGAGCTGAGCCTAGTTCCAAACTTGGTGCTTCCACCAAAGTTTAAAGTTCCTGAGTTTGAGAAGTTCGACGGGAACAGTTGCCCTTCAGCCCATATCACTATGTTCTGTCGAAAGATGACAGGATATGGCGGGAATGACCAACTCCTGATCCATTGTTTTCAGGAGAGCCTGTCCGGTTCAGCTATTCGGTGGTACAACCAGCTTAGCCGAACTCATATCAAGACATGGAAAGACTTAGCCAAGTCTTTCTTGGAGCAGTATAAGCATATCAACGATATGAGACCAGACCGGGTCATGTTACAAAGCCTAGAGAAGAAACACAATGAGAGTTTCCGACAGTACGCACAGAGATGGAGGGATTTATCTGTGCAAGTTCATCCACCCTTGGATGAAAAGGAAACAAGAAAGCTATTTGTACAGACCTTGAAGGCACCTTACTTCGGGCACTTGGTAGCAATCACGTCGGGAAGTTTCTCAGATTTAGTCATGGCCGGTGAAATGATCGAGTTGGCCATTAAACAATGAAAGATTGAGGGAGGAGACTCCAGTAAAAAGTCTCCCATCAAAAACAAGGAGCGAGAGATCAACAATGTGAACACCTACAACGTCAACAAGGGGGTTACGATCTCAAGTTCAAATTCCACAGCAGCTGTACCATCCGGTACTTCTAGACAGAACCAGAGGAAACAAGAAGAGAAAGGGAAAGGGAGCAGTTTGATCCCATTCCCATGACGTATAAAGAATTATACCAACAGCTCTTCGACACTCATGCAGTGTCACCTTATCCTATGAATCCAATAAATCCCCCTTACCCGAAATGGTATGACGAGAGCGCCCACTGCAAATACCATGGCGGTGTTCAGGGGCATTCGATTGAAAGTTGTCTCGCATTCAAGAGACTTGTGCAACGAATGCGTAACAAGAATTGGATCACTTTCAACTCCGGAGCACCAAACGTCGCCCAGAACCCTTGCCCAATCATCAGGAGACAGGAATCAATGCCGTTACTACCGAAGGGGGCAGGAAAGTTAAATCGAGTGTTTCAGAGATCAAATCTCCTTTGGCTTGGGTATGGAGCCAAATGGTGAAGGCAGGGCTTCTTGCACCATATCCAGATACGACAGAAAATGAAGATGGTAACCATTGTTGTTACCACAACGAAGAAGGACATAAAGTACAAGATTGCCCAGAGTTCAGATCGTTAGTCCAACTCATGATGAACCAGAAAGAGCTGGAGTTTTACGAAGAAATTCAAGATTCTTTGGAAGCAGATGTTTGTGCCACCGGAGAATCATCAGATAGAAAATTTGGTAGGGGTAGTCCTTTGATAATTACCCCTAAGGCAAGCATGACAGTGACAACACCAGCCAAGGTGGTAATCTTCGCACCTCGTCCTTTTCAATATAAGGACAGTCGGCAAGTACCATGGAAGTACGAGTGTCAGGTGAGTACTTCCGGAGGAGGTAATAGTAAAGTGGGGCAAAGATCACTGGAGCCGTTCAAAGAAGATGTGCTAGTTGTCAATGAACCTATAAAGGAGGAAGAAGCTAAAGAGTTCCTCAAGATCTTGAAGCACAGCGAGTACAACATTGTAGAACAGCTCCACAACTTACCTACACGTACTTCAATGCTAGCACTATTTTTAAGCTCGGAAGCACACCGAGAAGCGTTGTTGAATGTCCTTAATCAAACGTTCGTGCCACAAGACATACCAGTCAGCAAGATGGATCGACTGGTGAACAATATTCAAGCTGATAATCTCATCTCGTTTTCAGATGATGAGATTCCATCAGGAGGAAGAGGCCGAACGAATGCGTTACACATTACTACCTACTGTAAGGGGCACGCTTTACCAAGTGTCTTAATCGATAATGGTTCAGCCCTGAACGTGATGCCTTCGATTACATTGAAGAGGCTACCAATAGATACCTCTCATATGAGAGCTTGTCAGAATGTGGTCCGAGTATTTGATGGGACCAAAAGAGAGGTAATCGGAAAGATCGAGGTACCATTGACCATCGGACCAGCCACCTATGATGTTGAGTTCCTTGTGATGGATATCATGCCGTCCTATAGCTGTCTTTTGGGAAGGCCGTGGATTCATCAAGCCGGTGCAGTACCCTCCACGTTGCACCAGAAAGTTAAATTTGTCATTGACGGGGCCTTAGTAATTATCAACGCTGAGGAAGATATCGTGGCAAGCGTGACCACAGAGGCTCCATACATCGAAGTAGACGAGGAAGCAGTAGAATGTTCGTTCCGCTCCTTGGAGTTTGTGAATACCACATTCGTGGTAGAAGGAAAGAGAATCCCAAGACCTCGACTCTCCAAATGCACAAGGATGGAGATCAAGCAAACCCTGGGCCAAGGTGCCAGAACCGGGAAAGGTTTTGGGAAATATTTGCAAGGGATGATCAATCCTGTCCTTCCTATCTCAAAATTAGACCAATTTGGGCTCGGTTTTCAGCCCAGTTATCATGAAAAGAGAAAGGAGATCCAAAAGAACCGGGAGAGAAGATTGGCCAGATAGACTGGGAACGAATTCCAATGGAAGCCCCTGACATTCCCGCCGCTTTTCAGAACATTCAAGTTAGGTGGTTATGTGTTTGAGACCACCATATCCGAGTTAGAAACGGCTCTGGAAGATCTGAACGTTAATGCCGTGACCACATAAGATGTTGACAACGGAGATAGATCCGGGATATGCTTTCTGCCACATGGGTTTGTGCCTAGCAGTTGGTCGGTGGAAGAACTACCTGTGGTTTACAAGAATCTTTTAGAGTAATATTCGAACTATCCCTATTTTCCTATACCCGGGGCAATAGGTGATCTTTTGTAAGGGTGAATAAATATTTTGTTTAAGTTTAATAAAAGATGCATTTTTCTTTTCCATGGCAAACAAATTTTTCTTTTATTTTGAATTCATTATCTATCTCCTTCATTCCAGTACTTCATTTCCAGTTACTCTCAAAGTTAGTTCTTGACCGTTCTGTGTGGGATATTATCCTCTCACACATACACATCTTCCTCCTTTCAGGTTCCCAGATAACGATAATGTGGGCACTGATGATCCTGATCTGGAGGTGGATTTTGAATCAACCATTTGTCTTGGGGAATTTGATGAATGCGATAATCAAGAGGAGTACAACTTGCCTACCGAATTGTTGAGAATGATAGAAAAAGAAGAAAAGCAAATACTGCCACATGAGGAGGCGATCGAAATCTTAAATTTGGGCACTGAGGAAGATCGAAAGGAGGTTAAAATCGGCACAACTCTTTCGACTGAAGCAAGAAAAAACCTGATAGTCTTACTTCGGGAGTACAGAGATGTGTTCGCTTGGTCGTATCAAGACATGCCGGGACTAGACACAGATATGGTAGTTCACAAACTGCCAATCAAACCAGAATTCAAACCTGTGCAGCAAAAACTGAGAAGAATGCGACCAGAAATGCTCCTTAGGATCAAGGAAGAAGTCAAGAAGCAATTTGATGCCGGTTTTCTCCAAGTAGCCAAATACCCGGAGTGGGTGGCCAACATAGTGCCTGTGCCGAAGAAGGACGGGAAAGTACGCATGTGTGTCGATTACCGGGACCTTAACAAGGCAAGTCCCAAGGACAACTTTCCTCTGCCACACATAGACACTCTGGTGGACAATACGGCCGGGAACGCCTACTTTTCATTCATGGATGGATTTTCGGGGTACAATCAGATCAAGTTGCATCCCGAAGACATGGAAAAGACCACTTTCGTCACAATGTGGGGAACTTTCTGTTACAAAGTGATGCCTTTCGGATTAAAGAATGCTGGGGAAACATATCAGAGAGCTATGGTGACCCTGTTTCATGACATGATGCACAAAGAAATCGAGGTTTATGTCAACGACATGATTGTCAAGGCACAGACTGAGAATGAACATGTCGAGAATTTGAGAAAGCTCTTCCAGAGAGTGAGAAAATTTCAGTTACGGCTGAACCCTAGCAATTGCACCTTCGGGGTGACATCCGGAAAGCTATTAGGCTTTGTAGTCAGCAGAAAAGGCATTGAGGTTGATCCTGATAAAGTCAAGGCTATCCAGAGTCTACCTCCACCACAAACACAAAAGGAGGTCTGAGGTTTTTTAGGAAGATTGAATTACATAGCTCGGTTTATATCTCAGTTAACCGACAAGTGTGATCCAATCTTTCACTTTCTTCGAAAAAATAGCCCTGGGGCATGGGATGAAAACTGTCAGATTGCATTCGAGAAGGTAAAAGAGTACTTATCTCACACTCCTATCTTGATGTCCCCTATCCCATGCAAACCTTTGTTCCTGTATCTCTCCATATTCGAGAACTCCATGGGATGTGTCCTGGGCCAACATGACGAGTCCGGGAAGAAGGAAAGAGCCATCTATTATCTAAGCAAGAAGTTCACCGATGGAGAGATCCGATATCCTCCTATTGAGAAGGTTTGTTGTGCCCTGGTCTGGGCCACAAAAAGACTCCGACAATACATGTTGTATCACACTACTTGGCTGATTTCCAAGTTAGACCCATTAAAATACATGATGGGTGTACCTGCTCTATCCGGAAGGTTAGCCCGATGGCAGATGCTTTTGTCTGAATTTGACATCGAATACGTAAGCCAAAAAGCGGTAAAAGGCAGTGCCATATCTGATTTTTTGGCAAGCAGAGCTGATGAGAGCTATGAGCCGCTGGACTTTGATTTCCCAGACGAAGACTTAATGGCCATATCTTTAGAGGAAGCAAGCATCTCAGCGGACAGTTCCTGGAGAATGCACTTCGATGGGGCATCAAATGCACTAGGACATGGCATCGGGGCAATCCTAGTCTCCCCAGAAGGGAGTCACTACCCATTTACCACCAGACTGAACTTTGATTGTACCAATAACATGGCAAAATATGAAGCCTGTGTCTTGGGAATTCGGGCTGCACTGGGGCAAAATATAAGGACTTTGCGGGTGTATGGAGACTCAGCCTTAGTAATCTATCAGCTCCGAGGAGAGTGGGAAACCAAGGATATAAAGTTGTTAGAGTACCGAAACTAGTGTTGGATCTGCTCGAAGAGTTCGACGAAGTCACCTTCCACTACGTGCCTAGAGAAGAAAATCAGATGGCTGACGCTTTAGCTACCTTGGCAGCCGCATTCAGGGCTGGTGGGGAGTCTGAAATGATGCCAATCAACATGCAGTCGTATGAGTACCCAACTCATTGTTACCAAATTGAAGAAGTGAAAGATACTAAGCCTTGGTACTACGACATTCTGCAGTATATCAAGCATCGGAGTTATCTAGAAAAAGCCACTGAAACTGATAAGAGAACCCTTAGAAGGTTGGCAGCTGGATACGTCCTTGACGGAGAGGTTTTATACAAGAAAAACCATAACCAAGTTCTGTTAAGGTGCGTCGATGCTGCAGAGGCAAAAATGATAGTGGAAGAAGTACATGATGGAGTTTTTGGAGCACATACAAATGGGTATATGATGTCAAGACAGATAATGAGATGCGTATATTTTTGGTCCACACTGGAAAGCGATTGCATCAACTATGCTAGGAGATGTCATAAATGTCAGATTTATGGAGACAAGATAAATGTTCCACCCCATCCGCTTCATGTAATGACGTCACCATGGCCTTTCTCTGTGTGGGGCATGGACGTCATCGGGAAAATCCATCCGAAGGCTTCGAATGGTCACCATTTCATTCTCGTAGCAATTGACTATTTCACGAAATGGGTAGAGGCTGCGTCATATGCCAGTGTCACTCAATCCACTATTTGCAAGTTTCTGAAGAAAGAAATTATATGTCGGTATGGTCTACCTGAAAGGATTATCACCGATAACGCAACAAACTTGAACAACAAGATGATGAGTGCTGCTTGCGAACAGTTCAACATAAAACATCACAATTCCACTGCTTACAGACCAAAGATGAACGGAGCAGTAGAAGCAGCAAACAAAAACATTAAGAAGATAGTGGAGAAAATGACTGAAACTTACAAAGACTGGCATGAGAAGTTGCCTTTTGCTTTGTTCGCTTATCGAACCTCGGTGCGAACTTCGACTGGGGCAACTCCATTTTCATTAGCCTATGGAATGGAAGCAGTACTACCCATTGAAGTCGAGATTCCGTCTCTCAGGGTCTTGTCAGAAGTTAAACTAGATGATGCAGAGTGGGCACAATCCAGATATGATCAGCTTAATCTGATAGATGAAAAAAGACTGAAAGCCATTCATCACGGTCAAATCTATCAGAAACGAATGATCCGAGCACATGACAAAAAGGTGCGCCCAAGAATATTCCGCGAGGGAGATCTGGTGCTAAAAAGAATTTGGCCAGTCCAGAAAGATGTCCGAGGAAAATGGACGCCAAATTGGGAAGGACCTTATGTCGTGAAAAAGGCTTTCTCCGGATGAGCCCTCGTCCTGGCTGAAATGGACGGACCTGAACTGCCACATCCCATCAACTCGGACGCAGTCAAGAAATACTTCGCTTAGGATGAAAACCCGAGAGGGCGTCCTAAGTTGAAAAAAAAAACAAAAAACAAAAACAAAAACAAAAAGAGAAGAACGTTTAGGGTGAAAACCCGAAAGGGCGCCCTAAATTGAGAAAAGAAAAAAGAAAAAGAGGAAAAGAGAATAAAAGAAGAGAAAATAAGGTGGGTTCAAGATGAAAACCCGCAAAGGGCGTCTTGCAACCAAGGATGAGTCCAAGTTGAAAACCCGGAAAGGGCAATTTGGATATTAACAGTGGAAACATCCCGGCACAGGAATCTTCTACAAACTCAATAAATCGGAGAAATGTCGCACTCTCCCAAACGTTGTCGCATTTTCAAAAATCCTTTGGCAAAGGCTGCATTCAAGGTCACCAAACGACTTTTCAGCTCAGAAGTGCCCACATTATCGAGATCTAAGACGTTCATTTACACATCATCGTGTATTCGTTTTCTAGAATGTTTGCCATGTATTATTTGTTCTTCTCCTCCCTTATGAATAAAGACCATCTTTCCTCCAATTCCTTTTGAGCATCTTGAATTAGATTTAAACCTAATGGTTTATTTATTTTTTACGAAAGATAATCGCATATTACTGTACAAAGATTCATTGAAAAGTACAGGTACCCAGAAGCCGATCAAGGCTCATGCACATGCTTGAGATGGTTGAGGAGCATCTCCAAAGAAAAAACCAGAATGTGCACATCAGATTCAAACATTTGAAGAATTCAAGATCAGAGATCGGAACTTCAAGCTTTCAAAATCAAGAGTCAACAACGACAGGCCACCGGAAATCAAGATTTCTCTCCAGAGCCCAGAATAACATATGTTGCCCATACATTTTAGGCATACCTAAGAGCATGACATCCATACCATTGCATATATGCATATCTTTACAGGTTTTACCCATAGCCAATTTCAACTTCACAACGAAGGATATTGGACTCCAGACAACGCAAGTTCAACTTCACGATGAAGGGACCACTGGTTGTCAACAAACATTTCTCAAATTCAGAGCCAATTTCAACTTCACAACGAAGGATATTGGACTCCAGACAACGCAAGTTCAACTTCACGACGAAGGGACCGCTGGTTGTCAACAAACATTTCTCAGATTCAGAGTCAATTTCAACTTCACAACGAAGGATATTGGACTCCAGACAACGCAAGTTCAACTTCACGACGAAGGGACCGCTGGTTGTCAACAAACATTTCTCAAATTCAGAGCCAATTTCAACTTCACAATGAAGGATATTGGACTCCAGACAACGCAAGTTCAACTTCACGGCGAAGGGACCGCTGGTTGTCAACAAACAACTTCTCAATTTCAGAGCCAATTTCAACGTCACAACGAAGGATATTGGACTCCAGACAACACAAGTTCAACTTCACGACGAAGGGACCGCTGGTTGTCAATAAACAATTTCCCAATTTCAACTTCACAACGAAGGATATTGGACTCAAGACAGTACAAGTTCAACTTCACGACGAAGGGACCGCTGGTTCTCAACAAACAATTTCCCAGTCCCAGAATCAGTTTCAACTTCACAGCGGACGATTGGACTCGGAACAATACTTGGATTTCAACTTCACGACGAAGGACTTCCAATTCTTAGGCTCAAATTCACGACGAAGGAGCCATATACAATTCCAACTTCACAAACGGATTGACTCAACTTCACGACGAGAGAGTCATCGGTGACACCACAACACCAAAGTCTTCAGGTCAAGTTTCACCTTCACGACGAAATATCTTGAGTCAGAAGAAGATTCAGAGACCACTTGCCAAAAGCTTTGAGCTCGTTTTCAACTTCACGATGAGGGAATTCGTGCTCAAAATATTCCAGTTTTGACTCAACCTCACGACGAGGATGTCATTTCATGATTGACAAACCAGTTTCAACGTCGGACCTCAACCACAGAGGATATTCAATATGGTCGAAATTCGTGTCTTTTAATCTTTGCTCTATTGTCGTTACACGACAATGAGCAAAGAGGGGCAGCTGAAGACACTAAATTTCATCAGATTTAAATAATGTTATTTCATATAATAATTTCTAACCACATTACATAATATACATACTTACATTTTTTTATGTTTGTACACAGGCCCTTTACAAATAAAATAATAACAAATGGCCCAAGTACAAGTGGCCCAGATCCCACGCCTCAGCAGCCCAAGGCACGTGACCAGTAGGCTAGGGTTTCCAGAAACCCTAGCGCCGTTCTCCCCTTCAACTCCCCATGGTTGCACGTTTCTTATCTCCAACGGATCCGAGTTCTCCGGCGCAAGACTCTCGACCACCAAACAAACGCCAATGAACGTGTCTCAACAAAAACAACCAAGTCAGAATCGTGGATTATCACCACAAACAAACCGAGTTTTACTCGGATTAAAACTCTAAAAATAGCCTAGGTTATCACTATAAAGCCATGTAATTAGAGCTTTTCAGGGGACGGAAATACACACAAAAATACTGGAAATCACGAGAGCACACACAGGAAATTACTCAGCAAAAAAACGAGCCTTGTAAACGTTTCAAGAAGAAATAAAAAGGTGAAAGTTTATACCTTTCTTACTTCTTTCTCTTGCATGCGTTACATCCTTGTCGTTTTACTCGAGAAAACAGAAGATTTGGGGCCGATGAACACAAGGGAACCATGATATTCTCTCTTAGATCTACGGTTCCCCGAGGCTTGTTTGGGAAAATACTTTGATTTTTAAAACGTGCGGGCGAAGAGCTTTCAAAAAAACCAGTTTTTTTTAGTTGGTTGCCGCCGATGACCGGCGGCCGTCGCCGATCAACGGCGGTGGCAAGGCGGCGGGTGGAGGCCACAGCGGCCGATTTCTGGAAAACACAGCCTTGTTCTTCGTCTTGAAGAACAAGGCAGAGGAAATGAAAGAGAGAAATAAGTTCTCTCGTTTGGTGAAGAGAGAAATGAGCGAGATTAAAAATTTTTTAACTTTTATAGCGGCTCTTGACCCGCGCCTGGACCCGACCCGGTTTTGATGGATCCGCGCGTTTTGCTAAAAGGGGTAAACTTCATTTTGGCTCCTCTGTATTAAAAAACATTTAATTTGGTCCCCAAATCGGTTGGGTAAACTTCATTTTGGCTCCCTCTGTTTTAAAAAACATTTAATTTGGTCCCCAAATCGGTTTAATTCCCTTGGTTATATTCTGATTCGGTCATATAACTTTATTTTGTTTCATTTTACCCCTTTATACTTATATATATTTTATTATATCTCGTATTTATTCTTTTATACATAGATATTTGGATTTTTATTTATTTACACTATATTGTATTATATTCTTATTAGTTTATATATATATATACATTACCTATTTTCCTTTTATTACATGCTATTTTATTATATATATATTACTCATATTTTTTTCATTTTCTTTGTTTTTATATTTTTTATTTATGTATATTTTTATTTACCTATCTATTTATATTTTTTTCTTTTTTATTTGAATTTTCGTATTTTTCCTTGTAAATTTTATTCGTATTTCATTCTTAATTTTTTTGTACATTATACTTTCTTTATTTCGTTTGTTCGCCATATATATACATTACCTATTTTCCTTTTATTACATGCTATTTTATTATATATATATTACTCATATTTTTTTCATTTTCTTTGTTTTTATATTTTTTATTTATGTATATTTTTATTTACCTATCTATTTATATTTTTTTCTTTATTTGAATTTTCGTATTTTTCCTTGTAAATTTTATTCGTATTTCATTCTTAATTTTTGTGTACATTATACTTTCTTTATTTCGTTTGTTCGCCTTATTTTTATATTCTAATTTTATTATTTTTATTATCTAACCATTTTCTCAGTTTTTAAGGATTTTTTCAAATCAATCGAGGGTAAGTAATTAGGATCGAAACTTTACCTTTTAATTTAACTTGTTATTTTTCTTAATTAAGACAACTGGAAATTACGTAGTACCGAAAGGGCGGTTTAAGGGTGCTAATTCTTCCTTGACCGTAACCGACTCCCGAACCCGACATATTTCTGGTAAGACACAGATCAGGTAAGAAGTAGGGTATCCGATCAACCCATTTATTTTTAAATAAATTATCGGTGGCGACTCCAATCCACATTTTTCAAGTCGAAGCCCAATTCTGGGGCCCAACCGAAAGACGGTTCCGACAGTAATAATCCTATTCTTTTCTTCTTTTTTATTTTTTTAATTTCCATTGCTATTAGAATAAATTTACTTTCCATGGAAATTGTGTAACGTTGATTGTCTTCAACCAACTTCCAGAGTTTCTTCGCCACAAAGGGCTTTGGCTTATTCTCGAGGTAGTTGATTCGTTCATCCTTAAAAAGAGAAACAAGGGAGATAGCAGATTCAGTTTTGTTCACTTCATAAGAATGGAGGACACGAAAAGAGCCATCAAATGTCTTAATGGGAGCTAGTATTAAAGGCAACAATATACGAGCCTCCATGGCAAGGTTTCAAACGCAATATTAGAAGACTTGTAATTTGTTTATGTTTGTTCTTGTTGTGATTGATAGTCACTTAGGGCGAGGATGAGAATAATATAATTGAGTATTTTAGAGATTCGTCCCTGATATAAAATCATACATATGTCTCTGATTGTGAACGTGTTTTTAAAGGCAAGTGCTCATTTTTGGAGGAGTTGGTTTATACAACAAAATTGAGAGCTATGTTGTGAATTGGAGTCTTCCAAAAAATGTTGCAGCATATAAGGAGATTTGATGGTCTGACCGGCCTTGCAAACGCACGCTCGATAGGGGGCAGCACGCCGGTTGAGTCGGGAGGTTGGTCTCCACCGAGTATTGGCCGACTAAAGTTTAATGCCTATGGCGCTTTCAAGGAGGGCAGCTTGGGCTGATAGGAGTGTTGAGGGACCTGAGAGGATCTGATTCTCACTGTTTTACAGTCCTACAGGTGCATCGAGCACCGATGGGCTTATTTAATGAATTTTACAAGCTGGATTTGTAACTTCAACAGGTGAAAAAGGTGCATATATTAAATTCATGGGAATCATACGCACAATTAAGAAGTAAATAATAGACTTTCAACATTATATTACAATGCATATTGCTCATTTGTCTTAAGAATCCAATGGACTCTGGTTATCATCCGCAGTTGGTTTCACTAACCATCGATTGAGATGTTCAGATGCATTTCTTACCTGTCACAATAAATCAAATAACTCTAATATTTTTCAAATAAAATAATCAGTTTTATTATTATCATAAATATTTAGGGTTAACTACTTCAAATACCACTCGCCTTTAGGCTTGCGTAACACTTACGTTTATGTTTAGTTGTAGTTATACCACTCTGTCGTTAATCCATTAACGGAACGATGACATGGCAACTCTGCGCTGTGATAGTGACGATGTGGCTCCCTCACCAAAACATAAACATCATCGTGTCATTAATGAATTAACGACGGAGTGGCATAATTACAGTTAAACATAATCATCTTTTACAGCTAAACATAAACATCAGTGTTAAAATTGGTAAAATTGAAACGTTAGTAGCATAAATGAGCATGAGCCTAAAGGTGAGAAGTGTTTGAAGTAGTTAACCCGAATATTTATTATTTAATATTTGAGTACTTGTACATGTTCTTCCTAATTTGTTTTCCATACAAAGCAACCAAGAATAAGCGAGTGCGTTGCCACCTCACTCATTAATCCAATCCAAAACTCCTAAATAAAATTACAGAATTTGAACTTATCAAATATGTAAGAACATGATGAAAGCATGATAATAACGACTGTAAAACGATCATAAAAAAAAGATTGCCTAGATTTAACAAATCATATTTACCTTAACTTGAAGATTAGCATCATATCCAAGTAAAAATTTGTTGAAAATCAACCTCATCCCATTACAAAGTCCAACCTATTTGAAGCTCAAGATAAATAAAAGTCCAATCCATTTTATCTTAAGGCAAGAAAACAGAAGCTTCTCAACAAATGTGGAAGGAAGATATTTTTAAGAGAAAATTGTAGAAGGATATAGAAAGTAGATTTTTGAGAAGCGTATAGAATGTGGTAATAATTTATGGCTAGAATTATTTCTCAATTTAATATTTGTATGGTGTAGATTGCATGGCGAGGACTATTAATACCCTCCCTTGCATTTTGGTTAGACATCCTCTAAAACTTTGAGTATAGTGTCTTGAGTATAAGTTGTATGCTTACTATTGAGTTTTTATTTCTCTTCAAATTGTGAGTGATCTTTGGAAAGTGTTGTAGTGTCTTTTGTTGTGGGTATACTACTAGTAATTTGTTTACTTGTTTGGGTCAAATATTAGTAGGTTTAGAGTTGTATACTCTAAATTTTACTCAACAATTGGTATCAGAGCCAAGTTATAAGGTCTATTGAAATTTCGAGTATGCTCTGTGGCTGCAGTTTTAATTGATCTTCCACACTAGAAAAGATTTATTGAGATTAATGTCGGGGTTATTACAAACCTTATGGAGATTCTTTGTGTTTATAGTAATTTAGTACTTTACACGTTTTTTACTCAAGCTTGTTCAGTGTAGTCAAAGCCTTGCCGCTATGATGGGTGACCTTCGAGTAGTTAGAGGAATCAAAAAGCTCTACAACAAAAACTACAACACGTGGGCAACATGTATGGAGTCCTACTTACAAGGTCAAGACCTTTGGGAGGTTGTCGGTGGTAGTGAAGTTACATAACCAGCGGCAGAAGATGCCAATGGCATCTTGCAAAAGTGGAAAATTAAAGCAGACAAAGCGATGTTTGCTTTAAAGACCACAATTGAAGAAGAAATATTAGAGCACATCCGGCGTGCTAAAACACCGAAGGAAGCATGATACAAGCTTTGCAACTTCTCAAGAACGAGCTACTATCGATGGTGCAACGCGACATGACGATTGCTCAATACATTCACAAAGTGAAGTTGATATGCCGTAAAATTTGAGAGTTAGATCTGACAGCTCTTATTGGGAAACCAGGATAAAGAGAATAATTATACATGGTTTGAGACTCGAATATTGAGAGTTCGTTACTGTTGTATAGGGATGTCCAACACAACCATCTCTTGTTGAGGTAAAAAATTTTGTTTTGGAAAAATAATACCTGTAGGGTTGAGGAGAAAGCTAAAGTATTCGAGAATGATTCTTTCAAGTATACGTCGTCTAATACCTACAATGTTGCATGTTATAAATAAAACAAGCTAGGGTTTACTTTAAAGAAACAAATAAAAAAATGGAAAGAGTATTACATACTAGGGAGTTCGAAAGTGGTGGCCATTTATTATATGGATTCACTTACTTTTCTAATTTAAGACATATATATACTTTTGAATATTACATGAAAATAATCCCTTTTACGTGATTTTAATTAATGATTTTAGTTAAATGGATTCCGAGTTATAGGTAGACGTTATATTTAGATATCTCAGGTTTGAGCACCAACGACTGCAAGTTATTTGAACATTTATTATCAAATGATTTAGAGTCTTTATAACAAGTACTACCACTTGTAATCACCTAAATTAATAAGAAAAAAATTAGTTCACATAACTAATTACATTTAATAATTGCAGTAATAAAGCAACACATTCATAATTGTTTTACTATTTATATATTATTCTCTTAAATGTAAAGTAATACATTCATACATTTTCTTTAATTTTTACTCGAATATTACTTAAAAAATTATCAATTACCGTTATTATTTATTGTATTGACACCCATTTAACTAAAACAGTTTTTTTTTATAATAAGTACTTTACGCATACGTATCATTGAGCTGAGTTTTATAATATTTATAGAACACTTACCCAAATAATAGTTAAATCATAAACATGACCACTAATCCAATATTATATTTATACATGTATCATACCTTGAATTGCAGTGATAAGAAAACAACTAGTATATATATGATTTAATTAATCATGATGAATCTTATTTGTCAGCCGAGGTGTTGCATAATTATTAATAGTGGTACGTACATAGTATATATATTTAATTATTTTTTGGTCCACTGTATAAAGCTTCTTGGTATTGTTACGACCCCATTTTAAAATAAAAATTTATTTAATGAAATTAGGGACCAAATTGTAAAATTATAGAATCTGCAAACCATTTTAGTATATGCATGAAATCCAGGGATTTAGCCTTAAATTTATCCATTTTCTATCTGCAAAGAAGAAAAAAAATAAACAAAGAAGTTGGTGTTGCAGGGATTCAAACCCCTATTTCCCAATCGCCCATGCCTTATCCATTTAGGCTGGGATATTGTTATGCTATTTTTTTTATTAAAAATTGTTTTAAAGGTTAAAAGTTGGTCAATTTCCCAAATCTCCAAATCGCTTGACTCATTTCCTCGTCACCATCCACCGCTCATCGCCACCCTCCCCCGACCACAGTGTAGTGCACCGCCAGTACCACCGTGACTGCCATGATATCGCGACCAGAACCTAGTTGGGCGATCATCATAAATCCTCGCCATTCGTCTTGAATCATCTATCGAAGCTTCATCAAAACCCCACACTCGTCGCCTCAATTTTTCAAGTTTTTCAACTGATCTGGGGTCCGTCACATCTCATTGCCACTCCCATTGGCTTCCCCGGCGTTGTACGATTGAAACCCAAGAGTTTTAATCAACCGTTTTCACGCCATTGTCGTTCGACATGGGTAAGACTTTCAGCCGCCTCCTTTTCAAATTTTCATCGAGATATTGGGTTGATTTTGCGTTAATTAGGTTAGAAATGTGAAGTTTTAACTTTTGGAGTGATTGACCATCGTCTACGACCTATGTCATCGTAGCACGCGCCACCATGCTTCGATAGTGTGCGTGGGACTCCTCTCCGATTCATGAGTCTTCTAGAACCGGTCCAGTCATACTAAATCAGGTCGAGTTGTTTCAACTCACTAAGTCAATTCACTGAAATACTCGAACAGAGTTAACTTTTTGACTTTGATTAAACGTTGACTTTGACCAGAATTGACGTCGACTTTGACTAGCATTGACTTTGACCAAAAAATAAATTTTCTGAAAAGTCATATTTTATGTTTTTCGACGTTATGAGTCCGAATATGAAGTTCGTTTTTCCAAATTCGATCTCGTTAAGCCGTTTTTCAATGTTTTACATTCAGATTCAATTTGGTTTTTCAATTAAGTTCTGTTTCTGACGTAAATTCGTTTGCTATGTATCTGAGACTTTATGGGTCATGGACTTAAAGTTTGAGGGTGATCGGATTAAGTTTAAATGGTCTATATATGTGGCTCTTAAATCGAGGTAATAATTTACTACCATTGCATGTTGTATGGTACACATTAGATATTGGTTAATGCATAAATAAATATGATTGGGCTGGGAATAAATATTAACTATTCTAAACCTATAATGATCCCGATAAAATGTCAAAAATTCCCTTTGGATACAAATATGACATGATTTACTTCTAAAAGTGTAAACGACTTGGAATAAGTGAATGACCTTAGATAAACCTTGAAAATGCCTTAAACCTAAGCAAATGCCTCTAAAAGTCTTGGAACACGTCCCAAGCTCGTCGATATCTCTAGATACGATTGTAATACAAAAATAAATAATATCATTGGGATACAAGTAAAACTTCTCAAGATTCATTCTAATGGTGGTATCATGGTGACTAGTTGAACTAGTGTAATCAGTATTGAGAAGTGAATATTTTGAAGGATATTAGTCCGATTGATTAGTGAGTACCACGATGTTGAGATCTGTTCAACCTTATTTGACCTAGAATCGTGATAATTCAATATAAATCTTGAATAGGACAAATTATCGTTAAATTATTAAGTATTCTTTCAAAATCAAAATGACAAAAATAACCCTATAGAGTAAAATTACAAAAATGCCCTTGTACTACAAAAAATTAGGATTCCCTCTAAAAGTGAAAAATAACCCTGAAGGGACATAACTGACCAAATTACCAGAAAAAGTACATATGTTTGGATTGATTAGAATTACCCAAATATCCTCAAGCTGCGAAACAGCAAAGAATTCTCAAAGAATCAAATTTCCAAAATACCCATGATTGCATGAATAATGAAATTACTCTAGTTATGTATGAATTTTAAATTATTCTAACGTAAGGTTCCTGAATACATTCCTGATGCATTTGAATCCTAAATAGTACTGAAGTATAAATTCCTAAATATATAATTAGATCTGTTAGTAATCGAACCCTTTTTATATAGAGACAACGTACTTGAAATTCGATCAATCTATAAAAATTCTACGTTTTCTCTTCTTGATAACGAAAAAAAACGTCCAAAAAGTAATTGAATCTTCTGGTGTGTTCCATACGTGCTATATGATTGTTTTATCTATTTTGAAATGTGATTTGTCGGAATTACTGATTTACTGATATACATGTTGATTGTTTATGTATCATGGCTATCTTATATATATTATATGATTACTTGTTTTCACTAGAAGATATGATTATGTCGATTTATGGACCATTGTATTCACTGCTTACTGTGTGAATTATTTTATTGAGATATTATTTTGAGTATGATACTGGAGTATGGAGGTCAGCTTTGATCAATCTGGTAATTCCTTATAGACCCAAGGTATTCCCTTAGGTTAGCTCCTAGGTCCATTAGGACTTGAGTAAGTCCTTATGGATGCAATTCTAGGGAACTGCATGTGGTGTATGGGTGGAGGGCATTCATATGATTTAAATTAACTACATAGTCATTTTTACAATATTCTACGGGAACATGATTTTGATATTATGTGGTACTGTTAAATCTGATTTGTACTGGATACTGTATGGGTAGGAGTCTGAAGTACGGAGGGTCAGCTCTGATCAAGGGTAAGCCCTTGTGTATGCAGTACTGGGGGACTGCATATGGAGTATTCAGATGGAGGATAATACAGAGATTTTAAAAATTTTCTTTCCTAAAATAAAATATTACTATTTATAATCTATGATTTTATTTATTCTGGTTACGTTGGAAAACACTAGACATCTTATTCGGATCTTGTGAACCTGGTCCTCTAAACTTTTCCTCTGAACTATAAGCTTCCTGTATTTTACTTGAAGAAATATCAGTGGAACCTCAGCTCCTCACGAAAACATGTAGACGCCTGAATCAATAAGGAAATTTTATGCTTTCTTATTTATCTGCATGTCCTTCAGCACCACTTGGTAGTTCTGTATTACGAAGCTTCCCAAAGCTCAATCTTTTACTCACCATTTCATGTTAAAAGAATGGATCAAATACAACTATCGACATCTGTAATGGGAGTTTCTTTGGCTTAGGTTGAAAAGAATGGTACAAGTGTAATTAAGGAGTATGTAGGTCACATTTGATTTTATGCCGAGTCTGAAACTAGTATGATTTTAATTCTATTTGTAATTGACAACGCGTAGTTTTCACTGTCAAATAAATTTATCCTTAAATAAATTTATCCTTAATCTCATTAAAAATAAATATAATAGTGTAGAGAGAGTAAGGGTCGATCCACAGGGACTAAGGAAAATGCTGAAACGATTGTTCTTGATCTATGAGCTAGGCGAAAAAATGCAAATAAAGTAAAAAGGGGGTTTGTTGAGAAATTGAATAAGAAAATAGTGATTCAAAGGAAGATAAAAAATCAAAGAAAGTAAAACTAAAAACCAATATGATGAAATTAGCCCCAAGCTTTCGCGTGTCTCAAATTACAATCGATCATTGAATATGATCTTTTCCTCCAGTTAAATGTCGATTTGAGTCCGCAAGGTTCAAGCCTTGTAGCTCATTTTCATCTTTGGTGATTGACTTTCCCAAATCTATTTTAGGTATCGCAATCCTTGTTCGGATTAACTTAGACTGTCGTTGTTAACTCAAAATAGTTTAAAAGCGCTTGGAAAACCCGACTCAAACTATGCTTTCTCTATGAAAGTCGAACTCGATCCCAATTTCCCTCAGCGTACCATTCGCTAAGTGTGCTAAAGGGAATTCGAATCAATTGATTCTATAATCCCAACGGTAAACCATAACATCTTCCAAGCCAAAATCTATTTTTAAAGTGAAAGCGTTTTGATTTTAAGAAAGACTATCCGCAAACCTAGTTTCCAGAAAATTGAGAATTTAACCGGAGAGGGTGTGAGGTGCTTTTCGATTCTCATGATTCAGAATCGAGTCATCGTTTTAGCCTTTGGCTATGGAAAACTTATCTAAGTATGATATAAATCATACTTAGCATTTTAAAAAATAAAACTTAAAATAAAATAAAAATGAAGACTTGAAAAGAGAATAAAATAAAGAACTTTATAAAACTAGAAGTAGGAAGAAGATTGAAATCTGAGTTGTGTGTTTAGGGTTACCCCAATAGGGTTTTTATAGCCTCTAAAAACCTAAAGATAAACAACAAAATAAAAATAAAAATAATCCTAAAGATAAATGTTTAAATTCAAACTTAAAAATAAGTCTCCTAATGCAACTCTACCCTTCCATCTTCTAGAAGGCGCGTTGACTAGATCTTTTAGAAATCTGCCGCTAAGTGAACCTTCTAGAAACTGCCACGTCAGACCATGTCATGCCCAGAGTCGTGCCCATGTCTCCAATCATGACCAAATAATAAAAAATTATAGAATGCTCCTATTTTACTTCTAATTCTGAAAAATTGGACCCTGCAAGAAAATAAGCAAAAAAAACCAAATTAACAACAATAAACCTGTAAGATAGAAAAATTAGCGAGAAAATATTACTGATTAATAACACTCGTTAAATTCCCCCTCACTCATCTCATACTTGTTCTCAAGTATGAAATAATCAAATTAGTCAAAAAATTCCATTTACAGTTCTTTATCAAGTTTTACATTCAAGGAAGCAAGGTAGAGACCACAATAATTATTCAAGTCAATACAAATCAATTGAACATCACCAATTGGAACAAGTTAAATGTAATTGTAAGATCCATTCATTCATTAATCTCAATGCCTATAACTCAACACCTTAACAGGATTCACTCAAACCTCTCAATGTGTTTGGGGAATAGAAACACTCAATGTCAGAACCGAAACGATATTACCATAGGCCTGCAAGTTAAATGTAATTGTAACATCCATTCATTCATTAATCAAAAAGGTTGAATAATATTACTAAAATTAAAGGCAAGGAACTAACAAATAACAAGTTCAACCCCATCAAAACATTTAGCAAAACAAGATAAAAAGACAAACCATCAAATAACAACTTTCCTTTTAAAATGAATTTTTTTCTTTTTCACATTTTTTGTTGTTGTTTTGTTTTTCTCATTTTTTTTCTTTCTTTCGAATAACTTCTTTTTTTCGAACTGTTGTTATTTTTTCTTTTTCTTTTTTATGGAGCATACATCGGATTAAATGTTCTCTTGCCCTTAAAAAGGGTAGAAAAGAGGGATAAAATAAAAAGGCTCGGGTTTATAACTGAGGTGAAAACTAAGAAGTGGGAATAGGCTCAAGAGTGGGTAACTAGCGAAAAATGCATTGATAGGCAGTTTTAGTGGAGGAAACGGAATGGTTAATCCTAAAGTGCCCAAATCATTTTGAAGCATCATGTTCATGTGTATTCTCGAGAGTATTTAAAATGCAGGTTCTAGAATACCAATGTCAAATTCGACACACTCAATCCAACAAAATGATAGCAAAATGATATGCTCGTAAAGGTTCAATTCTCACCAAATTGTTTTCATGCATTGAGCAAAGCACATTTCAACCAACAAAATCATAGAATATCACAAGAAATCTAACTTGATCACAATTCATGTTATTCGCTATGAAGAATATCCTAGCCTAAACAATTATGTGTTCCCAAACAAGTATGACATTCCAAAAATATTCAACAAGACAATGGAATTCAATGAAATTTTCCAAAAATCCAATCAACACATACTAGCATCAAAACATAAAAATAATCAAACTGAAATTCAACCTAGACTCTACTCCCCCTCAATTAAAGCGTTTTGTCTCAAAACGTAAAATTAAAGTACTAGAGAAGGAATAGAGAACTCCCCAGATTTATTGTCGACCACGGCCGTGGCAGCAGCAGATAGGAACGATGAAGTGGACTGCTTGGGTTGATGTTGTGAACTAGAAACATCATTAGGAGGTATAGTTGGTGGAAAATCGGCAATGACTTCTTCTGTAAAACCATAAATTGGATGGTATATTAGTAATGATTAAATGGAAATAGGATTAAAATTGATCTCCGGAGTATTGTTCGATGTCACCACATGCATTGAATATAACAGGGAATCCGATGGCTATGGAGAGAGGAAGAGGAGGCCACGGTTAGCATGGAATGGAAGGATGGAGAGTGTGGTGGAGATGGACGATGAACAGTGCTCAGTACGGTGGGTACGAACGTCGAATAGTAAGAAACAGGTGGCCTATTTGGTGTGTGACCTCTGCCTCGCGTCGGGCGTGGAGTAAGTTACAGCGGTTGCAGCTCAGAATATCTAAGCACTTGATCGAAAGTCAACGTGTTGAGCTGGCAACGTCCACCAGGGACCGTTGGTGGTGCGGCATCATGGTGTTGTTGGTTCCTTGTGTGAACCATTGTGAGCAACAACAGACGAGTAGAAGGATTATAGAAGGAACAGAATGGCGTGGTAAGGTCGACAACAGTGAGCATGGAAAAGAGTAAAGAACTATGTATGGGTTTTATGGGGGAAAGATAGTTGATTTGGGAATTGGGTTTAAATTGAAGGGCATGTGGGGGTGGGGTATTTTAACTTAAGTTAAATTGATGTAGTAATTAAAATAAGGGATAAGTGGTATAGATAAGAAAAATGGTTTTAAATTCAAAAAATAAAGATAAGAAAGTGAAGAGGGCCCCACATGAAAGGAGAGAAAGAATGGGAGAGGTGTGGTGAGCGGCGGCATACATGTTACCAAAAAGGTGACAAATTTTTTTATTTTTTTGTTTAAGGGTTAGCTAACGTGCAACGACCTTTAAGAGGAGATTCTAACTTGCGCCATTTAATGAAACGGTTCGCATAGTGTTGGGAAAATTGTTATGCGTGATAGGTGTTTCTACTTAGGTATCAAATTTTGTATTGTTCGAATATAATTTCACAAATAGTCTTCGTTTAAGCTTGATTAAAAACATTTGGTTCCATAAAAATAAAAATTAAAATTAAATGAAGTTTGCTTAGCCGAAATAAAATAAAATAAGAGTATAAATGCAATGAAATTAAATATGGGTTGCCTCTCATAAAGCACTTTGTTTAACGTCGTTAGCTCGACGACCTGATTCAGACTATAAGTTCTATGACAAACACTTCCACTTCATTCACTTTTTGCAACTAAGAAATTTCTTATGAGAAATTTGAAAATTCTCATAAATATTTATTCGGATGTTTCCCAATTTAAAAATATTATCGAAAATAATGGCAGTCAAAACATATTTGTTTTTACCAAAAATTGATTTCTTCAAATGATTCTTCGATGGTTTTGACTTAATTTTTAGTGCCTGCAAAAGGGAAGGTTAATGTTTAGTTTTTAAATGAGTTAAGATCAAATATGAATCAACAACTGAAGTATTTTCCAACTCCTATATGTCATCTTTTTTATCATCTAATTTCCTATATAAATCATCAACAAAGTTAGATTTATCACCAACAAAATTAATATTATGCTCGTTATCTGAATATCTCATTTCTTTATAAACGTCAAATTTTATGATTTCACCGTCAAACTCCATAGCAAGAATACTGCTTCGAACGTCAATTTTTTCATTTTTCGTGCTCAGAAAGAGGCGGCCGAGGAGGATTTCAGAACCAATGTTGATACGATCATTTTACATATCAATCAAATAAAAATCAGCAGGGAAAATTAAGTAGTTTACCTCTACTAGGACATTTTCTATGAGTCCTTCAGGATAAATAATTGATTTGTCAGCGAGCTGAAGTGTAACTCTTGTGTCCTTCAAAGTCTTGGTGGAAATTAAATTATAGACGGATAGAGGCATTATATTGATAGAGGCACATAGATCGCACATAGCTCTCTTGATTTTAACCTTACCAATTTTACATGGTATTACAAACAGACCTTGGTCCTTATACTTCGATGGAAGCAGTCGTTGGAAAACTGCTGAGACATTCTCACCTAAATTCACCTTCTCGTTTTCGATAAGTCATCTTTTATTAGTGCAGAGATCTTTAATGTATCTGCCATACATCGGAACTTTCCAGATCACCTCAAGAAGTGGAATATTTATTTCCACTTTCCGTAATACATCCAAGATTTCTTTCTCCTCATATTGTTTGTCTCTTTTTATGAATCTTTCACGAAAGGGAAGCAGAATGGAATTGGGAGATGGCACAGAATTAGTTTGTGATTCATCTTTCTTTTTTTCTTAGGATTCTACGTCAACTAATTATTCTTCCCTCTGGAGTTTGGCTTTTCTTTTTTCTTAGGGATCTTGTGTTTACTTCCTTTGGGGCAGGTTGTTCAACAATTGTACCGCTTCATAGCATGATGGCTCTAGCATTCTCTCTTGGATTCGGCTCAGTTTGTGATGATAGTCTCCCTTGTGACTTTAATCTTCCCACAGTTTGAGTCAGTTGGCTCATTTGTTTCTCGAGCTCTAAAAAGCGAGCTTCAGTACTATTTTAAATTTCTCTTGGGAAAGGGTTAGTCGCTTAACGATTGATTCAAGCGATGATTTCTGCGACTGATAAGGTTGTTGTTGGGGTGGCCTCGGTTGATAAACTTGATTTGGTCCAGGATTTGATTCATAGCTCAAGTTTAGATAATCTCGGAAAATTGTCCATTATATTTACTTGGGTGCCAACATCTCCTTGTAGCATGGGGCAACAGTACATCGAATGATCTGGCATCATGCATATTTTGCATAGCATCGTTGCTCCAATTTTTCCTACAATAAGAGAATTAACTACGTCCTTTAATTTTTCAATTTTAGTTTCAAACGAAATAGAACTTATCTCGTGAACTCATCGACTGAGTTCACTTGAAAATTGTTGTGATTTTTCTGCCATTGTCGAAATTAACTCTCTTGTTACGTTTAGTGTCATGTTGACTTGAGCTCCTCCACTAGCAGCATCAACCATTTTCATCTCTAAGGGAGAAAGACCTTCATAGAAATTTTGAAGTAGTGTTTGCTCGGTTAATCCGTGTTGCAGACAACTTGCACAAAGTTTCTTAAATCTTTCCCAATAGTCATAAAATGTCTTTTTCTCTTTTTGTTTAATTCCCATAATGATTCTCCTCAACTCGTTTACCTTCGCTGCTGGGAAAAACTTGTCAAGAAAAATTCAATTTAAACCATCCCATATATTTATTGAATTTGGAGGTAAGTAGAATAACCACTCTTTAGCTAAACTAGATAAAGAAAATGAAAAAGCTATCAATTTAATTTAGTAGTCAGAAACTCCCTGTGGTTTCATTCTTTAACATACTAAGTGGGATTCTGCCAAATGTTTATGTGGACTTTCACTTGGAAGACCGTTGAAGGTAGGAAGAAGTTGAATGAGCCCCGTCTTAAGTTGAAACAAAGTTTCCCCTTGAGGAAAAATGATGCAAATGGGTTGTTGGACCGCGGGAGCTGCGGCTAATTCTCAGATCGTGTGACTGTCCATCGGTTCAGGTGATGTTGGCGTGAAATGTTATTTTATGTTTGAGTAGCGTCGGGTATTTCTTCTTCCCAGGTATTGGCGTCAGATGATGCTTCGAGATCTAAATCTTATTATTCTTAGCGTTATACTTCTTGTTGTTTCCTCTTTTCCTGAATTGTTAGTCCACGTAGTCTCTGGGCTAGCCCTTTGATATGAGGTTCAAAATTTAATAGCTCTTCAGGATTTTACCTGGTTATAAATCAAAACAAACTAAATCAACAACTTTTGCTGAAGTCCTCGACAACGGCGCCAAATTGACAACACATCATTTTCATAATCAAATAAATTTATCTTTAATCTCATTGAAAATAAATATAATAGTGTAGAGAGAGTGAGGGTCGATCCACAATGACTAAGGAAGATGATGAAATGATTGTTATTGATCTCTGATCTAGGTGAAAAATGTAAATAAAGTAAAAGGGGGTTTGGTGAGAAATTGAATAAGCAAATAATGATTCAAAGGAAGATAAAAAATCAAAGAAAGTAAACTTAAAAACCAATATGATCTTTTTCTCTAGTTAAATGTCGGTTTGAGTCCACAAGGTTCAATCCTCGTAGCTCATTTTCCTCTTTGGTGATTGACTTTCACAAATCTATTTTAGGAATTGAAATCCTTCTTTGGATTAACTTTGAATATTGTTGTTAACTCAAAACAGTTTAAAGCGCTTGGAAAACCCGACTCGAATTATGCTTTCTCTATGAAAGTCGAACTTGATCCCATTTTTCCTTAGCGTACCATTCGCTAAGTTTGTTCAAGGGAATTCAAATCAATTGATTTTATAATCCCAACGGTAAACCATAACATCATCCAAGCCAAAATCTATATTTGAAGTGAAAGCGTTTTGATTTTAAGAAAGACTATCCTCTAATGTAGTTTCTAGAAAATTGAGAATTTAACCCGAGAGCGTATGAGGTGCTTCTTGATTCTCACGATTCATAATCGAGTCATCGTTTTAGCCTTTGGCTATGGAAAACATAGCTAAGTATGATGGAAATCATACTTAGCATTTTTTAAAAAATAAAACTTAATATAAAATAAAAAATGAAAACTTGAAAATAAAAGAAAAGAAAAGAAAAAACTTTATAAAACTATAAGTAAGAAGAAGATTTAAATCTGAGTTGTGAGTTTAGGCTTACCCCAAGAGGGTATTTATAGCCTCTAAAAACCTAAAGATGAACAAAGAAATTAAAATAAAAATAATCCTAAAGATAAATATTTAAATTCAAACTTTAAAATAAGTCTCCTAATGCAACTTTGCCCGTCCAACTTCCAGAAGGAGTGATGACTAGATCTTCTAGAAAATTGTCGTTAACTGAACCTTCTAGAAACTGCCACGTCAGACCGTGTCATGCCCAGAGTCGTACGCATTTCTCCAGCTGTGACCAAATAATAAAAAAATGCAGAATGCACCCATTTTACTTCTAATTCTGGAAAGTAGGACCCAGCACGAAAATAAGGTAAACAAGACCAAATTAACAGCAATAAATCAATAAGATCGAACAATTAACGAGAAAATATTACCGATTTAGAACACTCATCAAATTCCCCCTCAGTTATCTCATGCTTGTACTCAAGTATGAAATAATCAAACTAGTCAAAAAATTCCATTTACCTTTCTTTGTCAAGTTTCACATTCAAGGAAGTAAGGTAGAGACCACAATAATTATTCAAGTCAAGACATCAATAAATTTAACATCACCAATTGGAACAAGTTAAATGTAATTGTAACATCCATTCATTCATTAATCTCAATGCCCATAACTCAACACCTTATCGGGATTCACTCAAACCAGTCAATGTGTTTGGGGTAAAGAAACACTCAATGTCAGAACCGACACGAAATTACCATAGGTCTGCAAGTAAATCAAATCTCTACTTCTTCATTTTTTTAACTGCTGTTATTTTTCTTCATTTTTTGTATGGAGCATACATCGGATTAAATGTTCAGTTTCCCTGAAAAGGGTAGAAAAAATGGATAAAACAAAAAGGCTCGGGTTTATAAATGAGGTGAAAACAAAGAAGTTGAAATAGGCTCAAGAGTGGTTAACTAGGGAAAAATTGCATTGGTAGGCAACTTTAGTGGGGGGAATGGAATGGTTAATCCTAAAGTGCCCAAATCATTTTTAAGCACATGTTCATGTTAAATCTCGACAATATTTAAATGCTGGTTATAGAATACCAATGTCAAATTCGACACACTCAATCCAACAAAATGATAGCAAAATGATATGCTCGTAAAGGCTCAAATCTCACCAAATTGTTTTCATGCATTGAGCTAAGCATATTTCAACCAACAAAATCATGGAATATTGCAAGAAATCTAACTTGATCATAATTCATGATATTCGTTATGAAGAATATCCTAACCTAAACAATTATGTGTTCCCAAACAAGTATGGCATTCTAAAAATATTCAGCAAGATAAAAGAATTCAATGAAATTTTCCGCAAATCCAATCAACGCATACTAACATCAAATCATAAAAATAAGCAATGGGAAATTAAACCTAGACTCTACTCCCCCTCACTTAAAGCATTTTATCTCAAAACGTAAAATTAAAGTACGAGAGAAGGAATAGAGAACTCCCCGGATTTATTATCGTCCATGGTCGCGGTGGATAGGGACGATGAAGTGGAATGCTCGGGTTAATGTTACGAACTGGAAACATCATCAGGCAGTGCGGTAGGTGGAAAATCGACATCAAAATCTTCTGTAAAACCATAAATTGGATAGTATATTAGTAATGGTTAAACGAAAATATGATTAGAATTTACCTCCAGAGTATTGTCCGATGTCACCGCTTGCATTGAATACAACGGGGAATCCGATGGGCGTGGCAAGAGGAAGAGGATACCACGGTTAGCATGGAATGGAAGGACGGTGAGCGTGGCAGAGATGGACGATGAACTGTTCTCAATACGATGGGTACGAACCTCAAATGGTATAAAATAAGTGGTTTGTTTAGTACGTGACCTCGGCCTCGGCTGGACGTAGAGTAAGATGCAGTGATTGCAACTCAAAATTACTGTGAATTTAATCATAAGTCAACGTGTTGAGCTGGCGATACCCACCAGGGACGTTTGGTGGTGCGGCGTCATGGTGTTGTTGGTTCCTTGTGCGAACCATTGTGACCAGCAACAGATGAGTACAAGGATGGTAGCAAGAACAAAACGACGTGGTAAGGTCGGTAATAGTGAGCACGGTGGAGAGTAAAAAACTATGTATGGGTTTTCTGGGGGAAAGATAACTCATTTGGGAATTGGGTTTAAATGGAAGGGCCCGTAGGGGTGGGGTATTTTAACTTGAGTGAAATTGGTTGAGAAATTAAAATAAGGGATAAGTGGTGTAGAAACGAAAATTGGTTTTAAATTCAAAAAGTGAAGATAAGAAAGTGAAGGGGGCCCCACGTGAAAGGAGAGAAAGAATGGGAGAGGTGTGGTGAGCGGTGGCAGACATGTTACAAAAAGAGTGATAATTGTTTTTATTTTTTAGGGTTAGCTAACGTGCACTGGCCTTTTAAAGGAGATTATAACATGCATCGTTTAATGAAATGGTGCGCATAGTGTTGGGAAAATTGTTCCATTTTTCTGCATGAAAGGTGCTGCTACTTAGAGACCAAATTTTGCATGGTTCAAATATAATTTCGCAAATCATCATCATTTAAGCTTGATTAAAAACATTTGGTTCCTGAAAATAAAAATAAAAATTAAATTAAGTTTGCTTAGCCAAAATAAAAGAAAGAGTAAAATTGCAACGAAATTAAAAATGGGTTGCCTCTCATAAAGCGCTTTGTTTAATATCGTTAGCTCGACGACTTGATTCAGGCTACTAGTTCTGTGACAAACACTTCCACTTCATTCGCTTGTTCCAACTAAAAAATTCCTTATGAGAAATTTGAAAATTCTCATAAAGATTTCTTCATATTTTTCCCAATTTAAAAATATTGTCAAAAAGAATGGCCGTTAAAACATCTTTTTACAAAAAATTGATTTATTCAAACGATTCCTCGATGGCTTCGACTTAATTTTTGGTGCCTGCAAAAGAGAAGGTAAATATTTAGTTTTTAAAGGAGTTAAGATCAAATCTGAATCAACAACTGAAATATATTTCAACTCTTATATGTCACCTTTTTTATCATCTGAGTTCCTATATAAATCATCAACAAAGTTAGATTCATCATCAACAAGTTCAAAAATGTCAACAAAATTAATAATATGCATGTTATTTGGATATCTCATTGATTTATAAACATGAAATTTTACGATCTCAAAGTCGAACTCAATAGTAAGAATATCACTTCGAACATCAATTTTTGCATTTTTCATGCTCCGAAAGGGACGACCGAGGAGGATTTTAGAACCAATGTTGCTACGATAATTTTCCATATCACTCACATAAAAATCAGCGGGGAAAATTAAGTCTTTTACCCCTTCTAGAACATTTTCTATGTGTCATTCAGGATAAATAATTGATTTGTCACCAAGCTAAAGTGCAACTCTCGTCTCCTTCAAAGGCTCGATGGAAATTAAATTATAGAAGGAGAGAGGCATTACATTGATAGAGGCACCTAGATCGCTTGATTTTAACCTTACCAATTTTACAAGTTATTGCAACCATACCTTGGTCCTTATATTTCAGTGGAAGTGGTCATTTGAAAACTGCTTAGACGTTCTCACCTAAATTAACCTTTACGTTTCCGGTAAGTCGTCTTTTATTAGTGCAGAGTTCTTTAATGTATTTGGCATACCTCGATACTTTCCGTATCACCTCAAGAAGTGGAATATTTATTTTTATTTTCTATAATACATCAATATTTCTTTCTCCTCAGATTCTTTGTCTCTTTTTATGAATCTTTCAAGAAAGGGAGGCGCAATGGCATAGGGATATGGCGCAGAATTAGTTTATGAGTAATCTTTCTTCTTTTCTTGGGTTTCTACATCAAATGTTTCTTCTTCCCTCTGGGAGTTCGGCTTTTCTTTTTCTTTGGGGATCTTACGTTTACTTCTTTTGGGACTGGTTGTTCAAGAAATGTACCGCTTTGGAGCATGATGGCACTAACATTCTCTCTTGGATTCAACTCAGTTTGTGGTAATAATCTCCCTTGTGACTCTAATCTCCCCATGATTTGAGTCAGTTGGCTCATTTGTTTCTCGAGCTCTTGAAATTGATCTTCTGTACTATTTTTAAATTTCTCCTGGGAAAGGGTCAGTCGCTCGACGATTGATTCAAGCGATGATTTCTATGACTAATAATGTTGTTGTAGGGATGGCCTTGATTGATAAGCTTGATTTGGTCCAGGATATGATCCATATCTAAAGTTTAGATTATCTCTCCATCCTAGATTGGAAGCATTGTCATATGGGTTGTAAAGCCTTTGGAGAGGTCTCGAAAAATTGTCCATTGTATTTATTTGTGTGCCAACATCTCCTTGAAGCATGGGGCAGCAGTATGTCAAATGATCTGGCATCCTACATATTTCGCATAGCATCGATGCTCCAATTTTTCCTACAATAAGAGAATTAACTATGTTTGTTAATTTGTCAATTTTAGTTTCAAGAGAAATAGAACTTATCTCGTGAACTTGTCGACTGAGTTCACTTGAAAATTGTTTTGAATTTGCCGCCATCATCGAAATTAACTCTTTTGATGCGTTTGGCATCATGTTGACTAGAGCTCCTCCACTGGCAGCATCAACCATTTTCATCTCTAAGGGATAAAGCCCTTCATAGAAATTTTGAAGGAGTGTTTGCTCGGTTAATCCATGTTGCGGACAACTTGCACAAAGTTTCTTAAATCTTTCCCAATAGTCATAAAATGACTCTTCGTCTTTTTGTTTAATTCCCATAATGCTTCTCATCAACTCGTTTTCCTTCATTACTGGAAAACCTGTCAAGAAAGATTCGATTTAAATCAACCCATATATTTATTGAATTTAGAGGTAAGTAGAATAACCACTCTTTAGCTAAACCAGATAAAGAAAATGGAAAAGCTATCAATTTAATTTAGTAGTCGGAAACTCCCTGTGGTTTCATTCTTGAACAAACTAAGTGGAATTCTGCCAAATGTTTATGCGGACTTTCACTTGCAAGACCGTTGAAGGTAGGAAGAAGTTGAATGAGCCCCGTCTTAAGTTGAAACGAAGTTTCTCCTTAAGGAAAAATGATACAAAGGGGTTATTGGATCGCGGAAGCTACGACTAATTCTCGGATCATGCGACTGTCCATTGGTTCAGGTGATGTTGGCATAAAATGTGATTCGACATTTGCAGTAGCGTCAGGTATTGTTTCTTCACAGGTATTGGCATCAGATGATGCTTCGGGTCTGAATTTGATTTTTCTTGGCATTGTACTTCTTTTTGTTTCTTTTTTTCCTCAATTGTTAGTCCACGTAGTCTCTAAGCTAGTGCTTCGATATGAGGTTCAAAATCTACTAGCTCTTTGGGATTTTGCCTGGTCAGAAATCAAAAACAAACTAAATCAGAAACTTTTACTGAAGTCCTCGGTAACGGTGCCAATTTGACAACACGTCATTTTCACTGTCAAATAAATTTATCCTTAATTTCATTAAAAATAAATATAATAGTGTAAAGATAGTAAGGGTTGATCCACAGGGACTAAGGAAGATGCTGAAACGACTGTTCTTGATCTTTGATCTAGGCGAAAAATATAAATAAAGTAAAAAAAAAAGAGGGTTTATTGAGAAATTGAATAATCAAATAATGATTCAAATGAAGATAAAAAAATCAAAGAAAGTAAAATTAAAAACCAATATGATGAAATTAGCCTCACGCTTTCGCGTCCCTCAATTTCCAATCGATCATTGAATATGATCTTTTGCTCCAGTTAAATGTCGGTTTGAGTTCGCAAGGTTCAATCCTTGTATCTCATTTTTCTCTTTGGTGATTGACTTTCCCAAATCTACTTTAGGAATAGCAATCCTTATTTGGATTAACTTCGATTATCGTTGTTAACTCAAAACATTTTAAAAGTGCTTGAAAAACCCAACTCGAGTTATGCTTTCTCTATGAAAGTTGAACTCAATCCCAATTTCCCTTAGCGTACCATTCTCTAAGTGTGTTAAAGGGAATTCGAATCAATCGATTCTATAATCCCAACGGTAAACCATAACATCAACCAAGCCAAAATCTATTTTTGAAGTGAAAGCGTTTTGATTTTAAGAAAGACTATTCACCAATCTAGTTTCCAAAAAATAGAGAATTTAACCCGAAAGGATATGAGGTGCTTCTCGTTTCTCATGATTCAGAATCGAGTCATCGTTTTAGCCTTTGGATATGGAAAAAATTAGCTAAGTATGATAGAAATCAAACTTAGCATTTTAAAAAATAAAACTTAAAATAAAATAAAAATGAAAACTTGAAAAGAAAATAAAATAAAAGAAAGAACTTTATAAAACTATAAGTAAGAAGAAGATTGAAATCTGAGTTGTGTGTTTAGGCTTACCCCAAGAGGGTATTTATAGCCTCTAGAAACCTAAAGATAAACAAAGAAATTAAAATAAAAAAATCCTAAAGATAAATGTTTAAATTCAAACTTTAAAATAAGTATCCTAATGCAACTTTTCCAGTTCAACTTCCAAAAGGAGCGCTGACTAGTTCTTCTAGAAAACTGCCGCTAACTGGACATTCTAGAAACTGCCACGTCAGACCGTGTCATGCCCAAATTCGTGCCCATGTCTCCAGTCGTGACCAAATAATAATAAAAATACATAATGCCCCCGTTTTACTTCTAATTCTAGAAAATAGGACCCTGCACGAAAATAAGCAAAACAAGACAAATTAGCAGTAATAAATCCATAAGATCGAAGGATTAATAAGAAAATATTACCGAATCGGAACACTCATTAAATTCCCTCTCAATTATCTCATGCTTGTTCTCAAGTATGAAATAATTAGACCATTCAAAAAAAATCATTTACCTTTCTTTGTCAAGTTTCACATTCAAGGAAGCAAGGTAGAGACCATAATAATTATTCAAGTTAAGATACAAATCAATTGAACATCACCAATTGGAACAAGTTAAATGTAATTGTAACATCCATTCATTCATTAATCTCAATGCCCATAACTCAACACCTTACCGTGATTCACTCAAACCACTCAATGTGTTTGGGGCATATAAACACTCAATGTCAGAACTGACATGATATTACCATAGGCCTACAAGTAAATCAAATCTCCACTACTAATAAGAACAAGATGCATAAATCAAAGGGTATTTTATTAGTTGTAACGGGGCTTAGGTAAAGGTGGGGAAAAACGCTGAATAATATGGCTAAAATTTAAGGCAATGAACTAATAAATAACAAGGTCAACTCCATTAAAACATTAAGCAAAACAAGATAAAAGGAAAAACCATCAAACAACAATTTTCCTTTTGAAATGATTTTTTTCACATTTTTTGTTGTTTTGTTTTTCTCATATCTTTTCTCTCTTTTTCTTTATTTTGAACAACTTCTTCTTTTTTTCGATCTACTGTTATTTTTCTTTATATTCTTTTTTTTGGAGCATACATCAGATTAAATGTTCACTTGCCCTAAAAAGGGTACAAAAGAGGGATAAAATAAAAAGACTCGGGTTTATAAATGAGATGAAAACAAAGAAGTATAAATAGGCTCAAGAGTGGTTAACTAGGGAAAATGCATTGGTAGACAGTTTTACTGGGGGGAATGGAATGGTTAATCCTAAAGTGCCCAAATAATTTTTAAGCATCATGTTCATGTGTAATCTCGACAGTATTTAAAATACAGGTTCTAGAATACCAATGTCAAATTCGACACATTCAATCCAACAAAATAAGAGCAAAATTATATGCTTCTGAAGGCTCAAATCTTGCCAAATTGTTTTCATGCATAGAGATAAGCATATTTCAACCAAAAAATCATGGAATATCATAATAAATTTAACTTGATCACAATTTATGCTATTCGCTATAAAGAATATCCTAACCTAAACAATTATGTGTTCCCAAACAAGCATGGCATTAAAAAAATATTCAACAAGTCAAAGGAATTCATTGAAATTTTTGTAAATCCAATCAACAAATACTAACATCAAAACATAAAAATAACCAAAGGGAAATTCAACCTAGACTCTACTCCTCCTCACTTAAAGCATTTTGTCTCAAAATGTAAAATTAAAGTATGAGAGAAGGAATAGAGAACTCCCTAGATTTATTGTCGACCACAGCTATGGTCACGGTAGATAGGGATGATTGAGTGGACTGCTCGGGTTGATGTCGTGAACTAGAAACATCATCATGCGGTGCGGTATGAGGAAAATCGGCATCAAAAGCTTCTGTAAAACCATAAATTGGATTGTATATTAGAAATGGTTAAACATAAATAGGATTAGAATTTACCTCCAGAGTATTGTCCGATGTCGTCACATGCATTGAATACAATGGAGAATTCAATGGGCGTGGTGAGAGGAAGAGGAGGCCATGATTAGCATGAACTGGAAGGACGGTGAGCATGGCGGAGATGGACGATGAACAATGTTCAGTACGGTGGGTACGAATGTCAAATGGTAAGAAACGGGTGGTCTGTTTGGTGCGTGACCTTGGCCTCACGCCGAGCATGGAGTAAGTTGCAGCGGTTACAGCTCAGAATTATTGGGCAATTAATTGAAAATCAACGTGTTGAGCTGTTGACGCACACTAGGGACGGTTGGTGGTGCGGCGTCATGGTGTTGTTGGTTCCTTGTGCAAATTGTGAGCAGCAGCAGGCGAGTAGAAGGACGGTACCAGGAACAAAATTGCTTGGTAAGGTCGGTAACAGTGAGCACGGCGGAGAGTAAAGAACTATGTAAGGGTTTCTGGGATAACTGATTTGGGAATTGGGTTTAAATTGAAGGGCACGTGGGGTAAGGTATTTTAACTTGAGTGAAATTGGTTGGGTAATTATAATAAGGAATAAGTTGTGTAGAAAAGAAAATGGGTTTTAAATTCAAGAAGTGGAGATAAGGAAGTGAAGGGGGCCCATGTGAAAGGACAGAAAGAATGGGAGAGGTGTGGTGAGTGGTAGTAGACATGTTACAAAAAGGGTGATAATTTTTATTTTTATTTTTAAGGGTTAGCTAACGTGCGTCAGCCTTTAAGAGGAGATTCTAACATGTGTCGTTTAATGAAACGGTGCGCATAGTGTTGGGAAAATTGTTCCATTGTTCTGTGTGAAAGGTGCTACTACTTAGAGACCAAATTTTGCATTGTTATAATATAATTTTGCAAATCGTCATCGTTTAAGCTTGATTAAAACATTTGGTTCCTGAAAAATAAAAATAAAATTTAAATGAAGTTTGCTTAGCCGAAATAAAATAAAATAAGAGTAAAAATGCAATGAAATTAAAAATGGGTTGCTCTCATAAAGCGCTTTGTTTAACGTCGTTAGCTCGACGACCTGATTCAGGCTACCGGTTTCGTGACAAACACTTCCACTTCATTCGCTTTTTTCAACTAAGAAATTCCTTATGAGAAATTCGAAAATTCTCATAAATATTTCTTCGAATGTTTCCCAATTTAAAAATATTGTCGAAAAGAATGGCTATCAAAACATCTTTTTTACCAAAAATTTATTTCTTAAAATGATTCATCGATAGTTTCGACTTAATTTTTGGTGCATGCAAAAGGGAAGGTAAATATTTAGTTTTTAAAGGAGTTAAGATCAAATGTAAATCAACAACTGAAATATTTTCCAACTCTCACATGTCCTCTTTTTTATCATCTGATTTCCTATATAAATCATCAACAAAGTTAGATTCATCATCAACAAGTTCAAAAATGCCAACAAAATTAATACTATGCATGTTATCTAGATATCTCATTGCTTTATAAACATCAAATTTTACGATATCACCGTCGAAATCCATAGTAATAATACCACTTCGAACATCAATTTTTTCATTTTTCATGCTCTGAAAAGGACAAGGGAGGAGGATTTCAGAACCAATGTTGCTACTATCATTTTCCATATCATTCACATAAAAATCAACAGGGAAAATTAAGGTTTTTGCCTCTTCTAGAACATTTTCTATAAGTCCTTCAGGATAAATAATTGATTTGTCAACGAGCTGAAGTGTAACTCTCGTCTCCTTCAAAGGCTAGGTGGAAATTAAATTATAGACGGAGAGAGGTGTTACCTTGATAGAGGCACCTAGATCGCGCATAGCTCACTTGATTTTAACCTTACCAATTTTTTAAGGTATTACAAACATACCTTGGTCTTTATACTTCAGTGGAAGCGGTTGTTCGAAAACTGCTGAGACGTTCTCACCTAAATTAACCTTTTCTTTTCTGCTAAGTCGACTTTTATTAGTGAAGAGATCTTTAATGTATCTGGCATACCTCGATACTTTCTGGATCACCTCAAGAAGTGGAATATTTTTATTTTCTACAATACACCAAGATTTCTTTCTCCTCAGATTGTTTGTCTCCTATTATGAATCTTTCAAGAAAGGAAGGCGCAATGGCATAGGGAGATAGCACAGAATTAGTTTACGATTCATCTTTCTTCTTTTCTTGGGATTCTACGTCAACTAATTCTTCTTCCCTCTAGGAGTTTGACTTTTCTTTTTTCTTCGGGGATCTTGCGCTTACTTCCTTTGGAACTGGTTGTTCAAAAATTGTACTGCTTCGGATCATGATGGCACTAACATTCTCTCTTGGATTCGGCTCAGTTTGTGATGATAGTACCCCTTGTGACTCTAATCTCCCCACGATTTGAGTCAGTTGGCTTTTTTTTTTTTTGAGCTCTTAAAAGCGAGCTTCAATACTATTTTGAAATTTCTCTTGGGAATGGGACAGTCGCTCGAAGATTGATTCAAGTGATGATTTATGCGACTGATAAGGTTGTTATATGGGTGACCTTAATTGATAAGCTTGATTTGGTCGAGGATTTGATCCATAGCTCAAGTTTAGATTATCTCTCTATCCTGGATTAGAAGCATTGCCGTATGGGTTGTAAAGCCTTTGAATAGGTCTCAGAAAATTTTCCATTATATTTACTTGTGTGCCAACATCTCCTTGTAGCATAGGGAAGTAGTCCGTCGAATGATATGACATCGTGCATATTTCGTATAGCATCGCTGCTCCAATTTTTCCTACAATAAGAGAATTAACTACGTCCGTTAATTTGTCACTTGAAAATTGTTGTGAATTTTCCGCCATCTTCGAAATTAACTCTCTTGTTATGTTTAGTGTCATGTTGACTAGAGCTCCTCCACTAGCAGCATCAGCTATTTTCATCTCTAAGGGAGAAAGCCCTTCATAGAAATTTTGAAGGAGTGTTTGCTCGGTTAATCCGTGTTGCGGACAACTTGCATAAAGTTTCTTAAATCTTTCCCAATAGTCATAAACTGACTCTTTGTCTTTTTGTTTAATTCTCATAATGTTTCTCCTCAACTCGTTTTCCTTCGCTGCTGGGAAAAACATGTCAAGAAAGATTCGATTTAAATCAACCCATGTAATTATTGAATTTGGAGGTAAGTAGAATAACCACTCTTTAGCTAAACCAGATAAAGAAAATGGAAAAGCTATCAATTTAATTTAGTAGTCAGAAACTCCCTGTGGTTTCATGCTTGAACATACTAAGTGGAATTATGCCAAATGTTTATGTGGACTTTCACTTGGAAGACCGCTGAAGGTAGGAAGAAGATGAATGAGCCTCGTCTTAAGTTGAAACAAAGTTTCTCATTGAGGAAAATGATGAAAAGGGGTTGTTAGACCACAGAAACTGCAGCTAATTCTCGGATCGTGTGATTGTCCATTGGTTCAGGTGATGTTGGCATAAAATGTGATTCGACGTTTGCAGTAGCGTCGGGTATTGCTTCTTTGCAGGTATTGGCATTAGATGATGCTTCGGGTCTGGATCTGATTGTTCTTGGCGTTGTACTTCTTGTTGTTTCCTCTTTTCCTGAATTATTAGTCCATGTAGTCTCTGGGCTAGTGCTTCGATATGAGGTTCAAAATCTACTAGCTCTTCGGGATTTTGCATGGTCATAAATCAAAGACAAACTAACTCAGAAACTTTTACCGAAGTACCCGGTAACGGCGCCAATTTGACAACGAGTCATTTTCACTGTCAAAAAATTTATCCTTAATCTCATTAAAAATAAATATAATAGTGTAGAGAGAGTAAGGGTCAATCCATAGGGACTAAGGATGATGTTGAAAGGATTGTTCTTGATCTCTTATCTAGGTAAGAAATGCAAATAAAGTTAAAAAGGGGTTTGTTGAGAAATTGAATAAGCAAATAATGATTCAAAGGAAGATAAAAAATCAAAGAAAGTAAAATTAAAAACCAATATGATGAAATTAGCCTCAGGCTTTCGCGTCCCTCAATTTCCAATCGATCATTGAATATGCTCTTTTGCTCTAGTTAAATATCGGTTTGAGTTCGCAAGGTTCAATCCTTGTAGCTCATTTTTCTCTTTGGTGATTGACTTTCCCAAATCTATTTTAGGAATAGAAATCCTTATTTGGATTAACTTCGATTATTATTGTTAACTCAAAACATTTTAAAAGTGCTTGGAAAACTAGACTCGAGTTATGCTTTCTCTATGAAAGTTGAACTCAATCCCAATTTCCCTTAGCGTATCATTCTCTAAGTGTGTTAAAGGGAATTCGAATCAATTGATTTATAATCCCAACGGTAAACCATAATATTATCCAAGCCAAAATCTATTTTTGAAGTGAAAGTGTTTTGATTTTAAGAAAGACTATTCACCAATCTAGTTTCCAGAAAATAGAGAATTTAACCCGAAAGGGTATGAGGTGCTTTTTGATTCTCACGATTCAGAATCGAGTCATCGTTTTAGCCTTTGGATATGGAAAAAATTAGCTAAGTATGATAGAAATCATACTTAGCATTTTAAAAAATAAAACTTAAAATAAAATAAAAATGAAAACTTGAAAAGAAAAGAAAAGAAAAGAAAGAACTTTATAAAACTATAAGTAAGAAGAAGATTGAAATCTGAGTTATGTGTTTAGGCTTACCCCAAGAGGGTATTTATAGCCTCTAGAAACCTAAATATAAACAAAGAAATTAAAATAAAAAATCCTAAAGATAAATGTTTAAATTCAAACTTTAAAATAAGTATCCTAATGCAACTTTTCCATCCAACTTCCAGAAGCAGCGCTGACTAGTTCTTCTAGAAAACTACCGCTAACTGGACATTCTAGAAACTACGACGTCAGACCGTGTCATGCCCAGATTCGTGCCCATGTCTCCAGCCGTGACCAAATAATAATAAAATGCAGAATGCCCCCGTTTTACTTCTAATTCTAGAAAATAGGACCCTACACGAAAATAAGCAAAACAAGACAAATTAGCAGTAATAAATCCATAAGATCGAAGAATTAATAAGAAAATATTACTGAATCGGAACACTCATTAAATTCCCTCTCAATTATCTCATGCTTGTTCTCAAGTATGAAATAATTAGACCATTCAAAAAAATTCATTTACCTTTCTTTGTCAGTTTCACATTCAATGAAAAAAGGTAGAGACCATAATAATTATTCAAGTTAAGACACAAATCAATTGAACATCACCAATTGGAACAAGTTAAATGTAATTGTAACATCCATTCATTCAATAATCTCAATGCCCATAACTCAACACCTTACCGTGATTCACTCAAACCACTCAATGTGTTTGGGGTATATAAACACTCAATGTCAGAACTGACATGATATTACCATAGGCCTAGAAGTAAATCAAATCTCCACTACTAATAAGAACAAGATGCATAAATCAAAGGGTATTTTATTGGTTGTAACGGGGCTTAGGTAAAGGTGGGGAAAAGGCTGAATAATATGGCTAAAATTTAAGGCAATGAACTAATAAATAACAAGGTCAACTCCATCAAAACATTAAGCAAAACAAGATAAAAGGAAAAACCATCAAACAACAACTTTCCTTTTGAAATGATTTTTTTCACATTTTTTGTTGTTTTGTTTTTATCATATCTTTTCTCTTTTTTTCTTTATTATGAACAACTTCTTCTTTTTTTTTTTATCTACTGTTATTTTTCATTATTTTTTTTTGTTTGGAGCATACATCAGATTAAATGTTCACTTACCCTGAAAAAGGTACAAAAGAGGGATAAAATAAAAAGGCTCGGGTTTATAAATGAGATGAAAACAAAGAAGTAGAAATAGGCTCAAGAGTGGTTAACTAGGGAAAATGCATTGGTAGACAGTTTTACTGGGGAAATGGAATGGTTAATCCTAAAGTGCCCAAATCATTTTTAAGCATCATGTTCATGTGTAATTTCGACAGTATTTAAAATACAGGTTCTAGAATACCAATGTCAAATTCGACACATTCAATCCAACAAAATGAGAGAAAATTATATTCTTCTGAAGGCTCAAATCTCGCCAAATTGTTTTCATGCATAGAGATAAGCATATTTCAACCAAAAAAATCATGGAATATCACAATAAATTTAACTTGATCACAATTTATGCTATTCACTATAAAGAATATCCTAACCTAAACAATTATGTGTTCCCAAACAAGCATGGCATTCAAAAAATATTCAACAAGTCAAAGGAATTCATTGAAATTTTTGTAAATCCAATCAACAGATACTAACATCAAAACATAAAAATAACAAAAGGGAAATTCAACCTAGACTCTACTCCTCACTTAAAGCATTTTGTCTCAAAATGTAAAATTAAAGTATGAGAGAAGGAATAGAGAACTCCCTATATTTATTATCGACCACAGCTATGGTCACGGTGGATGAGACGATTGAGTGGACTGATTGGGTTGATGTCGTGAACTAGAAACATCATCAGGCGGTGCGGTATGAGGAAAATCGGCATCAAAAGCTTCTGTAAAACCATAAATTGGATTGTATATTAGAAATGGTTAAACAGAAATAGGATTAGAATTTACCTCCAGAGTATTGTCTGATGTCGTCACATGCATTGAATACAATGGAGAATTCGATGGGCGTGGTGAGAGGAAGAGGAGGCCATGATTAGCATGAACTGGAAGGACGGTGAGCATGGCGGAGATGGACGATGAACAATGTTCAGTACGGTGGGTACGAATGTCAAATGGTAAGAAACGGGTGGTCTGTTTGGTGCGTGACCTTGGCCTCACGCCGAGCATGGAGTAAGTTGCAGCAGTTGCAGCTCAGAATTATTGGGCAATTAATCGAAAATCAATGTGTTGAGCTCTTGACGCACACTAGGGACGGTTGGTGGTGCGGTGTCATGGTGTTGTTGGTTCCTTGTGCAAATTGTGATCTGCAGCAGGCGAGTAGAATGACGGTACCAGGAACAAAATTGCTTGGTAAGGTCGGTAACAGTGAGCACGGCGGAGAGTAAAGAACTATGTATGGGTTTTCTGGGGTAAAGATAACTGATTTGGGAATTGGGTTTAAATTGAAGGGCACGTGGGGTAAGGTATTTTAAATTGAGTGAAATTGGTTGGGTAATTATAATAAGGGATAAGTGGTGTAGAAAAGAAAATGGGTTTTAAATTCAAGAAGTGAAGATAAGGAAGTGAAGGGGGGCCCATGTGAAAGGAGAGAAAGAATGGGAGAGGTGTGGTGAGTGGCAGTAGACATGTTACAAAAAGGGTGATAATTTTTATTTTTATTTTTAAGGGTTAGCTAACGTGCGTCAGCCTTTAAGAGGAGATTCTAACATGTGTCGTTTAATGAAACGGTGCGCATAGTGTTGGGAAAATTGTCCCATTGTTCTGTGTGAAAGGTGCTACTACTTAGAGACCAAATTTTGCATTGTTATAATATAATTTTGCAAATCGTCATCGTTTAAGCTTGATTAAAAACATTTGGTTCCTGAAAAATAAAAATAAAAATTAAATGAAGTTTGCTTAGCCGAAATAAAAAATAAGAGTAAAATGCAACGAAATTAAAAATGGGTTGCTCTCATAAAGCGCTTTGTTTAACGTCGTTAGCTCGATGACCTGATTCAGGCTACTGGTTTCGTGACAAACACTTCCACTTCATTCGCTTTTTTCAACTAAGAAATTCCTTATGAGAAATTTGAAAATTCTCATAAATATTTTTCGAATGTTTCCCAATTTAAAAATATTGTCGAAAAGAATGGCTATCAAAACATCTTTTTTACCAAAAATTTATTTCTTAAAATGATTCATCGATAGTTTCGACTTAATTTTTGGTGCATGCAAAAGGGAAGGTAAATATTTAGTTTTTAAAGGAGTTAAGATCAAATGTAAATCAACAACTGAAATATTTTCCAACTCTCACATGTCGTCTTTTTTATCATTTGATTTCCTATATAAATCATCAAGAAAGTTAGATTCATCATCAACAAGTTTAAAAATGCCAACAAAATTAATACTATGCATTTTATCTAGATATCTCATTGCTTTATAAACATCAAATTTTACGATCTCACCGTCGAAATCCATAGTAAGAATACCACTTCGAACGCCAATTTTTGCATTTTTCATGCTCTGAAAAGGACAAGCGAGGAGGATTTCAAAACCAATGTTGCTACTATCATTTTCCATATCATTCACATAAAAATCAACAGGGAAAATTAAGTTTTTTGCCTCTTCTAGAACATTTTCTATAAGTCCTTCAGGATAAATAATTGATTTGTCAGCGAGCTGAAGTGTAACTCTCGTCTCCTTCAAAGGCTCGGTGGAAATTAAATTATAGACGGAGGGAGGCGTTACATTGATAGAGGCACCTAGATCGGGCATAGCTCGCTTGATTTTAACCTTACCAATTTTTTAAGGTATTGCAAACATACCTTGGTCCTTATACTTCATTGGAAGCGGTTGTTTGAAAACTGCTAAGACGTTCTCACCTAAATTAACCTTTTTGTTTCTGCTAAGTTGTCTTTTATTAGTGTAGAGATCTTTAATGTATCTGGCATACCTCGATACTTTCTGGATCACCTCAAGAAGTGGAATATTTATTTTTATTTTCTACAATACACCAAGATTTCTTTCTCCTCAGATTGTTTGTCTCCTATTATGAATCTTTCAAGAAATGAAGGCACAATGGCATAGGGAGATAGCGTAGAATTAGTTTACGATTCATCTTTCTTCTTTTCTTGGGATTCTACATAAACTAATTCTTCTTCCCTCTGGGAGTTTGACTTTTCTTTTTTCTTCGGGGATCTTGCGCATACTTCCTTTGGGACTGGTTGTTCAAAAATTGTACGCTTAGGATCATGATGGCACTAACATTCTCTCTTGGATTCGGCTCAATTTGTGATGATAGTACCCCTTGTGACTCTAATCTCCCCACGATTTGAGTCAGTTGGCTTATTTGTTTCTCGAGCACTTGAAAGCGAGCTTCAATACTATTTTGAAATTTCTCTTGGAAAGGGACAGTCGCTCGAGGATTGATTCAAGCGATGATTTATGCACTGATAAGGTTGTTGTAGGGGTGGCCTCAATTGATAAGCTTGATTTGGTCCAGGATTTGATCCATAGCTCAAGTTTTGATTATCTCTCTATCCTGGATTGAAGAATTGTCGTATGGGATGTAAAGCCTTTGGAGAGGTCTCAGAAATTTTCCATTATATTTACTTGTGTGCCAACATCTCCTTGTAGCATGGGGAAGCAGTCCCTCGAATGATCTGGCATCGTGCATATTTCGCATAGCATCGATGCTCCAATTTTTCCTACAATAAGAGAATTAACTACGTCCGTTAATTTGTCACTTGAAAATTGTTGTGAATTTGCCACCATCGTCGAAATTAACTCTCTTGTTATGTTTAGTGTCATGTTGTCTAGAGCTCCTCCACTAGCAGCATCAGCCATTTTCATCTCTAAGGGAGAAAGCCCTTCATAGAAATTTTGAAGGAGTGTTTGCTCGGTTAATCCATATTGCGGACAACTTACACAAAGTTTCTTAAATCTTTCCAATAGTCATCAAATGACTCTTTGTCTTTTTGTTTAATTCCCATAATATTTCTCCTCAACTCGTTTTCCTTCGCTACTGGGAAAAACATGTCAAGAAAGATTCAATTTAAATCAGCCCATGTAATTATTGAATTTGGAGGTAAGTAGAATAACCACTCTTTAGCTAAACCAGATAAAGAAAATGGAAAATCTATCAATTTAATTTAGTAGTCAAAAACTCCCTGTGGTTTCATGCTTGAACAGACTAAGTGGAATTCTGCCAAATGTTTATGTGGACTTTCACTAGGAAGACCGTTGAAGGTAGGAAGAAGATGAATGAGCCTCGTCTTAAGTTGAAACGAAGTTTCTCATTGAGGAAAATGATGAAAAGGGGTTGTTTGACCGCTGGAACTGCAGTAATTCTCAGATCATGATTGTCCATTGGTTCAGGTGATGTTGGCATAAAATGTGATTCGACATTTGCAGTAGTGTCGGGTATTGCTTCTTTGCAGGTATTGGCATCAGATGATGCTTCGGGTCTGGATCTGATTGTTCTTGGCGTTGTACTTCTTGTTGTTTCCTCTTTTCCTGAATTGTTAGTCCATGTAGTCTCGGGCTAGTGCTTCGATATGAGGTTCAAAATCTACTAGCTCTTCGAGATTTTGCCTGGTCATAAATCAAAGACAAACTAAATCAGAAACTTTTACCGAAGTCCCCGGTAACGGCGCCAATTTGACAACGCGCCATTTTCACTATCAAATAATTTATCCTTAATCTCTTTAAAAATAAATATAATAGTGTAGAGAGAGTAAGGGTCAATCCATAGGGACTAAGGAAGATGTTGAAATGATTGTTCTTGATCTCTTATCTAGGTAAGAAATGCAAATAAAGTAAAAAAGGGTTTGTTGAGAAATTGAATAAGCAAATAATGATTCAAAGGAAGATAAAAAAATTAAAGAAAGTAAAATTAAAAATCAATATGATGAAATTATCCTCAAGATTTCGCGTGCCTCAAATTCCAATTGATCATTGAATATGATCTTTTTCTCCAGTTAAATGTCGGTTTCAATCCACAATGTTCAATCCTCGTAGCTCATTTTCCTCTTTGGTGATTGACTTTCCCAAATCTAGTTTAGGAATCGAAATCCTTATTGGGATTAACTTCGAGTATCGTTGTTAACTCAAAACAGTTTAAAAGTGCTTGGAAAACTCGACTCGAGTTATGTTTTCTCTATAAAAGTTGAACTCGATTCCAATTTCCCTTAGCGTACCATTCGCTAAGTGTGTTAAAGGGAATTCAAATCAATTGATTCTATAATCCCAACGGTAAACCATAATATCATCCAAGCCAAAATCTATTTTTGAAGTGAAAGCGTTTTGATTTTAAGAAAGGCTATCCGCCAATCTAGTTTCTAGAAAATTGAGAATTTAACCGTATAGGGTATGAGGTACTTTTCGATTCTCATGATTCAGAATCAAGTCATCGTTTTAGCCTTTGGCTATGAAAACTTAGCTAAGTATGATAAAATCATACTTAGCATTTTAAAATAAAACTTAAAATAAAATAAAATGAAAACTTGAAAAGAGAAAAAAAAAGAACCTTATAAAACTAAAGTAAGAAGAAGATTGAAATCTGAGTTATGTGTTTAGGCTTATCATAATAGGGTATTTATACCCTCTAAAAACCTAAAGATAAACAAAGAAATTAAAATTAAAATAATCCTAAAGATAAATGTTTAAATTCAAACTTTAAAATAAGTCTCCTAATATAACTTTTCCCGTCCATCTTCCAGAAGGCACGCTGACTGGATCTTCTAGAAAACTGCTGAATGAACCTTCTAGAAACTGTCACGTCGGACTCTGTCATGCCCAGAGTCATGTCCGTGTCTCCAGGCGTGCCCAAATAATAAAAAAAATGTGGAATGTGCCCGTTTTACTTCTAATCTTGGAAAGTATGACCCTGAACAAAAATAAGCAAAACAAAACCAACTTAGTAGCAATAAATTCATAAGATCGAAGAATTAACGAGAAAATATTACCGATTAAGAACACTCATCAAATTCCCCCTCACTTTTCTCATGCTTGACCTCAAGTATAAAATAATCAAATCAGTCAAAAAATCCATTTACCTTTCTTTTCGAGTTTCACATTCAAGGAAGCAAGGTGGAGACCACAATAATTATTCAAGTCAAAACACAAATCAATTGAACATCACCAATTGGAAAAAGTTAAATGTAATTGTAACATCCATTCATTCATTAATCTCAATGCCCATAACTCAACACCTTATCGGGATTCACTCAAATCACTCAATTTGTTTGGGGTCTAGAAATACTAAATGTTAGAATCGACATGATATTACCTTAGGCTTGCAAGTAAATCAAATCTCCACTACTAATAAGAACAAGATGCATAAATCAAAGGGTCTTTTATTGGTTATAACAGGGCTAAGGTAAAAGTAGGGAAAAAGGCTGAATAATATGGCTAAAATTCGAGGCAATGAACTAACAAATAACAAGTTCAACTCCATCAAAACATTAAGCAAAACAAGATAAAAAGACAAACCATCAAACAACAACTTTCCTTTTGAAATGATTTTTTTCTCTTTCACATATTTTGTTGTTGTTTTGTTTTTCCCATATATTCTCTCTTTTTTCTTTCTTTCGAACAACTTCATCTTTTTTTCAAACTACTGTTATTTTTTCTCATATCTTGTCACGATTCAATATGCAAGACTGTAAAAATATTTATACCCCTATTCTTATTAACTTCAAAATATCCTCCAGTATGAGTACTGTCAGTGAATAAGAGAGGATGGAGATGTCTCGAGTACCATATGCATCAGCAGTGGAAAGTTTAATGTCGCTATGATATGCATATGACCAGACATTGCACAAGCAATGAGAGTGGTTAGTCGGTACATGGCGAATGCAGGCAAAGAGCATTATAATGCAGTGAAGAGGATCCTTAGAATATTATACGGGATCATGATTTGATATTATAAGGTATTACTAAATTTGATTTCTACTGGATACTGTATGGGTAGGAGTCTGGAGTATGGAGGTTCAGCTCTGATCAAGCTGATAATTCCTTACGGACCTAAGGTGACCCTTGGGTAGGCCCATAGGCCCCAAGGTACTCCCTTAGGGTGGCTCCTTTGCTTTGTGCTTAGGGTAAGCCCTTGTGGATGTAGTACTGGGGGACTGCATATATAGTATTCGGATAGATGATATTACACTGATTGTAAAAATTTGTTTTACTGAAACAAAATATTACTATTTATAATCTATGGTTTTATTTATTCAGGTTATGTGGAAACATACTAGACTTCCTATTCCAATATCCTGAACCTGGTCTTCTGAACTTTTTCTCTGAACTGTAAGCTTCTTGTCTTTTACTTGAAGAAATATCAGTGAAACCTCAGCTCCTCACGAAAACCTGTAGATGTCTGAATCAATAAAGAAATTTAATGTTTTCCCATTTATCTATATGTCTTTCAGCATCTCTTGGTAGTTTTGTATTACTGAGCTTCCCAAAGCTCACTTTTTTACTCACCATCGTTAAAAAAATGGATCTAGTGCAGCTATCACATTTGTAATGGGAGTTCCTTTGGCTTGGGTTGAAGAGTATGGTACAAGTGTAATTAAAGGGCATGTAGGTCACATTTGATTTTTATGCTAAGTCTGAAACTTGTGTGATTTTAATTCTGTTTGTAATATATGAATGATTTTCTAAACTTGTATTTTAATTATAAATTGTTTTATGATTTTACACGTTTTAACAGAAATTTTAATTTTTCCTGGATTTTTACTATGGGTCACTCCGGTGGCCCTAATGTGACACCTCGGATCAGATCGAGTCACTCGCATCGGTCTGAGGGTGTTACAGGTCTCGTCTAAGCCTCACTGGGCCAGAAGGAAGGAAAACCTTATCTGAGAGACCCATTTCCAATAAAGAATTGGTCTTGCATATCTTTTTGTCAAGAAACTGCGATTCTCCACTTTTATCAAGTTGTACACCATCCATAGCCTTGTTACAATCTTCTGGGAATTAATGAAAGTTTGCAAACCCCAAACCTCTTCTCATCAAACCTAGTTTTCACGTAGGTTTTGCATGATGACAAGGGGTTCTAGGTTTGTCAAGTTTCAATCCCCGGATGAAGCAAACAAGGCTCTCCAGGCTATGAATGTTGTACAACTTTCTAAAAATGGTGAAATAATATTGCAGCTTCTTGACAAACAAAAAGATTGGCAACACTAATCTTTCTTGATTGTCAGATGGCATCGTTCGTTGTTCCCATACGGATGTTTAAGTGGGCAGCCATGAATATCTGGTTTGTCCAGCTGTTGGTGTATATGACCCATGAGGATTTTTTAAAACCCTGTTTCTTTCATCTCTTTCATGTACTGCATATCCTCAGGTCACTTGATTTGGTAATAATCCGATTCTTTTCTTCTTTTTTATTTCTTAATTTCCATTGATATTACAATAAATTTACTTTCCATGGAAATTGTGTAACGTTGATTGTCTTCCTTCCCTTTCAACCAACTTCTAGAGTTTCTTCACCACAAAGGGCTTTGGCTTATTTTCGAGGTAGTTGATTCGCTCATCCTTAAAAAGAGAAATAAGGGAGATAACAGATTCGGTTTTGTTCACTTCATAAGAATGGAGGACACGAAAAGATCCATCAAATGTCTTGATGGGAGCTAGTATTCAAGGCAACAATATAAGAGCCTCCATGGCGAGGTTTCAAAACGCAATATTAGAAGACCTGTAATTTGTTTCTGTTTGTTCTTGTTGTGATTCATAGTCACTTAGGGTGAGGATGAGAATGATATCATTGATTATTTTAGAGATTCGTCCATGGCATAAAATCATACATCTGTCTCTGATTGTGAACGTGTTTTTGAAGCAAGTGCTCATTATTGGAGGAGTTGGTTTATATAACAAAATTGAGAGCTCTGTTGTGAATTGGAATCTTCCAAGAAAATGTTGCAGCATATAAGGAGATTTGATGATCTGACCGGCCTCACAAACGCACGCTCGATAGGGGGCATCATGTCGGTTAAGTCGGGAGGTTGGTCTCCACCGAGTATTGGCCAGGTAAAGTTTAATGCCTACGACGCTTTCAAGGAGGGCAGCTTGGGTTGGAGGAGTATTGAGGGACCTGAGAGGGTCTGATTCGAGCACTGTTTTACGGTCTGACAGGTGCATCGAGCACCGATAGGCTTATTTGACGAATTTTACAAGTTGGATTTTCAACTTAAATAGTGAAAAAGGTGCATATATTTAAGGGTAAAGTATATAAATGGTCACTGAACTTTTCAGATGCTTGCATTTAGATCTCCAATTTTTAAAACTTCCAATATAATCACCAAACATTTAGTTCGTTTGCAATATGGTCCCCGATGTAATGGCCGTTTCACTACCATTAGGGTAAATTATATAAATGATCACTAAACTTTTCAGGAGCTTGAATTTAGGTCCCCCAACTTTTAAAACTTGCAACATAGTCATCAATTACATTTAAACCCCAAAATCCAAAATGCTTCAATTATATTCTAAACCTCAAATTCAAAAATATATCAATTACATGCCCAACCCCAAATTCATAATCCATTTTCAAAATTTGTCATAACAAATTGAACTTGAGATAATAACTCCAAACCCTAAAAACATAATCATTTCAAAAAAATTAACCAATTATAAGTGAACAATGAGCGATTATGCTGGGTTTAGGGTTATATTGGACCTAAATACTCAATTCAATTTATAAAATAGTTGATTCGGAATTTTTTCTATTTGAGTTTAAAATTTAAATCAAGTCGAATTGAATTGAATTTTTGAGTTTATGTTTAAATTTAATTATAAATATTTATCATATTATAATATTATTAGATTTTAATTCAGTTCAATTTATAAAATAGTTGACTCGAAATTTTTTCTACTTGAGTTTATAAAATTTAAATCAAGTCAAATTGAATTGAATTGAATTTTTGAGTTTCTGTTTAAATTTAATTATAAATATTTATAATACTATAATATTATTTGATTCTAATTTAAATTGTTTTTTAACCATATACAATACATATATTTCTTCATATTTTTTCATATGATATACATGTATAATATAGAGTCAAGGGACTTGACTCAAACTTAAAAATTAATTCACTAATTACTAAAAAAATTTAGATATTCGAGTTGTATTTTACAACTCGATTTTAACTTGAAATTTTTTTAAGTTGAGTTGATGAAATTAAAACTCAAAGTCAATTTGTATCAATTTTTTTTGAATCAATTCAAGTCGAAAAATAATTTTTTCGAATCGAATTGACTATTGTTCACTTATAGTTGGTTAAATCTAACTTTTAAATCCTAAACCCAACATAATCACTTATTGTTATGGACCCAAAATGAACTAAATGTTGTTGATTATGTTGGGTTAATTGGTGGGGAAATTTAGTATTTAGGGTTATGTTTTGAGGGTTTAGAGTTGCTGCTTCAAGTTTAATTTGTTATGGAAGATTTTGAGAATGAATTATGAATTTGGGGTTTGTCATGTAATTGAAGTATTTTTGGAATTTGAGGTTTAGAATGTAATTGAAGTATTTTGGAATTTGGGGTTTATAATATAATTGATGATTGTGTTGCAAGTTTTAAAAGTTTGGGGGGACCTAAATGCAAGTTTCTAAAAAGTTCAATGACCATTTATATAATTTACCCTAACAACAGAGAAATGACCGTTATGTCGGGGACCATATTGCAAATGAACTAAATGTTTGGTGACTGTATTGTAAGTTTTAAAAGTTATGGAACCTAAATGCAATCATCTAAAAAGTTCAGTGACCATTTATATATTTTACCCTATATTAATTCATGGGAATCGTACGCACAATTAAGTAGTAAATAACAGACTTTCAACATTATATTACAATGCATATTACTCATTTGTCTTAAGCATCCAATGGACTCTGGTTATCATCCGCAGTTGGTTTCACTAACCATCGATTGAGACGTTCAGATGCATTTCTTACCTGTCACAAGAAATCAAATAACTCTAATATTTTTCAAATAAAATAATCATTTTTATTATTATCATAAATATTTAGGGTTAATTATTTCAAATATCACTTGCCTTTAGGCTCGGGTAACAATGACGTTTATGTTTTTTGTTATAATTATACCACTCCACCGTTAATCCATTAATGGAACGATGACATGGTAACTTTGCGTCGTGACTGTGATGATGTGGCTCTCTCACCAAAACATAAACTTCGTCGTGTCGTTAATGAATTAACGGCGAAATTGATATCACAGTTAAATTAAACGTCAGTTATAACTAAACATAAACGTTAGTGTTAAAATTGACAAAATTGAAAATTTCAGTGTCATAAACGAACTCGAGCCTAAAGGTGAGTGGTATTTGAAGTAGTTAACCCAAAATATTTATTATTTAATATTTGAGTACTTGTACCTGTTCTTCCCAATCTGTTTTCCATACAAAGCAACCAAGAATAAGCGATTGCGTTGCCACCCCACTCATTAATCCAATCCACAGCCCCTAAATAAAATTACAGAATTAGAACTTATCATACATGTAAGAACATGGTGAAAGCACGATAATAACGACTGTAAAACGATCGCAGATGAAAGATCGCCTAGATTTAACGAATCATATTTACCTTAACTTGAAGATCAGCAACATATCCAAGCAAAATTCCTATAGGTATCCCTATGGCATAATAGCTTCCCAAGTTCACATATGCTACTGTGCTTTGCAAACCAGCTCCAGTGGCAATACCTGTATTATATATAAATATTCATGTGAAATAAATTTAGATGGAATGAGGAAAGATAAAATCAACATAAGCAAAGGCAATAAGCTTACCTGAGAGTACTGGCTGAACACTGTTGACTAAAATTGCTAAAGCGAAAAAAATTGAAAGACTTGAGACTGTTTCTGCAACCTGTTCATCATCAGAAAACATGTAGGCGATTTGATTCCTGAAAACCATGCATAATGTCCACAGTACAATTCCTATACTTGTTGAAGTGCCTAGTATTGTTTTTATTGCAAATTTCACTGCCTTTGCACTTCCTTTCCCCAATTCATTCGAAACTCGTACGCTGACGACGAAAAAAACCGAATTTTAATTGATTCATACGATCATTTTTAAGAGATGGTTTTCGGAAGATAATATATACCTTGCTGCAACTAGGAAGCCTAGGCAGACCATAAATTCCCATCCATAGATATTCAGGCTGCACTAATAAATTTTTTAGATATAAAAGCAAATGATTTTTACTAAATTGAAGTACAAAAGGGAAATTAATCTCTTGATTACCAGATGGAGAAAGAAGCAATGGAGACTGTTGCATTTTTGGTGTATCCAGCCATTATGATGAGGATGGAAAAATACCATAGTTCCAAGCTATTCAAAAAAATCAATTTGAGAGAATTAAAATATTAACGGGGATGTAAATTTATTTGTAAAAGCAATGGAAATTAGGATTATTACCAAATCATGGCACCAGAGGATATGGAGAGCTTCACAACAGGCAATAGATCAAAGAAAGCGGCTTTTGAGAATCCTGTCCATGTATTAGGGCACCACCCTCCAAACACATAAACCAATTGTCCCACAACCATTATCCAACCAGACATATTCATGGATGCCATTGCTCCATTAACTCCCCACTTAAACTTGTTCACAAGCATCCATGACAAGAACACATGAATGATGAATGATGCCATCGATAGCCACCCGACAATCAAATTCTTGAGCTGCGCTTGTAAGAACATCGATATAGTCATGGAAATGACGAAGCTATAGATCATTGGGATGAACCACAGAGCAATCGGCCCTGCCGCAACCGCGAGCTCCTCCTCCTGTCCGAGAATCTGAAGGATCGGGGTCGCGAATACAAAGAGAGGTAGCAATACTGTTGCTGTAATGCCATCGACGATCCATGACCGTTGCAGGTAAATTCCCATCATGTGGTGATGCCCTGCCCCAAATGCTTGCCCGCATAGAGTTTCGGTTGCACTCGACATGCCGATCTTCCATTCATGGACAACAAGATATTACATTTTTTATGATTAGAGAAGAATGAAACATAAGGAGAAGAATGAAACAAGATGTTACCAGTATCCCATACATGAACCTGACGATAATGGTTTGTATGATTGCATACGAGGCGAGCTCGACGTCTCCGATGTGACCGAGAAATGACTGTGTCACGACCACCATTCCAAATGAAGTTACCCTTGACAATATTGATGGGAATGCTATTCTCCATATCGTCTTTGATTCAATCCAAACTCTTGTTTTCAAATCTTCTTCTCCTCTTTCTGCAATCAACCTCTCTTCGAGCTGCTTGTTATCCATAAATAATTAAGGCCTTCCTGGAACATGACATTACGTGAAAAACAAAACAATTCAAGACTTTAATCATAGAGACCAAATGGTGTTATAGTACCATAAATAACTTTGCTTGTTTGAAGATATCAAATCAATATGGACATACTTACTAGAGAGTACTCAAACGGGTGACTGTTGAATTGCAGAGATGAAAAGGAATAAAATGAGCTATGAAGGTCGATAGGGAAGTATTACTTTAGGGATAGCAACACGCGGATTTTACACTATAAAATTGGAGCAAGAAAAGCACATTTTCTAGTAGTTAGAGGAAAAGCAAGTTTTATAATGAAAAAAAGAAGATACTGTAGGTAGCCTGAGGGATTTTATTCAGTATTTTTGTCAATAATGGCCAATATCGTAGTAATGGGTACATGATTTTATATTAGGCGCGAATTTCTAAATATTTTAAGAGAATAGATTCATAAAATTTTAGAAACAAAAATAAATTATTAATAAAAAATATAAAATAATTTAAAATTGTCATGGAACGAATATCCGTATATACCTAACTGACTGCGACTATTTTAGTTGTTCTTATTGATTTCAAACTTGAATGGAATCGAGTCGGGAACAATGAAGCATGGAATATGAGTAGATACAAATAAGTCCAAATACTCGGAACACATTTATTTGTGTAATTAATGCAGGTGCGACATTTTTTATTTGCAATGTCATTTTAGCTATGATTGTATATTAAATTTTGACATATTAATAATTTGTATCATATCTTTAATTTATTATTATCTATATAATAATCAGAGATAGAATTAAGTTGACGATAGAGGGTATTGAAAGTAAAAATATAATAAAAAATGAGATCAATATGAAATAAATTATATGGAAAACAAGATTTATTGTTTTTGCTCTTTCTCTTCCTTTTTTTTCTTATTTTTTCTTTGAGTTTGTATCATTTTTTATAGATCATATCAACTTTTTATTATTTGATTTTCTTTAGCGGGTGACGACACCGGTTTTGATGTTAGTTGTCGACCGTCGATTCTCTTTTTTTTTTTTTTTTAATAAAAATAATTATGCATGTGTTGCACGTTTATCTTTACATTTGTGACACGTTTACCTCTGCCTTCGCGGCATGTTTTTCGATATTTTTCTTGGTCGTTTGTCCATTCTTTTATTTATATTTTCTGAGGGTTGGATTTGACGACACAACGACTGATCAAGATGGTGCTTAATCGAAATCTTGTTGATCTTCTTTGCTATGGACCTTTGGATTGAAATTGGATGCGTGATTTTGTATTTTATGGATAGTTTCTCATGATGCTCGACTCTAATTGCAGTTCTCGGTGCTCTTTAGCTTAATTCTCTTTTGTGGTTCGTTTTCTGATGCAATCAAATTTATTCGTATCTATTTTAGTCTATTGGTTGGGTTTTTAACATTTTCCATGTATGGTCCTTATATAATCTAAAGTGACTAGTTTCAATGTTATAGGAAAAGTCCAAATTATGTATTTAATTTACGATGATAATTATAAACTCTTATTGTAATTTCATATATTTTTATTTTTTAATAATACTAGCGACTTCAACATCCAGTGTATTATGAAACACTCTTTGAACACCCTTATAAAATTCATCTGACCAATATAAACTTCAACGGTAATAGAGATCGTAAAAGGAACTATTTCTCTCCAAACTAATTATCTCCAAAAATTCTAAGATTAAGTTAGTCTACTCTATATATATTTATAGAGAAAAAAATTAATCATCAATAATCCTTACTTCATAAGAATTCTTACCTAAATAAGCATAATCATCAAGTAATATTCAATTGTTATAATTATAATAAAATCTAACTTAATTACCAATCATAACATGAGTTCATATGTAATAATTTCTTCACTAAGCAAATTTCATCGTAAAACTTACATTTAAGTCTTTAACAACTTCACTTCTTACCACCCCGATTCGACCTGATTATATTAATATTTTAAAATAGTTAAATAATATATTTTATAATAATATATTTATAATTATTTATTAAATTTTAAATAATTAAAATAATATATTTTATAATATTTTACTGTATGTTAGCTTTATCGATCAACTGAAGAACCGTCAAGAGGGGGTGAATTGGTCTTTAAAAATTTGTGGTGGAATCAATCGAAAATAAAACTTTACACAAAGAATTTAGAATGGTTCGACTTCTAAACCAAGTCTACATCCACTACCTTAGCATCTACAATAAGGATTTCTCAAATCCACTAGATTTGCAAACCTTTGAGGATAAGGTGTAACCTTACAAACATTTCAAGGTTTATACCCCAAAACCTTGAATACACACTCTCCCAAACAGTAATTATAAATTTAGCAAATAAAAAGAAAAAACCTCACAAAGGCAAATTTGTTTGCACAAATTAAGCACTCGCCCAAAATCACACTTGAACAAGTTTAACAATGTAGCTCACAAGTGTGTTACAAAGAATTTGACAATTTTTGCTCTAAAACTCTATTGATGATGGTTTGGTCATGCAATTGACTTTCTTGTTGTTCTTCATTTGAATCTTGGTCCCTTTTATGTCTTTTAACATCAATCTAGCCGTTTGAAGCTGTTAGGGATTGAATAAAACCGTTTGATTAATTAATTTTGAGCATTTAATGCTCACCTGCACATTTTGTATCGGTACAGGAAGTTGGTATCGAGACCGAGCCTCCCAACATAAAATTTATAGCTGTTAAACCATTAGTATCGATATTGTTGTGTGAGTATCGTTACTCACCCACCGGTCTCGATACGAAGACCATGGTATCATTACCAAAAAAGCCTTCTAGAATTTTGGTATCAAGACTGGTATATTGATCTCGAGACTAGAAGAGGTTTTAGCTAAAAATCAAGTGTTTTGAGCTTTAAAACAATATTTATAAAATGTGAATTTACTCAATAACACTTGTGATTATTTTTCAAACTTAAAAATGCTTTAAAATCATTTATGACAAATTATTTATAAAAACGTGAAATACAAATTTTAACAACTTAAAACATTTAATAATTATGTTTTATCAAAATTCAAAAGTAAGTTCAAATATCTCCCTTTTTGATATAGGCATAATGCAACAAAATAACCCTAACGTTTGACAGTATTGCCAAACTCACACTTATTTTATTTACACATTGGACCACTCAACGTTTCATTTTGGGTAAAAAACGCCCTCAGTGGATGGAAACCGTTAGTCAACTGATGGTCAACGCCTAATGCTGACCAAACACATACATGTGGACAAAGATACTGACGTGGCTTGTCCAGATCATGGTACATGATGACGTGGTATCACACATGGACATGCCACCGAGGGTTTTTTTGACCCAAAATGAAATGATGAGTGGTCAAATGTGTCAAAAAAACAATAAGGGTAAATTTGACAATACTATCAAACGTTAGGGTTGTTTTGTTACATTTTGCCTTTGATATAAAAAACCTTTTGTGAAAATTTGCTTTAAAATTGATTTGTCATATTTTGTGAAAAATAAAATCTCCCCTTAGTAAATCAATTTTTTGGCTAAAATCATTTTTTGCTAGCAAATTGTAAGTTTTTGTTGAAAACATTTTGATGTTTCGATATAACAAATTAAATGTTATTGGATTTTAAGATTTTATAATCATTTTCAAATGTATATTCAATTAAACCATTAGAATATCAAAATATTACTCCAAGTTTTTCAAATGTCAAAAAGTGTAAAATTATGTTTTAATCTCAAAATATTTTTAAAATAAATATTACAAAGTATTTTGAGTCTAAATCGAGCCAAAAATAATTTTTAAATAGAAGGGATTCAAGAAAAACCAGATTGCTCGGATGGTACCGGTACCCCCTTATATGGTACGATAACCACATGACAATTTTGGTTCCGAGAAAAACAGAATGCTCCGATGGTACCGATACCTACCTGGATGGTACTGATACCTCTTCTCCATAACGGTCGAAATATTTAAATTTTACACTGCAAGTACCGATACCCTATGGATAGGTATCGATACCCCCCACGTTCCTCAACTGTTTTATTAATTGTTTTCACACAATAACGGTATTATTGACTTCACCAATGATCCCCAACATTCAGAAGTGATTCAAGGTATATTTAAACAAGCTTAGGAGCCATTGATCAATAACAATCAACGAGAATTAAGAAAGAATCAAAGAGAAAGCATCAAACGTCAAGTTTGAACATTTTTAAGCCTATTTCATTCAATATTCATTTTTGCTTTCAATAACACTTGTTGTGCTCAATTATATTATTCTTGAGTGTTCTTTCTTTGTTCTAGAATTGCGCAAACATCTTACCTTGTGAGGGTTTCTTGTAAGTTTGTGAAATTTGTGTATTTCTCTTTGGGAGAGAGAGTGCTTAAGAATTTGGGGTATAATTCTTGAGGGAGTTGTAATGTTACTCTTTGTCCTCAAAAGAAAGAATAAATTAGTGAATTTGTTAGAAAATCTTTAGTGTGAATAGCTAAGGTAGTGGATGTAGACTTTAGTTGAGAAAATCGAACCACTTAAATCGCTGTGCAAACATTTTTAATTTTCTGCAAAAGCTTCCGCCAAATTTTTAATTTCCAATTCACCCCTCTTGGCTATTTCGTCGATCGATTAACTCAAAAATTGGTATCAGAGCCTCACTCATTTGAAGGTTTAATCGTCTTTTGAGTCGATTCGGGAAGATTTATATCGATAATCAAGTCATCAATGGCCTCTACTTCAAACTTCGACTTTGATCTTGATTCATTGCCCGTCAACAAGCCTCTTTTCTTCAATGGAGCTAATTATGCTTATTGGAATAATAAGATGATGTAGTTCATTAAAACAAGTGATATGAGAGCATGAAATATTATAGAAGACGGATACATCAAACCTTCCACTCATCCAAGATTGTGGAGTGAAGGAAAGACAAGAATGTTCCAGCTCAACTCAAAGTTATCCATATTATCTTTTGTGCTCTTGGACCAGATGAATACGGGAGAGTTTTATCTTGTACAACTGCCAAGGAGATATGGGACAAATTACAAGTCACTCATGAAGGCACAAATGAGGTAAAAGAATCTAAAATTAGTCTTCTAACTCATAGCTATGAAAATTTCAGGATGAAACCGGATGAAGATATCAAAGCTATGATGGATAGATTCTCCACGATTGTCGACGGTCTCAAATCATATGGAGAAATTATTCCAAATGTCAAGCTTGTGAGGAAGTTAGATTACTCTCTTTCAAAAGCTTGGCAATCAAAGAAGACGGCGATCATTGAGGTTAAAAATTTAAAATCTTTAACCCTCGATGAGCTTATGGGTTCTCTCCTCACACATGAAATGATGCTTAAAGAAGAGGAATACCTCGAGAAAAGAGATGAGCCAAAGAAGAAGAGCGTTGGAGTTGCTCTCAAATCCAAAAAGGATAAGAGTGATTCGGATGAAGATGACGATGATGAGGAAATGGAATTGTTTGCCAAAAGGTTCAGAAAATTGATGAAGCCAAACCGAGGAAGAAAATTCAAACGAAATGAAGGCTTCAAGAATGAACCAAAAGAGAATGACTCGGTCATTTGTTATGAATGTAAAAAGTTAGGGCATGTCAAATATGATTGTCCACAATTGGAGAAAAATGGTCAATCAAAGAATAAACACAAGGCAAACATGGCTACATGGAGCGATGAAGAAGGTTCTGATGAAGAGGAACAGGAAGTAGCAAACTTGTGCTTGATGGCATCGGGTAGATTCTCAGGTAACCTATAGCTCATTTAATTTTGAAGATTATTTGTTTGATGAGCTATTAGAGGAATATACTGGGTAGACTTCGGATTATAAGAAATTTTTTTAAAATATAAAAATGATATTTCAAAATTGAAAAAAAAAATAATCTCATATCCAAGACCAACAATGATCTTGGAAGTAAAATTAAAGATTTTCAAATCAAACTAGAAGAGTTTGAAAAGAAAAATTATGATTTGCATAATTTACTTTCAAAGGTCAATGATGATCATCAAAAGAAAATTGATGATCTTAAATCTTCTTTTGATAAAGTTGGAACAAAACATTTTGAAAATGGAGAAAGTTCAAAATCCAACTTTATTAGAAAAAGTTTTAGAAACTACAATCATAGAGGTCCTGAAGAACCTCTAATGGAAAATTTGTTATAAGTATATGGATTCCTAAAAAACTCATTACTACTAAAGATAAGGATATCCTACACAAATGGATATCCAAGGGGACTAGGATTTTGGAAACTAATGAATATGGACCCAAAAGAATTTGGGTACCAAAAATAAAAAATTAATCTATGTTTGTAGGGAAAGGAGCATTGCTACAAGGCATGAGAAACAAATTCAAACTCATGGTAGCTTGATAGTGGATTCTCAAGACACATGACCGGAGATAAGAGCCGGTTCATCGAGCTTAACGCCAAAAATGGAGGAAGGTGACTTTGGTGATAATTCAAAAGGTCACATTGAAGGTATAGGTACAATAGGTAATACCTCTTCCATACAATTTAAAAATGTTTTATATGTGAATGGGTTAAAGCATAATCTATTAAGTATTAGTCAATTATGTGATAAGGGATACAATGTCATGTTTAAAACTAATGGTTGTAAAGTCATTGACATTGCATCTAATCGGATTATGCTTATTGGTCATAGAATAGGAAACATTTACGTGGTGCATTTAGATTCTATTCATATGACTAATTGATGCCTAGTTGCTAAGGATGAGCATGATAGTTATGGCATAGGAGACTAGGACATACTAGCATGAGTGTTTTACAACGACTAATTCTAGGAGATTTAGTTAGAGGGTTGCCACAGCTAAAATTTGATAATGATAAAATCTGTGATGTTTGTGTTAAAGGAAAACATAGAAAAACTTCCTTTAAGTCCATTAATGATGTATCAACTAGTAGAGTATTACAATTGATCCATATAGATCTTTTTGGGCCAATTAGGACTGTTAGCTTGGGTGGAAAACAATATTGATTTGTATTGGTAGATGACTATTCTAGATATACTTGGGTTCTATTCTTAGTACTAAAGATGAAGCATTAGAAAAATTCATCACATTTTCAAAAGTAATCCTAAATGAAAAAGGTTACTCCATAACTAGTGTTTGGAGTGATCATGGTACTGAATTTGAAAATCTTGGATTTATTGATTTTTGTAATTCAAATGGTGTTAGCCATAATTTTTCAGCACATAGAACCCCTCAACAAAATGGAGTTGTTTAGATGAAAATTTGAACTTTAGAAGAAATAGTTAGAAACATGCTTTGTGAAAACAATTTGCCAAAATATTTTTGGGCGGAAGCCACAAATACAACTTGTTATGTTATAAATTAAGTAATGATTAGGCCAATTTTAAAGAAAACTCCATATGAACTTTTAAAAAATAAAAATCCTAACATTAGCTATTTTCATCCTTATGGATGTAAATGTTTTGTTTTAAACAACGGTAAAGAAAATCTTGGCAAATTTGATGCTAAAAGTGATGAAAGAATTTTCCTGGGTTATTCCTTAAATTCTAAAGCTTATCGGGTATTTAATAAAAGAACTTTAGTAGCAGAAGAGTCTATACATGTTGTTTTCGATGATAATCCCCTTCCGAGGAAGGATTCTTGTGTGAATGATGATGTATGTATTGTAAACACAAATGAATTAGACATAACGTTGGAGAACCATTATCAAAGGAAGAAACGAAAGATGAGGAAACTCATGATGTTCTTGAGAATCCAACCATTGAAGAATGGGAAGTCTCTTACTCAAGAGAGTACAACTATGTCAAGGATGGTGAAATTATAGGTGATCCATCCAAAGGGGTAATAACTTGATCTTCTCTTAGAAATATATGTAATTATGTTGCATTTATCTCATGCATAGAGCCTAAAAATATTAAAGAAGTATTAAATAATGAACATTGGATTATGGCTATGCAAGAAGAGTTAAATCAATTTGAGAGAAGTAAAGTATGGAAATTAGTTGAAAGGCCTAGTAATAAATCTACTGTAGGTACTAGATGGGTGTTTAGGAATAAGCTTGATGAAAGTGGTAATATAGTGAGGAACAAGGCTAGACTTATTGCTCAAGGCTATACTCAAGAAGAAGACATAGACTATGATGAAACATACGCTCACGTAGTTAGGATGGAAGCAATTAGAATGTTATTAGCATTTGCATGTTTCAATGAATTTAAACTATATCAAATGGATATTAAAAGTGCATTTTTAAATGGTTTTATAAAAGAAGAAATGTATGTGGAACAACCTCCTGGTTTTGAAGATTCAAAATTTCTAGATCATGTTTTTAAATTGACAAAAGTGCTTTATGGTTTAAAACAAGCTCCTAGAGCTTGGTATGAAATATTGTCAATTTTTTAAATTAAAAAGGGTTTTTCAAAAGGGAAGGTTGACACTACATTGTTTTTAAAGTATAAAGGTAAAGATTTATTAGTAGTTCAAATTTATGTTGATGATAGAGTATTTGGTTCTACTAATGATGTTCTTTTCCAAGAATTTTCTAAGCTAATGCAGAGTGAATTCGAGATGAGCATGATGGGGGAGCTCTCATTTTTCTTGGGACTCCAAATCAAGCAAAGAAAAGATGTCATCTTCATCAATCAAGCAAAATACGTCAAGGATATGCTCAAGAAATTTGGATTGGAAAATGAAAACCTTAGGCCACTCAATGAGCTCATCAACAAAGCTTGACAAAGATGAAGGAGGTAAATGTATGGATGTTAAATTGTATAGGTCAATGATTGGCTCTTTGCTTTATCTAACCGCAAGTAGACCGGACATTATGTTTAGTGTTTGCTTATGTGCTATATTTCAATCATGCCCTAAGAAATCACATTTACTAGCTGTTAAGAGAATCTTTAGATACCTTAAAGACACTCATAGTTTAGGACTTTGGTATCCTAGAGACTCTAGCTTTAGCTTGCATGCCTTCTCTGATGCGGTTTATGGAGGATGCAAAATAGATAGGAAAAGCACCTCCGGTACTTGCTAATTCCTAGGAAATATGCTCATTTCATGGTTTTCAAAGAAACAAAATTGTGTTGCATTATCTACCACCGAAGTGGAATAGATTCAGCTGGTAGTTGTTGTGCACAAGTTTTATGGATGAAAGAACAACTTTAGATTATGGAATTGAAGTTAGTACCATACCTATCAAGTGTGACAATACTAGTACTATTTGTCTCACTAAAAATCTCATCCAACACTCTAGAACTAAGCATATTGAAATTAGACATCATTTCATTAGAGATCATGTCACTAAAGAAGATATAGTTCTAGAATATGTTGATACTTTGCATCTATTAGCAGATATTTTTACAAAACCTTTAGATAAAGAAAGATTTTGGACACTTAGAAGAGAATTAGGTTTGACCAACCTACCTTGACTTAGTGTTTAAAATATTTTTAGCCTTTTTAATTAGTTTTTGGAAAATGCTTATAAAAATAATATGTTTGATTGCATTATTTGCTAATAGTTAGGGGGTTTATATTCAAATTATGATTAATGATAGATTTGATTGATTGAACATAGTTAATTTTCGTAATATGAGTTTCCAATACCACTAGAACAAATTAATTTAGCATTTTGAGTGTTTAAAATATAGATTTTTAAATTTTCTGCGCTAGGTATCGATACCCCCTTTGCATGGGTATCAATACCATCCTTGAATGGGTATCGATACCCCCCATGAGGGTACTGATACCCTCCATGGGTTCTGGTTACAAAAACCCCAAAACCCCATTTGTACCCAAACTCTCTCTCCTTCACCGTGCGCCTCTCTCTTTCAAACTCGACACTCATCTTTGCCTAAAATCAACGATTTCAAGTCGGATTTCACTCAGATTTCAACTCCTAAACCTGCTAGCATCATTAATTTCGTGCAAACAACATCACATTCTCACTCAATCTTCCAATTTCAAGGTAACTTTTCTAAAAACTCTATTTTATTGATTTTTAAACTTGGGCCTAGTTTTGATTAGTTCTAGGATGAAATAGTGATCGGACATACTTATATTTTGGTTTAGAACAAGAATCTACAACTAATTTCATAAAAAACACAAGATTTGATCAATTTTTTTAAATTTTTGAAATAATAAAAAAATTGTTTTGATTTTAAAATTGTTGTTTTTGATTTAATTATATTGTTTTTGAAAACTACACATTGATTTTCAAACATTGTTTTCAAACATAGTTTTCAAAATTTGCCCATTAGAATTATTAGAGAATCTTGAAATATTGAGGACTCATTTGAGTTTTGGAATTGATTATATTGCATACATATGTTTTAAATTTGCAGGTTACTCTTTCGATTTTTTAATCATGTCTCAAAAACGCCCTAGGAAATCCTCTAGTCATCAAACCATCCACCTAACCCACCTCTCAATCCACCTCCTATTCAACAATTTCCTAATCCTGATGATATCAAAATGACTATTCAAAATTCGTTCTTTAACGAACCTGGTTGGGACAAATCTCTTCTTTAGGTATTCTCAGTATTTTGAGTCATAAAATTCGAGAAGAACATATTCCTTCTATTCGAGCTATGCAAGAAATAAACTTTAGATATCTTCCTACTCTTGAAGCTTGAAAATTTGATAAACTTTTTTTATCTCGAACCAGTAGTTTACCAACAACTCGTTCGAAGTTTCTATTCCAATGCCATTTGTATTCAAAACCGAGCTAGAACCGAAACAATAGGAATTCGATCCTATCTTCTAGGTCGATTCATCCATATTGATTCTGAATACATTTCTAACACATTAGGATTAGATAATGACGGCTTATATAATGAAAAGGAAACAGTAGGTTCTCCTTACAAGGTTAGGTCTAGTGCGAGTGTGTTAGATCACCAAGATCGTTTTCTTTATTTGATGATCTCTTGGTGGTTTAGACCATCCGGAGGCAAATACTCCACTTTTCGTGCCTTAGACCTTTGGTGGATACATTGTATCCAAAATAATAGGAAAATTAACCTACCTCAGATTATATTTGTCGAACTCGTTAAAACTGTAAACCTTGTCCCTAATAAAAAGCTTTGTGAAACTCTAGTTTACGGTTGTCTTCTGAGTAACTTGTTTATCAAAGCTGATCTTAGAATACATCTTGATGCATCCATCCCTATTAAAAACCAAATAAATTTGACATCTTTAAAGAAATCGGGATGGAAAAAGGATACGGAAACAAACCAATGGGTTCGATCCCCTGAGAAAACACCGGGAGCTAGCTCCTCATGAGCTCCACCTCCTCCGGCACCGGCAGCGGACGATGATCCAGAGCTTCAACAACTAATGCAAGATATCAACAATATTGACGATGAAGCAACCGAGGACGCACCGACACAACAAGAGGATCAAGTGCCTCCATATTTTCAATCATTTATGGAGACATTTGATCTAAGTTCGCATCCATTGAGTCCCATTTGACTATTATGGGGGCTCAACAATGGGAGATGAACGAACGTTTAGACGCGCTCACACTTGAGATGTGAGCACGTTATCCTCATCCTCCTCCCGATCCTTCTATGGATTAGACCTTGCCTTGTTTTTCTTTGTTTTTGCTAGGATTGAGCTTAGGATTTATGTTTTTGGATTGTTAAAACCTTTTTGATGTTTTGGATGCTTGAATTTGTTTTGGATGATTTGGATTTTTGAACTTACATGCTTATATTTATATATTTGGTTTGAATTTTCAATTTAAGCTTAATGCTTATTAATTTTTCAATCATCTACATTTTAGATTAATATGACCAATTTTACCATTGCACGTTATTTATGAATATTGATTTATGAAACTAATGGCTAACGTTTCTCTTGATTATGATCTTAGCAGCTTAAGCTTTAAATTTCTAATTATCAATTGGCTAAGTTTTCAAAACCCTTGTTTAAAACGTTTTTAGTCTTTTTGATTTAACTAAAAGGGGGAGAAGTGTTATAGTAAGGGGGATTAATTTTACAAAATTTATTTCAAAAATGTTTTGTCAAAGAAAATCTTAAAATTATTAAAATGTTTTGTTATATCAAAAAGTGATAGATTGTTGAAAACATTTTGATGTTTCGAAGTGATTCAAGGTGTATTTAAACAAGCTTATGAGCCATTGATCAATAACAATCAACAAGAATTAAGAGAGAATCAAAGAGAAAGCATCAAACCTCAAGTTTGAACATTTTCAAGCCTATTTCATTCAATATTCATTTTTTCTTTCAAGAACACTTGTTGTGCTCAATTGTATTATTCTTGAGTGTTCTTTCTTTGCTCTAGAATTGTGCAAACATCTTACCTTGTGAGGTTTTCTTGTAAGTTTGTGAAATTTGTGTATTTCTCTTTGGGAGATAGTGTGCTCAAGATTTTGGGGTATAATTCTTGAGGGAGTTGTAAGGTTACTCTTTGTCCTCAAAAGAAAGAACAAATTAGTGAATTTGTCAGAAAATCCTTAGTGTGGATAGTTAAGGTTGTGGACGTAGACTTTGGTTGAGAAAGTCGAACCACTCTAAATCGCTATGCAAATATTTTCAATTTTCTGCAAAAGCTTCCACCAAATTTTTAATTGTCAATTCACCCCCTCTTGGCTATTTCGTCGATCGATTAACTCAACAGTTTTACACTTAGACATATTTCTCTCCCCTTTTGTTATAACAAAATCAAATTAAGCTTCAAAAGAGAAAATATGCAAGTGTAATAGGGAATTCAAATATTCAACATAAAAAAAAGTCAAATTATGCTTAACATAAAATAAACAAGTTCATAAGCATAAGATCAACATCAACAATAGTTCAAACTTAAATCCATAAAGCACCAAAATAAGAAAGTGTCAAACATAAAACAACATAAAATTCGAAAATAAAAACCATATAGTGCATAAATTCAATTAAAATGAAAATTCCCTAAAACGATATAGGAAAACCTATTCATCATTCCTTTCCTAATTTAATAAAACAATCCCATGCAATAACTGATTGGTAGTTATTAATTAGGAAAAAAATAATTATTAATTAATAAAAATAAATATTTGTCGACGTGATATCACACATGGACATGCCACCGAGGGTGTTTTTTGACCCAAAATGAGATGTTGAGTGGTCAAATGTGTCAAAAAAAACAGTAAGGATAAGTTTGACAATACTGTCAAATGTTAGGGTTATTTTGTTACATTTTACCTTTGATATAACAAAACCTTTTGTGAAAATTTGTTTTAAAATTGATTTTCATATTTTGTGAAAAATAAAATCTCCCCCTTAGTAAAACAAATTTTTGGCTAAAATCATTTTTGGCTAGCAAATTGTAAGTTTTACACTTAAACATGTTTCTCTCCCTTTTTGTTATATCAAAATCAAACCAAGCTTCAAAAGAGAAATTATGCTAGTGTAATAGGGAACTCAAATATTCAACATAAAGAAAAAGTCAAATTATGCTTAAAATAAAATAAACAAGCTCGTAAGCATAAGATCAACATCAAAAATAGTTCAAAATAAATCAATAAAGCACCAAAATAAGAAAGTGTCAAACATAAAACAACATAAAGTTCTAAAATAAAAACCATATAATGCATAAATTCAATCAAAATGCAAATGCCCTAAAACGATATAGGAAAGCCTATTCATCTAGATGTGGTGGCGAAGGAGAGGGAGACATCAAGTGATAAAGTATCCAATGAACGTCATTATCAAGCGCATACAAGCGAGTATTTATGTTCCCGAATGTTTGAGCCATATAATCATACATGGTTTTCATCGATATCTCCTCTTGAGGTGGGGGCATCGATGGCTCTTCCATTTTGTTTCCTTCCTCCTCTATGTTGTCCAAGAGATGTCATCTATAAGGATGCCACTCACTTATATTTTCATTAAAATCCCAATTGGCATTATGGGTCGATTTGAGATCTATGACACTAACAAGGGGAATGAGAGGGTCATAGGCGGTAGACACTTTAAGTTTTTCCCTAAAGATAAAGCTAAGACTACAAGCATAAGGAAGTGTTTTGGTGTAATTGCCCCCTTTAGAGACAACATCAACAAGGTCTAAGAATTTGATATTGGCAAAGTTTAGACGAATGTTGTTCTTGATATGATAAAACCACCGGAAGGGTAGAAGAACCATGTAATGGGGAGTAAAAAAAGATGATCGGGGAAATCAAGAGTTGTAGGGCTATTATTGGGGAATCTCTCTATTGGAACATATGTAGTTTCCTGAAAGGACTATCATCATCAGGAATATTTAAGTAGAAAGCAATGGAGGAGGGACTAAGAGGAAAAGCTTTTCCCAAGAGGTACGACTTTATCCCAACGACTCGATTCTCGTCATTTTCGGCATGGACAAAGATATCATTTGAGAAGAAATCACGAACAAGGTTTGGATGGACCTTGGGAGGAATGCTAAACAAGTCTAACTAACCCCAGGAAACGAAGGTTTCAAAGATGGTGAATTGGTAAACCCATGACATAAGAAAATTATGGTTAATGGTAGCTAAAAACGGATGGGTTTAGTTTTGTAAAAGCGATTGAATAAGTCAAGAGCATTAGGGTCCCTGAGACAAGCATTTTCAAAACTTGCGGAGTTAGAAGATTGACCTTAATGAGAAGTACCACTAGACTTAAGACATTTTATTCTAGGAGGTATTTTTGATCAAAACAGTGTGTATGACAAAAGGAATTTTGGTTTGAGAATTTTATCGAACACTTAGAGGACGAACCTAAAACAAAGATTCTAAGAAAAAAATTGGTGAATGAGTTAACCTCCTGCAATGAAAACATATATAATACAACCCAATAAACCAATCAATATCTTCAAATTTGTTCAAAATAGCATAAACATAAAAAAATTAAACCCTATTTAAACCATTTTGAAAAAGTTTTTGAGTGGTAATCATGAAGAGTGGACAATAAGATAGTGTTCAAATGGTATTTGAGCTATCTAGAAATCAAAACTATCTTAAAAACATGATTAATACGAAATATTGTGCATGAAATTCGAAAATAAAGAAAGTGGGTTTAAAAGAGATTACCTCAAATTTTGTTGAAAATTTTTGATGAAGTTGATGCAAATCCACTAAGGTTGATGAAGGAATGAAGAAATCGGAAAGAATTTGCATTCAATCAGAGTGAATATGAGGAATTTTTAGAGAGGTCTCGATTTAGGGTTTTAAAGTTTAATAAAAATGATGATTTTATGGGAAAATGGGGTTTTAGCATTTAGAGGCCCCGGTCTCGATACTGAGACAAACAGTCTCGAGATTCCCTACCCAATATCATTACTCTAAGGCAATATCAATACCAATTTTGGCTACTAGAATTTCGGTATCGATACTAGAAGCTTGAAATTGTCAAATTTGACATTTTTAACCCTCAAAAGCTTCTAGAATAAGTACCTAATGATTTTAAGACTATAGAATGTACTAGAACTTTATTTAAGCACTGAAAATATGATTTGATACTAAATTAAAGTGTTTTGCTAGGTATTTTACTAAAGCGTATAGTATGGACTTTTTGAATAATTAACTAGCTAGATCAAACAAGGTCCAAAACATTCCACAAGAAATAATTTAAGGTCAAAAGATATCAAATTAAGCATATAAAGCCACAAAGATACCATTCATGTAATATAAACCCCCTAACTAATTACAATTAAGCACTATGTGGGGACACACAATCAAGCACAAAAACATATAAAGTCATTTAGAAGCATAATATTGCATTAAAATGAAATATTTTACCATTGAATTAAGATTGATTTGTAAATCTCCCTTTCTTCAAGTTCCCTTCCTTAGTGTGTCTATAGCCTCCAAATACCTTGAAATTGCTCACCATTTCTCCAATACACCTACAATAGACAATTATGCGCAACTTTTGGTACATAAATCTTTTTGGGTCTATTGATGTTAGTTTCAAACAATTTATCTCATTGTGTATCCATAGAGATAGATATCCATTTTTTGTAGTAATAAGTCATTTAGGGACCCATATACTCTTAACCATTTTTACGTTAAAAATTTTAGGGGAATAAGCATGTTTATTGTAAAAGCCATTTTTGACAAAATTTGATTTGGAGCAATCTCCTCTTTTAAATTTATTTTTAATAATTTTGTCAAAATTAACCTTTTCTTTCTCAAGATCATCAACTTTCCTTTGATGATCCTCATGAACTTTAGAAAGCAAATTTTGCAAGTCTAAATTATTTTTCTCAAAAATATTTAATATTTAACTTTGCTTTCAAGTTCGCTATTATTCTTAGAAAGTGAGTCATTTTCAGTTTCCAATTTTGAATAAATCCTTTTTGTGTTTTGAAATCATGATTTCACATTCGAACACTAATTCATCATAGACATCTTGTTACTCGTTAAATGTATAAGAATTTGAATTGGATGAGTTAGAAGATACCTTTGAATCTTCTTGGATGACCATGAGGTAAAGGTTGGCTACTGCATCATTTTCATCATCGGTGACGTCTTCATACCTTAATGCAGGAACAAAAGTCTTCTTCTTTGGCTTGCTAGATCTTTTCTTCTTTAAATGAGGACAATCATAATTGATGTGTCTCAATTTTTGGAAATGGTAGCATATAATAGGATTTTTCTCCTTCTTCGATTCATGTTTCATCTCATTTTCTTTGGATTACATGAATCGTTTGAATCTTTTAAAGAACTTGGCCATCTCTTCATTTTCTTCATCCGCCTCTTCACTTAAATCCTCTTTATCTTCATTGATGAACTTGAGAGCGATGCCAATATCCTTTTTCTTCTTCCTCTTCTTTCTCTCTTTTTTTTATTTTATTTGAAGCCTCATCTCATGAGTAATAAATGATTTAATGCGCTCATCAAGGGTTTATAACTCTAAATCCTTGGCTTCTTCGATGGTAATAGCTTTGCCTTCCCAAGATGTCGATAATGGGGCAAACATCTTTCTCACTACTTCTTTATTGGGATATACCTTCCCAAAGTTCTTCATCTCGTTGATTATTAAAGTAACCGATCAGACATCATCTTTATGTCTTTATCGTGTTTCACCTTGAAGTTCTCGCAGTTGAGAGTGAGAATGTCAATCTTGGAATTTTTGACTTGGCTTATTCCTTCATGAGTGACTTCAAGCTTGTCCCAAATTTCTTTAGAATTAGAGCATGAGAACACTCTACTATACTTATCAGGGCCAAGTGTATAAAAGAGAACGTGCATGGCTTTGGCATTGAGTTAAGCTAGCTTTCTATCTTCGTTGGTCTATTTAGACTTGTTTTGTGGAGGAGTAGGTGAACCATCAATGATGACATCTCAAACCAAGTAATCGGTATCTTGAACAAACAACATCATCCTATTCTTCCAATATGAATAATTTGCACCATTGAAGTATGGTGGTCTTGCAACGGATTAAGAGTCTTCAACATTGTAGGAGCCGGAAATTTAAGTCATCTTTAACTGTTGATTTATAGAATTTGATAAAGCTCTCCTAGGACCTACTCAAGATTGTTAAACCATTGATAGATACCCACTTTGATATCAATTGTTAACTTTATTGATCAACCGAAAAAATGCCAAGAGGGGGTGAATTGGCCTTTGAAAATTTTATGGTGGAATAAATCGAAAATAAAACTTTGCAAAAAGAATTTAGAGTGGTTCGACTTCTAAACCAAGTCTACATCCACTATCTTAGCATATACACTAAGGATTTTTCAAATCCAATAGATTTGTAAACATTTGAGGACAAGGTGTAACCTTACAAACATTTCAAGGTTTATGCCATAAAACCTTGAATACACACTCTCCCAGACAGTAATTACAAATTTAACAAACAAAAGAAAAACTTCACAAAGGCAAATGTGTTTGCACAAATTAATCACTCACCCAAAATCACACTTGAGCAAATTTAACAATGTAGCTCACAAGTGTGTTACAAAGAATTTGACAATTTTTTCTCTAAAAGTATATTAATGATGGTTTGATCTTGCAATTGACTTTCTTGTTGTTCTTCTCTTGAATCTTGGTCCCTTTTATGTCTTCTAACATCAATCTAGCCGTTTGGAGCCATTGGGGATTGAATAGAGCCGTTGGATTAATTAATTTTGAGCCTACACATTTGGTATCGATATCAGGATGTTAGTATCGAGATCGAGCCTCACAACAGTCAAATTTATAGCCGTTGAACCATCAATATCGATATTGTTTGTGTGAGTATCGATACTCACCAACCCGTCTTGATACCAATGTCATGGCATTGTTACCAAAAAGCCTTATGGAATTTTGGTATCGAGACTGACATACTGGTTCGAGACTGTAAGAGGTTTAGCTAAAAATCAAGTGTTTTGAGCTTTAAAACAATATTTATAAAATGAGAATTTACTCAATAAGATTTGTGATTATTTTTCACACTTAAAAACGCTTTAAAATCGTTTATGACAAATTATTTATAAAACATGAAACACAAATTTTAACAACTTAAAACATTTAAGAATCATGTTATATCATAATCAAAAGTTAGTTCAACACTATACTTTTAACAATTAAAGAACATATTTTAACACTATAAAAACAAAAATCCTTAAAATTTTAAATATATTATAAATAAAAAAAGGGTAAAATAATAATTTATATCAGGTCAGATCGGATCATTGATTTTTCACCTTAAGCTCAGGTCTGCCCGTCCAAAACTGTTTATTATATAATTTGCCTCACCTCGAACCCGAAATAAAAAATACCACTTTAAACTCGAGTCGGGTCGGATCACATCATGTTCAAGTAGTTTGACAATCCTTATGTTCTAGGTGTATATAAAATTATAAATAAACAAAATTTTTAATTAACATAAGAACATTGGATAGTTCTGTCATACGATAACTTAATTTAATGTTAAGAAATGACAGAAAATCGATGCGACTAAAAAATATTATAAAAATATAATATTTTCCGTTGGGTGCAACATAAAATGTAAATTTTTTTTAAATTTTTTTAACATTTTCGATTGAACATGTTATGAGGAAGTAATCATTAACTGGAAGACATTAGAGGGAAGATGTGAACCACTCACACTTATTAGGGATTAGATGATATAGTAAATATCAGAAGCATGGGCCCTGGGGGTATGCATTATTTGTTTCCTCACTGTGCTTTTGGTCCTTGGATTCCTTTAATATTCCCAGCTTGAAGCCGTGGATTCTTGATAATAAAGGCAAATCTGTGGTGGGAAAAAGGGCAACAAGGTTTCGCATCACTTCTCTTTGTCTTTTCTCAAGTATATTTCTTCATGATTTTCTTTTAGTTTTTAATTTCCTTTGTTTGAACGGCAGACCCACACCCACGCTGAAGCTATTGTCCCTGGTTGATATTAAGGAGTTAACCTTTTGAAAAACAAGCATTCATCATGTGGAGGTTCTGGTGTAGTCCGTCTATGTACATATTTTATTCTGGTAAATAAAAACCAGCAACAAGTCTGATATTATTCATAAGGCAGTCAATCTCAGGTATTACAACTTGATGTTGATGACAGATTACAAACGAAAATCCCCCATTTCTGGAAAACAAAGCAGATCATTATGCAGGATGGTATTTGTCATAAAATGCTTGGTACTTGATGATCATCTTGTCATGAGGAGGCCATGTGTCTTTAATCACAGGCACTTCATAAAACTCTTTCATCCAACCCAACAACAACGGATATCTCTCATCAACTATTTTCAAGCCAGTCACCTCTTCAAAGACGCCGATCAAGTTCGCAAGCCAACCCAGAACAAGATCCGCCAGTCCCACCTTCTCTCCGCCGAAGAATTTCTTTCCCTTCAGCTCTTCCTCGACAAACTTCAGATTCTCCACCGATGCCGCCATAGCTTCCTCTCGTTCTTTCCCTTCTTTGGTGAAAACAGCCCATATTGTTGGCAAAAGCTGCAACAAAAACAAAACAAACCAGATGTTCATCAACATTTTCATTAAAAACCAGTGCATTATTCATAGAAGAATTGAACATCTTTTACCTTTTCGTCATTGAACTTGGCCCAAAACCTTTCCCTGGCTCTCTCAAAAGGATCTTCGGGTAATATCGGATTGTGCTTCCAAGTCTCATCAATGTATTCAAGGATCACAAGTGATTCCGAGATTGGGTTCCCGTTGTGAACAAGAACCGGGACTTTCTTGTACACGGGATTGTATTGAAGAAGAAGAGCACTCTTGTTGGATAGATCTTCATCCACTGCTTCGTACCCTATGCCTTTGAGCTTCAATGCCTGAACAACCCTTAAACCAAAAGGGGTTGACCATGTCTTCAAAAGCTTCACTTCTTCCATATTTGTTTGCTATGTAATACTGTCAAACAAGGTAATAATATATAGATACTAGATAATTGCACACTTTTGTGGGAGAAAGAAAAAAATGGTAAATTGGGAAAAAATTGACATATGACATTTGAGATTATGGTTATCTTTTTTAGAATTTTAATAGTAAGATATAATAAAAATTGAAAAGAGAATAAAGATGGGAAATTAGATTATAACCCATTTTAATATAGGGTAAAGTATACAAATGGTCCCCTGACTATATGATAATACTTTATTAAGTTCTTCAACTATTAAAAATTATAAAATAGTCCCCCAACTATAAAGTGTTGCTTCCTTGAGTCTATCGACTATCAAAAGTTACAAAACGATAACTTGACTATTCATTATGTTCCAAATACATCATTTTTCGTTAAAAAATCGACAGTTGTCTAAGTTAGACGTTAACATGATGACTGAAATATGATAGTTGTTTGAGATTTTATGATCATATTTTATCATATCATAATTAACATGTTAACATTCAGCTCAAAATATCGTCAATTTTTTTAATGGAGAATGACGAGTTTGAAACATAATGAACAACTAGGTGTTCATTTTGTAACTTTTAATAGTCGAATGACTCAACAAAACAACACTTTATAGTCAGATGACTATCTTATAACTTTTAATAGCCAAGGGACTTAATAAAATAATATCTTATAGTCGGGGAACCATTATGTACTTTACCCTTTAATATATGGTAGTAAACTGTGTGAGAAAAGAACTAAAAAGAAAGAGAAGAAAATATGATATTCTCTTTTGAAAATTTTGGACAGGTTGTTATGGTCGGTCCCATGGGGGCTCTTATTACTATTTATTTAACGTCGACCAATAAACCAAATGCGATACGACACCAATATATTAAAAATAATTAAAATATGTAATAGTAATATATAAAAATCAGATTAATATATGGTAAATTACATCATTAATCATTTTACTTTAAGTGATGCCTCGTTTTGGTCACTGAACTATTAAAATTTTCAATTAGGACACTAACTTTTTTAATTGGGTTTTTTGCTCATCAGGCCGTTAAAGCAACGTGATGATGTGCTTGTTATCTTTCTTTCTTTCTTTTGTAAAAAAATCTTAAACTCCTCCAACCGTTATCATTGGTTGATAGTTGCCCATTATTAATAGTCATTTGCGATAAAATAAATGCAAAATGTTTACATTTCTCTTCTTTCTTCTTCCATGTTTAATTTTTTTTTTTTTTGAAATTCACTTAAAATCAACGAAAATTCATTCAAAGTTTTGGCATTTTAATACTCTAATCACTTTTGACAATTGTTTGATGAGGTTAGTTTTGAAATATGTTGTTTGTCTTCTTAAAAAATATTTCCCATGATAGATTTGTATGTTTAATTTCATGAGTTTTAAAGAGATTTTAGAAAAATTTTACAATGATGAGGCGAATTCGACGTTATCTAGGAGATGATGAGGTGAAAAAAAGAAAAATATCACGTCAAATAAAATGAATAAAAATATTTTTTTACTTAAAATTCAACACATGTCAAAAAAATATCATGTCATTCGATTAATAATTTAACGCTTCAATAACAAAAAAAATAATTAAAAAATATAGGGTTATAGTTATTTTTTTATATAATTTAATGATCAAAATGAATACAACATCTAAAGTTTAATGATTAGTGGTTTAATTTAATTTAATGTATAACATCTTAGATATAGTTATATCGTGCATACAAAATTTACTGCAATATATAATATCTTAAATATGAATGACTTTACAACGTTACACACCGATAATTACTATTAATACCATATATTATTATAAAACACAAATATAAAATTCACAAACGGTTACTGAACTACTATCACAAATTATGTATATCTCATTTATCATTCAATAAATAATATAATAATCAATACTTGATGTGACATAAATATTAAATAAATTAATATATTATAATAAATAATCACGTCCTTTGATCATGGACAACAACAATTATATTCCTTAATTATTAGAATTCAAATCAAACTAGAACTAATAAAAGAAGCATAATGGATTAGCCCCCAAAAAAATTCATGGAGAATGAAATATGAGAACATATAATCTTTTGGGATCCCAGAAAGTTATGAGAGAAGGAAATATGAGACCATGTTCAATGTAGATAAAAATATAAGAAGAAACATAACTGATTCGTGGAAATTATTATATTAAAGAAATAGAGTGGATGACATAAATTAACTTACCTCAATAGTTAAAAGAATCGATGTTATTCTTAAAAGTCAAAGGTGAATTAACACCTTTGAATATGTGATGAAGATATAAAATTGAAAGAAATAAAAGAAGACAAAGGAAATAATTAGTACTAATATAATAATCAACAAAATAGTAAGAATTATTATGGAAGGATACATCCTACCCGACATGTTGTCTACTCAAAAATGGTTCATTAAAGTAGATCCTACATGTACATGATTTCTAACTCATATGCTTTGTTTGCAACATAAATCATAACCTCATGTCATCTCATTTATATGCTTATTCAAAAAAAAATCTAACCGCATAATTTCTAGTTCTCATACTTGTTCAGAAAAAAAAATTTAACCGCATGCTTTCTAGATTACTCTAATAAAATTAAAAGCGCATAAAAATCTTTTCCTTGTGTGTTCTTCTCACAGAACTTCTAAGGTTAGGCTAAGCTCTACCTAGGTTCGATTCTTGAGTTCAATATATGCTGAGTTTAGTTCTAGAGTAACAGGTTCATTTGGATTTAGTTCAATTCAAGGGGACACGTCTCTTTATGTCCGCACGTAAGTGAAAATCATCACAAAGACAATAAGGCGTGTGTCATGGAAGCGATATGCTATCCTACACAATGGTGAAAACCATTACGAAGGTATAACTTCTCACTCTCACTTAAATGAGAAGAGCGATGTTTTAGCTAATTTCATGATAATGCAAGTGCACAATGTGTGAGGAAAAGCGAAAAACACAATCAAACAACACAAAGCTGAGTTCTCAATTCCCTTAAAATTATTGAATCTAAAAAAATAAAAAACCCAATTATTTAGTATAACCATTACGAAGGTATAACTTCTCACTCTCACTTAAATGAGAAGAGCGATGTTTTAGCTAATTTCATGATAATGCAAGTGCACAATGTGTGAGGAAAAGCGAAAAACACAATCAAGCAACACAAAACTGAGTTCTCAATTCCCTTAAAATTATTGAATCTAAAAAAATAAAAAACCCAATTATTTAGTAATTAATCAAATTGTCAGCACAAATTTATTTTAATTAAACAAGTGATCAAAAATTAAATTAAAACGAATTTGTAATTTTCATTGCAAAGACAACTAACTATTCCACTAATGGTATGACTCTCTAAATGTCCCAACGAAGTTGCCAAGTTGTGGAAATGATCTAAAAATTGGATTTAAAAGCTCAATTAATTTAATTTAGGGTTTTCTATTAACATAAAAAATTGATTTAAATGTGATTGAGAACCTAAAAAAGTTGTCATTTTAATGAATATATTTTTAAATATTATTAAAACAACAATTTAAGGTTTGCGTACCAAAAATTAATTTCAGAAGTCAATTACGTGTGAGGAAAAGTAGCACCTCACAACGCCCTAAATCAATACTTAGTCGATTAATTAGTTATCTCTGTAGTGAAACTTACATATTCAAATTCAGTTAATTATAGATCCATTTTAACACATGAAAATTGTTAGCCTTCGAATTTAGAAATGGAAAAGAATTATATTTAACTGTTTTCCATCAAAAAGAAAATGTCTCTCATGCTTTAAACCAATCAATTCTATTTCCAATCAAATAAAATTACATATTCTCTTTCATAAAATCGTTATTAGTCCATATTTCAAATGCATGCACGAATAAAAAATAATAGAAAGAATAAATTAACTATAAATTACCAATCCTTTTAGGAAAAAAAATGATGTTCGATTATTTAAAGACATCAAAATTGAATATTTTATGCATTCTACTGATATTTACTCGATAAGTTTAAATAGACGAACATTTTTTTCTCTTGTACTCAAATTTTATGTGAGATCATATTTTAAGGTTTCACTTAACAGATGCCCTATCATTTTAAAAATCATCGAAAAAGACTTTTTTATTCTTTAAGACAATCGTTTCACAACAATTAGAAATTGAAAGGGTATTATCCTTAGTCTAATTATTCGATTGAATAAAGTTATGCTTATGAGGACATACATATCATGCGAAAATGATGTCATATGACCAAATTTATGTAAACAAATACGTTTAAACTAACCTTTATATATATATATATACGTATGTATATTAGAAAACAGTTTGGCGTACAATATAGGATAAAACGTATATATACATATAGGATGAAAAGCATGTTCAACGTACGAATATAAGTAAGTGCTTATATATATATAAGGCATAAAATAAGCAAATGGCACAATGATTAAGATAACCAAACAGCCCATGTACAATCTAAGTAAACTAAATACAAGGGTTAGAAAATACCAGTAGCAAAGGTACAAATTCCAGCAAGCAAGTCTAAGGCTAAATCAACCACACGTGGAACAGGGCAAATTAAAATGAATACAAGTTGCAAAGCTTAAATAGGTAAGTTCAAAATGTAAAAAGCCTAAGCATAAATTGCATAAAATAGAGGGCGTAAATATAAATATTAAAAGCATATGGGCATAAATGTAAAAGAACATAAGATTAAATAAACAATACAAAATGTCATCACCAATTTTATCCGGACGGTGACACATACGTGTGACACTTTATAATATATAATATGTAGTATAATAATGCGGGCATAATATATAGTGTATATAGTATAGTTTGCATGGTAGTTGTATTAATTAGTATGATAAATAATAATTGCATGTGCATATTTGGTACATTGCATGTTTCATGGTACATTGCATATTATTAGTATTTTAATTCATATTGCATTTCATGTTTCATTGCATGTTATATTAGTATGTATATACTATATAGTTTTAAATAGTTAGTTTCATTGTATTTTATGTATTTATTTATACATGCTTTGCATTTTATCTATATTTTTAATTTTCTGACTGTCGGAGGTCTTCAACGAAAATTATTCTCAACGTGACGTTGGGGACAACCTACTATCTTACCTCCTCTTACTCCATTGCATATGGAAATTAGATTTTGTTGTTGTTGTTTTTTACAAAGTCCCTATCTACTACGCATTTTACACATATATGCATTAAATAAATAAAAAAACACAAAACCACCCTAAATACTACCCTAGCCGGCGGTTTTGGAAGGTTTGGGGGGGGGGGGAGTTTTGCCTTTGCTTTGAAAAGTCAAAGCATTAATATTGTGTGGTTTTTTAGGTGATGATGTCACTTATCCAAGGCAATAAACACAAATTCATCTCCACCATTGATATGCCTTGATCCAATGGCTATGGATGAATGAATCCATGTGAAACAAACACAAAATGATAGGAGCCATTGATGAAGATATGAATCCAAGGGATGCCATGGTGCCATCGACGACTCCACCTCCGGGACGAACAAAGATGAACAATGGAATAACACATTTGAAGTGTTTGGGGTTTTGTTTGGGTGAATTTTCGGTTGAGATAGTTTTGGAGGATGAAGGGTTTTTTTAATGGCTAAAATGAGAATTCATCTAATTTTTTGGCTTTTATATTAGATGACTTTTGGGATTAATTGCTTCATTAAATCACCCCCATTGTATACGTGTTTTTGTTTTGGGATGTAGCTTTTTATTTATGTTATTTAGTACCCAAATGCTTGTAATTCATTCCCCGAATGTTAACTGAGTTCAATTTAATCATTAGTTTCATTTCAATTGTATTGATTGCTTGCTTAAAAGTGTTTAATTCTTAATATTGTTAATTTGTGAATCTTTTAAATTGGTCACTTGTTTAATTGTAAAATAAAACCTTTATTTTTCCTAATCTTTTAATTTGATCACTAAGTATTAATTAGTTCTTTAATTAATCCTTAGATTTTAGGTGCTTTAGTTCTTAATTAAAGCCTTGGTTTAAGTTTCTTAATTAGTAATCAATAAGCTTAGCAATGCTTTTTAGGTTTAATTTATTTAATAAAATTAATTACAAATAAATAAATATAAATTCATAATTGATTAAAAAGGATATTCTTTTATTCCTAAATATTGAAAGGGATAGTCTTAAAATAACTAGACATTCATGTTCAATATTTTTCAAATAAATAAATATTCTATCCAGTCATCACCCCAAAAAATTAAATAGGTTCATTAATTTTAAATAAAAGGGTAGAGGTTCATTCCTACATTTAAATTGCTGAGGATAAGTTGTTTGATTAACATCAAAGGCTTGACCTTCGTTCTTTAAATCAAAGAACATCCTTATTCTTTTAATAATAATTTGTCTAACTTTATCACATTAATTTTCTCTTTTAGATTTTAATAATTGATTAATTCTTTTTAAATTCTTTTAGGGTTGGTAATATTTCATTATTTCGATTAAACAATAAGAAATAACCGCTTTAATTCCGATTAGGGGGTTAGTTTCTTCTTTAATTGGAAATAATAAATATTGTGCATCTATTTTAAAATTTTTAAAATTTTTAAAATATTTTAAGGAAAAGGATCATTAATTTAATAAATATTCAAATTTCTTAATTTTTAATAATTGGAGGTATCAATTTTTGGTGTTGTGGGGTGTTAATCATTCACCAAGTATAATCGACTCTCGAATCCATAATCTCTGAATCGCAGACCAAATTGTATTTTTTAAATTTTTTTATTTAAAAAGAAGTAACCCGGGTTTTCAACCTACCTAATTCCAAAAGTTGATGATGACTCCAAACATTTTAAAATTTTCAACAAATTCGTTTTTTTTATCCTGATTTTCGCAACAATAGAATAAAGGTCGTCGCGACACAAAACAAGATTAAATCGAGTTAAAACAAAACGAGGGCAAGATCGAAGTGAAAACAAATATTATGGATTTGATAAAATTTGTCAAATAAAAATCATAAACTCTAAGAGGACCAAAATAGAATCAAAGCATAAACGATGAGCCAAAATCAAAAGGAAAATGTGTCTAAAATGAAACAATGGAAGGGTTGAAATGATGCAGTGATGCTTTATCCTTATCCATCGGACACTTTTAAGAGAGTATTAAACACGACTACCGAAAAGGCTAGACCACAAGATTTTTAAGGGAAACAGCTGGCTGCATCAGATTACCGATTTTCGTAATATGCGGGAACCAAGACTGATTTGCCTTTTTCTTTCTTTGGGCGATTGTTGGGGATCCTACTCTTGTAAAAGGGAAATTTTTGGGGAGCCCTTGGTATGTTAAAGGTATGGTCTTTGACCTATGACTTATGATTGATCACTTACAAAAGATACAAGATCCCTCTTCCTTTCCTCTTTGGTTTATACCTAAAGCTTTAAGGTGGTATCATTACCTCCCAAAACCGGTTAAGTTTGCTTTTGTGACAAGACCCCCATCCAATAGGTGTTGTATAAAGGTTTCTTTTTGATTTTGGATTTGATCATTCACTTCCTTGCTTTTGTCCATTGGTTAATCCCCATTTTTTCTCGGTTACCCCACCCTTGATCTCTCTCGGCCACCCCCATGCTAACCTTTTATTTCTTCATTTTTTCTCTCAACTTAGTCCACCGCATCCCTCAACTGAATTGGTATTATCTCTTCATCTACATTTTTATTCTCTTTTGTCTGGCTAGCGTTTTCCTTTCCCCTTCATCAATGGCCGAAGAAGTTCTCCACCTAATGGGCCAACTCTCCTTCACTGAGGAGGAGGCTGCTGTGTTCGAGACCCCTCGTGTCATCCGCCATGAAGACCTTGAGGTTATGGATTGTGGCCGAAGTCATCACCTCCAAGTGTGTTGATTTTTCGTTCGGTTTAGGGGCCTTCCAAGCTCATAGAAGCTACTTTTTTGTTCTCAAACATATTCCTTTTCAAATTTGTTTCTTTGTCGGACAAGCAAGTGACTATTCGTAGGTCTCAATGGAGTTTCGACGGTGATCTCATGGCCATTTGCATCTATGACCCTACTTTTAGCATTAAAGAGTATGATTTCTCGACGTTTCCTATCTGGATCAGGATTTTCGACCTCCCTCTTGGGCTAATGAAACAAGCCTTTGGTATTAAGGTCGTCTCCACTATTGGTACAGCGATGGCCGTTGATCTCCGTAATGGGGATGACAGAATGGGAGCACACTTGCACACCTGGGCTGAGATCGACATCAAACACCCGTTAAGGAGATGCTTGAACATTTGAGTGCGAACAGATGGACAACCGAGAAGTTGCCTCTTAAAATACAAGAGTTTACCAAACTTTTACAACTGGTGCAACATTATTGGGCACACGATCATTGAATGCTGACCTACATTGCTAACCGTTAAGAGGTCCTACAATACATGGATTGCCTGCGAGTCTACAAGCCCAAAGAACAAGCGATCAATAACAACTCGAGGAGAAGGGGGCTTTTCTATGTGGAGCAAGAATCGACCTTTGAAAAGTTTTACCTTGGGTAACACTCATAGGACTCCTCAGACGCTGTCGTTACAAGTTACCGATGACCCGAGCTATGCCTCAAACAGCTGGCTGAGAATGTTGCCAAGAACGAAAAGAGGGCCATAGAGGAAAAGAAAGCCATACCGAATCAAATCTTATATGTGGCCGACCCTAGAGCAATCGGGCAAGGGGAGCAACAACAATATCTTACGGTGGTTGACTTCGTTTCCTCAATCAATGTCAAGAGGAAGAATGGAGAAAAACATAGTGGAAGAAGAGGACCAAGAAGATGCATGGTAAATCATACACGGTGGGAACTGAGTTGTAGAGTCGTTCTAGTCGAAGATGAGGGGGACACGTTTGAAGCCCTTAGTGAGAAAGGTGATAACATTCTACCTGCGGTGGAGGCTTTGAAGCAACCTTGTCGATCTCCATGTGTATCTTTTGCTGGAATTGTTGAGGGTTTGGGAATCCATCGACAGTTCATGAACTTAGAATGTTAGTCTCCACAAAAAACCTAAAGCTTATTTTTATTTCTTAATCAAGAGTTTACAAGCATAAAACAGAGAGGCTTATGATTAGGCTAGGAATGTCAAGTTGTTTTGTTGTGGAAAATCAGACTCTTATACTGGCCTACTTTTGTTATGAAAGGATGATATTAATGTCTCCCTTTTTGGTTACTCACATACGTGTATTGATGTTGAGGTCTTTTAGAATTCTTCTCACTTTCGTTTCACTGGGTTTTATGGTAGTTGTGTTAGGGGAAGAAAAAAAGATAATTGGGAACTTATTAGCCATTTATCATGCACTTTTACGATTCCATGGATAATAAGAGGTGATTTTAATGAAACCCTTCACCCCCGACAAAAAATGGGAGCACCTAGAAGACTAAGTAGATATCGATGAGTTCAGGGAAACACTTTATTGAGTCGACCTTTGGGATGTCAAGCCCAAATCTGGATGATTCACTAGGAAGGAAAACTAGGAGGAAACACATTCGAGAAAGAATTGATCGCTTTGTGGCTAATCAAAGTTAGCTCCAAACTTTTAAAGATTGTAGGGTGACCACTGAAGTCTCATGCTATTCCGATCATGTTATTGTTATTGATCCTTTCAACGTCCATACCCTGAATTCCTACTGACAACATGAAGATTACTTCAAGTTTGATCCGTTCTGGGAAATAGAGGATAGTTGCAAAAAGATGGTGAGTGAGACTTGAAAGGACACGATAGGGCCAACAACTAACAAAATTATGGTAATTGGTCAAAGATTGGAACCTTAGGAAAAATCATTAATCTAAGGCAAAAAGGAGGAAAGGAAGACCTGATCACATATCAAAGCTCTTGAAGAACAAATAATCATGGACCACTCAATTGAAAAGCTTTTGCAAGTCAAACAAGAACTAAAAGCCTTAATTGATAAAGACGAGACCTACTAGATGCAAAGATCAAGAGTTGTTTGCCTCAAGGATGGAGATATGAATACTTCTTTTTTTCATGCCCAAGCTAACAACAGGAGGAAAAAGAATAGAATTGTGGGGTTGGAAGATAATGAAAGGCGATGGATGGAACAACAAGGTAAGTTCTTCGACATTGCCACTAAGTACTTCACCTTGCTCATCAACTCTTCAAGGGTAAAACCTCCTAGTACAATCCTCAATGTCATGGAGAGATGTTTCTCAATAGATGACAACACAATCCTTATGTGGGAGTTCACTGCAGAGGAAGTTCTCATTTCCTTCTCTCAAATGAACCCAACCAAAGCTTCAGGTATTGGTAGTCTCTCTAGTTCCTTTTATAACTCTTTTTGGGATATTGTTGGTTCTGATCTTATTTCACTTTGCCTTGACTTGTTAAATGGTCTAATTGATTTTGAAACGGTTAATAAAATGATCATTGTCCTTATAGAAAAAAAAACAATCCTAGAACCATGAAACACATTAAGCCTATTAGTCTTTGCACAATTATATTTAAGATAATGTCAAAATGATAGTCAATCGTCTTAAACCTTTATGTCTAAGTGTATTGTGATCAACAAATGTGCATTCGTTCCATGAAGGAGAATCTCTTACAGCTTACTTGTTGCTCATGAGCTCATCCATTATCTTAATGTCTTAAAAAACAGACCTAAAAATGGGTCGCTCTCAAATTAGATATGCAGAAAGCTTATGATAGATTTGAATAAAACTTTTTGTTTGCAATTATGGAACGATTAGGCTTTAATGAGCCTTTCATTGCAATCATTAACAAGTGCATTTGCTCAGTTTCATCTCAAGTTAGGATTAATTGCCAACTCTTAAATTCCTTCACCCGGAGAGGGGAATCAGACAAGGAAACTTTCTCTCCCCATATTTGTATCTCTTTTGTGCATAGGGATTATTAATTTTACTGAACGACGCTCACCACAAAGGGGTGATTAAAAGGGTTCATGCCAACATCAGAGGCCCGTAACTCACTCACCTCTTTTATGCTGATGATAGCCTCATCTTCTTCAAGAACTCGAAGGGGTAAGCCCAAAAGATCAAAAGTCTTCTTAGCATATATAAGAAAGCCTCCAGAAAAAAATATTAACTATGATAAGTCAAGAATTTACTTTCGCAAAATCACACCCTAGGAGCACTGGGACAACTATCTCAGGATCTTTGCAGTTGCTGAGAAAGAATAACCAGGCGACTATCTTGGTCTGTCTTTGGTGATGGGTAAAGGGAAGATCAATACATTCAGTTTTGTGAGAAACAAAATCGCTAAACGTGTCCAGGGTTGGACTAAGAATCTGCTCTCCTTTGGAGGCCAATAGGTTTTCCTCAAGTCAGTAACGTAAGCCCTCCCCACTTATTACTTGTCATGTTATTTACTCTCAAAAAGCATCATTGAGGACATCATCTCACGGATTCGTTCTTTCTGGTGGTCTAGAAAGCAAGACAAGAGAGGTTGGGCAATGGTGTCATGGGAGAAAATTTGCAGAGCCAAGAGGGAAATTGGTTTAGGCTTCGGAGACCTTAAATTTTCTACGTTGCTTTGCTTGGTAATCAAATCTGGAGGATTATTCATGATCCTAACCCTTTAGTAGAGAAAGTTTTGAAGGAAAAATATTTCCCAAATCAAGGTCTCATTAATGCCAAACTCGAAGATCAGACATCCCATGTATGGGCTAGCATCTTCAAAGTCAATAAGGCTCATAAAGAAGGTTTCTTCTGGATAGTAGGTTTCGACGATCATACAAGGTTATTTGAAGATACTTTAAAGGACTCCTCCCCAATTTGTTGGATAAACTCCTATGTCGACAACGTTAATAACCCTATTAAATGCTCAGATTCCATGCTTCCCGGGGAACCAATACGAGATGAAGGTAAGACAAGGAGAGTTCTCTCACCGGAGGATACACATAAAGTTCTAAGTACGTTGATTGCCCCATCTCGTGTTGGGAAACTAATCTGAAGCCACCACTCATCGAACTGCTTCTCGGTAAAATCATGATGTAATTGGTTACTACCCCAGAAGGGATCATAAGAGATAATGTTATTTTGAAAATACTATGAAGAAAATCAAAGTGTTGTTCATGTTCTTCGCCTCTGAGTAAAAAATCCATTCGTTGAAGAAGCTTTGTTGTGCCGAATATCATGGTAATAACATCGACTATCATTGTTGATAGTAAAAATGAAGAAAATACATTATTTTTCGATCCTCTTTACTTCCTCTATATAAATTTCCTCATTGATTTTCGATCCTCAGAGACCCTAAGAGATCCATTCAAAACACTCCATAAATCCTAAGGTTTCTTATTTGATTTTGGGTTTTCTAGCCACTAACCTAGTATTTTTTAAAGAGCTTAAACACAAAAAAGAAGATAAAAGGCCAAAATATACCTTCAAAAATCTTTGATATATTAATTTACCTTTGAACTAAATAAAAGTTTTTCCTTGCTTTACTTAGTTTCTATTCTTTCTCTTTGTTTATCTCTGAAAATTGCTAGCCCCCTTTTCATTTTTCTTTTCTCTCTCATCTACATATTCCCTCGTAGATTTCAGAATGATAATATTTTAATCTCTTGTTTTTGTTCTCTCGTTCTTGCATATAAGATGGGAGGAAGAATCATTATTTCCTCAGTGATCTGTCTAATGTGGCTTCATCTAAGGGCTAAGAGAACATATCAAACGTGTTTAGTGTCTTTCGAGAAGAAAGCCAATTATCATCTTCCATTATCATGACAGAGAGAGACTAGGGCTCGCCCGAACTGTAATACCCTAAAACTCAAGTAAGTAGTTTAGGTCAACCTGAGACTCATAAGTCGAGCCTAGTAGACCTCTTTGAATTGTTTACACTAAATTGAGTTGGAATTGGGCTTGTGTTGGGCTCAAGAATTTGAGTTTGATGATGATTTTAATATGAGATAAAAAAGAGGGACCAAACTGCAATTATCTCATTGCTTAAGTCAAAGGATGAAAACCCCTTATTTTAGAAGATTTTCATGTAAACCACTCTCCTAAGCTTACCAAACACTATTCCTTTCTCTTTATCTTTCTCTCTTTTTCTTCTCGTAAGTTTAAGGAGAAAAGGTAGAAGCTTTAAGGATTTCAAGTTTGGTTTGGCTTAACCAAGGTAAGAATATTAATCCCTATCCATCAAGCTTCAATTTAAGCCCCATATCTCAAGTTTTAGTTATATTTTCACAAAAAGGGTTTTAAGAAAAGTTATGAGAATCAAGTGATTCTAGCCATTTTTGGTGGACTTAAGTTATAGAGAGTGATTTTTTTTTTTAAATCTAAGCACCTAGTTTAGTTGGTAATTCATTTCTTTCCTTGATTAGAGAAGGAGGTAGGGGAAAGCTCTAAAGTTAGAAGAAATGAGAAATTAACAATTGGCTAATTTAGAGAGAAATTTCAGTAGCTTAGACCCAAGCTAACATATTTACAACTCTTTCATACCCTTTGTGGGTCATTAGAAATGAAACATTAACTTAAGAGTTGAGTTGAAGCATGTTGAGTTATTTTCATGGTAGATTAAATGTTTTAGTGTTATAATAAGTTTCAAAGCCTTATTTGTGACCCATTAGTATCACATAAAACACTAATAATTATTTAGAACTCTAATAGAACAATTTGGGCAAGTTTGAGTGATGTTTTTAAGCCCAAGTATGGCATTTTCGAGTGGGGTTATTAGTACTATAAGAATAGTATCGATACTTCTCTTTAATTAGTGTAAAATTAGTTTAAGTTTAAAAAGGAGTATCGATACTCATTATATGAGTATTGATACTGGGGTATTGCTTTTGAAACCCATGGCTTGGCATCGAGACCAATTTAACAGAGGACATTTTTGGTATCAGTACATAAGGGAGTATCAATATTCTCCATAGGAGTATCGATATAGAGTTTATTTTCAAAACATCGAACCAAAAATTGATATCGATATCCTGGGTAGTATCAATATCTTAGTTTATAAGTATCGATAATGTCAGAGAATAAAGGCACCACCCTTTTTCTTTTTAGTTGAAATTAGAAGTAAAATATCGGTACCCAAGGGGGAGTATAAATACTTAAGGGTTAATACCAATACCGAGGGGTTAATATGGGTACCAACAAACATTTTGAGGAATTAATTTCAAGAGATTATAAGAGGGCAATAAGATTTCCCAAGAACTCCATAATTTCTCTCTAATAAGACTTCAAGTGAGAACAAAAATAATGTCTAATTACATTAGAAACAAGATTAATTAGAGGAGATAAAACTAGCCTTGTTTGAACACTCGAGAAACGATGTGGACACCTTAATCACTTTAGCAAATGATATTAGTATCGAGAAAATAGTTTCAGTCCAGATATCCTTAGGTAGTGCACGAGGCACTTTAAACTGATTAACTAGGATTCAAGTCCCGACACTCGCGAGGGATGGGTTAGTTGAGGGTGTAGTGTCCGATATAGAGAATATGACCCACATCCTCGGTAGACTAGAGGGGTGCTTGAGCTCCAAGATACAGAACCCTCAGCTGTACCATGATGTCTACCATAAAGAAGAGAGTGAATATACGAGTATACTCACTATTATATTTTGCTTGATAGCTTGAACATTCGATGAACACATTTAGTATGGTTTAGTTGTTAGTGTGGTACTAGGCTAGTGAGCTCAACGTTTGGAATTCGTTTCCTTACCAGATTAGCAGGAGGAGAATTCAATGAACCTTTTGAGCAACCAAGATCCCGACCGAGTTCAGAACATAGTACATCTCGAGTTATTTCTTTAGAGGGCATATATTATTTATAGACCCTGTTGTATATTCAAGTAGTAACCTTATTTGGAAAGTGGTATGTATATTTTGATATATTTATTTTTGGGAGCTCCCCGATGCAAAAATTTATTTATATTTTATGGATGTATTTCTTTATCAAAATGATTGTTAAAATGGTTGTTTTTCATTAAGAAATTAAGAAAGATTTGGGATAGCCACTTTAGTGGTTTCGTGTGATATTCTAATCGGTTGATTGTGTGTCGTACTAGTTTAGGGTGTTATATTCAGTGGTATCAAATGATGGGTTTAGATGTTCCTAGGACTCGCGAGTCAGAGTCAGTAAGAGTATATGAGTATACATGGCTATAGGGAGTTAAGAGTACTTCTACGTTTAAAATAGTGATAGTGAATCCTTGTATTGTTCTAATTTCAGAGTTTAGACGTGGATAGGGGCCCATGACATAGTCATGAGGGTAAGCATGAGAGTAGAGCTTCCTTAGTAGGCAATTCCATGGATGAGTTTGTACGAGATACCTAGTTTAGAGAGCTTGGGGGCGTGGGGGTTGATGAGGCAACCTTTTTTAGAGATCTGACTTCAACCCTGAGACGTATAGCTAGAGTCATTCTCAGAACACCTGTTACCCTATCTACCCAGTTAACTCTGTTAGCCCTTCTCACCGTAGCACCGCAGGAGTCCCTAGCTGAGAGGCTTCGGAGATACCGAACCACGAACTTCTTTGACTCATGAGATGATAGCCAGGTAGCGGTCGACTAGTGTCTGAGAGAGAGACCTTTAGAACCCTTTTTCAGCTACACCTCACCCTTGGGGGTATGCTGGAGTGTGTCTCCTACCTTCTGAAGAGTGATGCCATTGATTAGAGGGAGATAGTCAAAATGTCGTTAGAGCTTGAGCGACCAACCTAAGATCATTTCTTGGAGGAGTTTCACCTGAATTATTTGGGATAGGCTCACATGGACGATTTGAGGGATCAGTTTGTGCATCTAACCTAGGCGAATCGATATGCATTTAAGTATGAGGTAGAGTTCCTCATAATAAGTTGATACATGCCAGAGTTAGTCTCTTCGGAGTATCATCGCTACAGAAGGTTCATGGAGGGCTTACATTGGATATTCTGACCTATCTGGCTACCGACTCGATGAGAGTGTTCGTCGAGTTAGTCCGTAGACAAAAATAATATAGAATGTTCTTAGGGGGATTTCAATGCCACCGACATGATTTCAGTTCGAAATAGATGTTAAGTGTATATACTATATTTTCTACCCTTTTAATCATAATTATTGTTAGACATAAGCCCATTTTACTTTTATAATTAGTCATTCATGCATGATTTCATAGTTTCCTTCACCGTTAAGTTTATATTATATTTTGGTTGGTTTTTGTGGAAAAGACACTGCTGATGGGTGTTAATTTGTGTAGGTTTGGGATTACCTTGGCAAGAAGGAATTGTCGTGGCATTGGAAGCTAACTTATAGAGGGTTTGCAGAGTTGATTACCGCACGAAAAACAAGGAAAAACCCTAAAAATTTGGATATCCACGCATAATTTAAGGAGATAAAGAAGTCTGATTTGCAAAGAATTTGAAGATAAAGATAAAAGAGATTTATTACCTCTTTTATTCCAATTAAAACTCATCCTCATCAATAACCAATTTGACCTAATCATCTCCTATAAATATCAATCAAATCACAATATACAAGGGGTGTCCGACTAGCAAGAAAATCTGAGAGTTGATCGCACATATTCTTCCTTGTTTTCTTTTCAATTCATGTTTGGCAATTATTCTTGTATTTCATTTGCACCCAGCCATGAACTAAACTAAATTAGCTTGGGTTATTGGGTTTTTGTGGTTGTGTGAAAATAGTTGGATTTGTTTAAGTTCATTGAATTCAAAGTTTGTTTATTCTTGGTTCTTAATTTGATTTTCGAGTGAATTAGGATAGGATCTCAGAAATTATCCATTTATCTAATATCAGGAGAGTTAGATTCAAGAAACGAATGAGCATGATCTTCATTCTAATGAATATTGATGAAGGTTGATCCATCTTAGGGATAAGATTCAAATTTCAACGGCTAAAAGGAGCGTAAGATCAGTTGTTGTTCACCCATGGTTAACGCAATGATGTATCACCAAGGCATGCACAATTAATTGGTTCTTTGGGTTAGGGATAATAAAAAGACATTGAAGAATACTTCGTCGAGCTTTGAAGGGAGGATCACAGTTGCTACGACAATTGAATCATTGTCACGATAAACGAGTTACCTCGGCAATCAGGTGCTCAAACCATTCATACAGTCACAAAAAACTGTTAGAGTATGCCCAAAGACCAATCATATGATGACTGTAATAATACTTTTATTTACCGATTTTATTGAATAAAGGCATTGCCGCTATTATTTTCATTTATATATATGTGTTTAACATAAACTAGAAGATAATAAGTCCATATAATGACATAATTGTTATTATTAAAAGATCCATAGTCAAGTATTATTATGGGCATGGACAATAATAATACACTTAAGACTAACATGTTATTGATTGATGACAATGAGTTGTCATTGACATAGAGATATCAGAATTGATACATGATTATATTGTTAGAGAACAATGTATTGGATTGACCAACCATGAGCATATGTCTTGGATTATTATGTGACAGTCATAACATTGCTCATGGTGATGACTATATGTATGATCCTCAGACTTGGGATAAATAATATCCCAACATATATTGTTGTATGTTTTGATACAGCTAAACAAGCTCCGTAATTGGTTTCTCTATAAAGACTGTTATTAAATATATCTCAATATATGTAGCGGGTGTGTATGATTAGGATATGATTTGTCCTTCCTGCATAATAGGAAATATATCATAGGCCACTTGATTGAGTAAGACTATAAACGCATGGCCATGCTCGAATAAGTTGATATGAGATATCATAAACTATTCGTTAATTAAAGTCTACTCTAGATATCAAGAAACAATAGATGGGCTATACAAGTGTGACTATTCCAAGACTTGTGCCTATTCTAGATATAAAGGACATAAGGATGTAATACATAAAAGAGTAATCACCAAGATGATATGTCGAATCATATTTTCTTGTAACTTAGGTGACAATGATATATTGCTAGATGTCACTCATTGTATGTAATATTAGAATTGTTCTAATAATTACTGCTAACGTTACAATAACCTACAAGGTCACACCTAGGATTGAAATGAGCAAAGATGTACAATTTGTTGTACGTTACTAAAATATATATCTAGAGTTAATTAAATATATTTTTTAATAATCCTGAATATTTAATTTTAATTAATTAAATATAGATTTAATTAATTTGAAATAATAAAACCCTGTTATGATTAGGGTAACTTGGCTATAAAAGGGTGTGTTAGGTCTAGCAGCCGTTTTACACAACACACTCAAAACCTTCAGCCGTTTTCTCTCAAAAAGAGTTTTGGGGAAAACAAAGATTGCTCTCAATCGGGTGAGCTGAGTAGAGGCCGAGACGTGATTTCGTGGAGGCTTAAGATTCGAACCGATCTATACCACCAGTATTCACTGTTGTCCTTGCTGTTTTTCAAGGAACCCACTGTAAGTATTCACATCTCTTCCTCCCGATTTCAGTTTTTCAAACTTGGATCGCTGGTGAGACCGTCGAGTTTTATTTACGCTGCTCCATGGGGTGCGCCGACGGCCCCAACAGTGGCATCAGAGCCACTTGTACGATCTGATTTTGGGTTAAATTTTTGGTTGATGCAATATATATGAGATGCATGTTCTAGTTTTATCGATTTCAGTAAATATGTTGATATCATTGTTCGAATCGATATCCACAACGATTAATATGTTAATTTGTTAATATGTTTTTCAATCAATTTGTGGTTGGATGATCTATGGGAGTGCGATAGCAGATCGCGTTTAGTAGTGGAACAATGGTTGTTTCGATGTAGAAAACCTTCGGGATTGAAAATCCCAAAAAACCGATTCTGTTGATAATTGTTATCAAATCATGATGTTTATCCATGGAAACAGAAGTACTGTTTTTCAAAAAAATCCTACCAGCCGTCGCGGAACGGCCGGTAGGGGCTCTGCCCCTAGACCCCGCAAGGGGTTTTGCCCATTGACCCCTTATCATCAGTACAAATTGAAGGCCCATATTAATATTTTTAACAAAGGCGTAACAACGTGTATATATATATGATATGTTTGTTTTGCACGGTGTTTGATATGCATGGTTATAGCCCTTGTTCAATTCACAATGGTTTATTTTGAAATACGGTCTGTGTAACCCCCACAGACCGATAAGGGTAACCAAATCCGATCCGGGGTGTCACATTAGGGCCACCAGAGCGACCCATTGTAAAAATAACAGAAAATTTAAAACTTTTTATCAGAACATGCAAACTTATAAAATCATTTGTCACTATTTAAAAATAAAACAGATTTCCAGACTCGTATATAAATCAAAATACAATTACATGCCCCCTAATCACATGTACCATTCTCTACAACAACGCCGGAAGAACTCCCTTAGTGAAATCGATAGATGCACTGGTACAATTCTTTTAACCTGAAAAGGTGAGTAATAGAGTGAGCTTTGGAAAGCTCAGTAATACAGAACTACCAGATGATGCTGAAGAACGTGCATATACAGATAAACATATTTTTCCTTATCGATTCAGACATTTACAGATCTTTATACTGAGCAGAGATTCTACGGATATTTCAGGTAGTAACGAACAATGAGCTTTCAGTTCAGAGAAATATTTCGGATGACTGAGTTCAGGAGATCAGAATAGGTTTTCTAGTGTATTCCCAAAAACCATGTAACTTTTCAGATCTTTTTAAAACATATATATATATATATATATACCCCCATCCCAACACAACATAATGTGTAGGTTCCCCAGAACCATACACCCAACCCAACAAAACATATAAGGCCCTGAGCACAAAGCCGAGGAACCTGCGGAACTTCTTCCTTCAACAATACCCCCCATTTAAAACATTTCTCCGTCGGTAAACGGAGATATAAAAAATCAAAACATAATTCAGATCAGAACAGAATCCAGATTAGGAATCAGAACATATGTTACAAACCCATGTTGATTTCTTTATCACTAAGCACAGAACTTGTAATTTAATTCTAACAATCCCTCAATTTCTTATAAAAATCATCTGAACCATAATCAATTACTGACCCCTTTTACCGTTTTCAGATCGAGTGCAGAAACTAATTAACTACACAAATGAGACCAACATTATCTTAATCATGCATTACCAATATTCACATGTTCCATAAAGCATAAAGAGGTAGTAAAGTATTACCTCGATTTTCGTGCAATACTGATCGACCATAAAAATTCCATTCGAATGCCTTTGATCTTCAATTCAATTTCCAATAATACCTCAGATACATATCAACATAAATTATATCAGAAACGGAGCTTAATTGCGATAAACGGATCGAATCGGGTGACAAATCAGTGATAGATGGCTTACCGGTTTCAAATTTGGAGAAACAGACTTCGGATTCGAATTCAGAACGTCGAAAGCATAAAATATGACTTTTCAGAAATTTGGAATTTTTGGTCAAAATCAAAGTCAACGGGTTTGACCGGTAATTTCGAGGTCTTCGGGTTCGAATTTCAAAAAAACGGATAGCAGAATCGGATTTGGAACGTCGAAAAATGTCAGGATAGGTATACTCGATCAAAAACAAAGGTCGTTTAATGCTCGGTCAAAGCCAGTCAAAGTTTTGGTCAACAGTGGTCAACGCCGGTCAACGGTCAACGGGTCGGGTCAACGGGTCGGGTCGAGTCAACGGGTCGGGTAAACGGGTCGGGTCGGGTCAACGGGTCGGGTCGGGTTGTGTTCGGTCAAACCGGTCAACTATGCACCAAAACCGGTCAAACCGGTCATTTTTTTCTTCCCCACGCGCAGTGGCGGAGCGTGGGGGCGCGTGAACAGTGCTAAAATCTCGGAAAAATTTCCAAAAAATTATTTTGAGCGATTTCGAGATACTTACAAAGCTCGGTTCATAATTTTGAACGACGGAGAGCTCGATTTCAACAAATCGAAAACTTTGACCGCTTCACCTCCTCACGCGCCGTCGTCGACGGAGACCAAGGATGACAACGGCAAACTCGGAACGATGCAACGAACACGATGGTGCGGGAGGTGTCGTAAACGGATGACCCGATCGTCGTGAATCGATGAACAACCAACTAAAACTGAGTTATTACCGACGATACTTCCGACTGAAATTCACGACGAACGGCGATGATTCACGACGAAAGGTTTGAGGGGTTTTGTTCCCCGGATGATAACGAACACGATGGTTGTTTCGGCTCGTCGTTTGGAGGTCGGACGGCGAGTAGATCGGAGTTGGAAGTTGGGTTGCTGGAGAAGGGAAATCTGGAAAATTTCCAGAAAACATACGGGGTGGAGAGATTTATAATTCTCTCCAAAATAAAAATGGTTAAATCATGGGTTTAGCCACTGAATTTCCTACACTTCTTAAAACGGTCTGCCAACTTTGAAATCTTACAATTTAATCCCCTGTTTCTTTTAAAATACCAAATTAAATCCATCACTTTATAATTTCTAAATTTTAGCCCCTAAATTGGGGTGTTACAATTCTCCCCTCCTTAAAAGAATTTCGTCCTCGAAATTCATTAATGTCACATAATTGCAGAAATGAAACTTCCATCAGTTCTTTCATATCTTTCATGTTGCTTTTATAGAAACACAGATCCTTCACTAATCCTTAACCAGTTGAGTATACATTCTTATCAGAATTTTTCCTCATTTCAATAAAAGAATCTGAACGAAATTTTCTCGAGTAATCAATCTCTTCAGAATTCTCCCTCAGTCCAAGTAAATAATCAAAACAACTTTATCCTTGTGAAATCAATTCAGCCTTGGCTACGTGAATAGGCTCATAGAGTAGTAGCATATCCCAATTTTATTTCCAGAGTCGAGTCAGAATTTCTCAGATGAATAACCCTCACATGGCTCGTGAGGTACTTCACAGCGTTTAGACAGATGTTACTGGTATTCCTTTTTTTACAAGTATAGCCTTAACGGATAGAAACTTTGGTTTACTCGTTACAGATAGGGACTCAGCCTTGGAGATCCAGCTCAGAGAGGTACGATTGCAGTCTAGAGGCATGTACTGATCAGACATATTTTGACATTCGACCGGCTGGTCTATCTTGAAAAATTTTAACTCAAACCATAGCTCTGATACCACTAAATGTAACCCCCACAGACCGATAAGGGTAACCAAATCCGATCCGGGGTGTCACATTAGGGCCACCGGAGCGACCCACTGTAAAAATAGCAGAAAATTTAAAACTTTTTATCAGAACATGCAAACTTATAAAATCATTTTTCACTATTTAAAAATAAAACAGATTTCCAGACTCGTATATAAATCAAAATACAATTACATGCCCCCTAATCACATGTACCATTCTCTGCAACAATGCCGGAAGAACTCCCTTACTGAAGTCGATAGATGCACTGGTACAATTCTTTTAACCTGAAAAGGTGAGTAATATAGTAAGCTTTGGAAAGCTCAGTAATACAGAACTACCAAATGATGCTGAAGAACGTGCAGATACAGATAAACATATTTTTCTTATCGATTCAGACATTTACAGATCTTTATACTGAGCAGAGATTCTACGGATATTTCAGGTAGTAACGAGCAATGAGCTTTCAGTTCAGAGAAATATTTCGGATGACTGAGTTCAGGAGATCAGAATAGGTTTTCTAGTGTATTCCCAAAAACCATGTAACTTTTCAGATCTTTTCAAAACATATATATATATATATATACCCCCATCCCAACACAACATAATGTGTAGGTTCCCCAGAACCATACACCCAACCCAACACAACATATAAGGCCCTGAGCACAAAGCCGAGGAACCTGCGGAACTTCTTCCTTCAACAATACCCCCCATTTAAAACATTTCTCCGTCGGTAAACGGAGATATAAAAAATCAAAACATAATTCAGATCAGATATCATAACAGAATCCAGATTAGGAATCAGAACATATTTCAGATCAGATGTCAAAACAGAATTCAAATCAGAAATCAGATAAAATATTCATATAAGTAGGGAACACACTAGAGTTTCCAGATATTATTTAGAGATACAGGATAATCTTATCGGGCAGAGAAACGCAAATCTTCAGTTTACCAATAGAATGCCGGAAATTAGAATCACTATTAGAAGAGTTTGTTAACTGACAAAATCATCGGTTATTCAGGATATGATTCATCGGGATCATCTTATTCGTACACTTTTCTGAAGCTCTACGAGATTTGAAGGTATTCAGAATCTTTACAATCTATGACGATTAATCCGATTATCGAACAACTCCAGATGAATAGCTTTTAGAACCAATACTTACCAACTTGTCAATTCATTAACCTTTCAGGGTATTTACTCTTTAATACCAAATATTCTTATCCACAAATCATCATCTGAGTCATCACTGAATAGATCTTAAGGAGACAAGCAAATATTCTAATGGTCTTTATTTTATTTCCATGTTTCAACTATACCATGAAATGCTGACGTACTTGATTTGTGGTTCATAATCCATAAGGATGATACATCATATAAGTTCATCCGAGTTTTCAAACTTATTCCAATCTCTTACTTAATCCTCAGTTATTGAGGTTACTTAGTTCATTTAACATTCAAGTCCAATCCAGTTACTTCGGGATTTTCCAGAATAATTTAAACGTTCCTGAATTTCAGATACATGTTGTACTTCAATTCCATTCAATTTGGTCTTCGTGGTTGATTTGTCGAACAAACGTCCAATTCCTAGTACTGAATACGATCTAGATCTGAATACTTCCAAAATTTGTCATCGAGCCAAACTTGAGAAGACGAACACATGTTCCAGTAATATCTATGTCATTCAGGTATTGATATAGCTTTAGGGTTGATCTACTCACTTAAATTATTTTCCATTACCTTTAAAGGTAGTCCAATACCCATGCTTACTTGGATTCCTTAATTAATCCAATACATTTACTTAATTTAGGCCATAAGGGTATTTTGGTAATTTTGATGTTCAATTTTATTCCATTCATTTAAGAGCTCGAGGATATTCAATCATTCCTGAGCTTGGTGATATTCTTGGGTCATTTCCATTACAGGGGTATTTTGGTCATTTTATAGATCCACAGTATTTCAATCTTTTTCCTTCATCCGGTCTTATTATTTAATTCTAATTTATCATCTATTTCAGCCCATTTGAACAATAATGAAAAAAGAGCACCCTCCGATAAATTGTTCTTCAGGTATTTACTCATAACTCAGATATTTTCGGGTCAAGTGCCTTCTCGGATTTTACAAACGCAATATTATGAATTTTTCTTTACAAAGACAGAATATTAATAATTAAATTTGTACTTAATCGAGTTAAGTACAAATCCTCAAAGTACTTTCTCCTTCAGGGTCAACTCTGACTATTTTACCTCTCAAGGGCATTTTCGTAATTTCTTAACCAGATAATTTCGATATTATCTCTTAACGAAAATAATATAATATAGAGATCCTATGATTAATTGCTTCCTCGAACATTCTTTGATCTTGAAATAATTCCTTAAAAGGCTTATAGTATCTAGCATAAACCTTCTTGGGGTTAAAAACCGGTTATCCATAATTTCCAAGTAAAACTAACATTTCTTATGCACATCAATAGTTTTAGCAGATCAATAATTCTTTTCAGATTTATTAATCCACTTCCAGAGACAATTCTTGTCATTTTCCAACTTAAGGGTATTTTCGTAATTTTACCCTACCGGAGTATTATCATAATTTCCCATCCAAGTACCTTTAACCTTTAACCTTTGATGAAATAAACTATAAGTTACAAACCCATGTTGATTTCTTTATCACTAAGCACAGAACTTGTAATTTAATTCTAACAATCCCTCAATTTCTTGTAAAATTCATCTGAACCATAATCAATTACTGAACCCTTTTACCGTTTTCAGATCGAGTGTAGAAACTAATTAACTACACAAATGAGACCAACATTATCTTAATCATGCATTTACCAATATTCACATGTTCCATAATGCATAAAGAGGTAGTAAAGTATTACCTCGATTTTTGTGCAATACTGACCGACCATAAAAATTCCATTCGAATGCCTTTGATCTTCAATTCAACTTCCAATAATACCTCAGATACATATCAACATAAATTATATCAGAAACGGAGCTTAATTGCGATAAACAGATCGAATCGGGTGATAAATCAGTGAAAGACGGCTTACCGGGTTCAAATTTGGAGAAACGAACTTCGGATTCGGATTCAGGACGTCGAAAGCATAAAATATGACTTTTCAGAAATTTGGAATTTTTGGTCAAAATCAAAGTCAACGGGTTTGACCGGTAATTTCGAGGTCTTCGGGTTTGAATTTCGAAAAACAGACAGCGGAATCGGATTTGGAACGTCGAAAAATGTCAGGATAGGTATACTCGATCAAAAACAAAGGTCGTTTAATGCTCGGTCAAAGCCAGTCAATAGTGGTCAACGCTGGTCAACGGTCAACGGGTCAACGGTCAACGGGTCGGGTCAACGGGTCGGGTCGGGTTGTCACCGGTCAAACCGGTCAACTATGCACCAAAACCGGTCAAACCGATCATTTTTTTCTTCCCCACGCGCAGTTGCGGCGCGTGGGAGCACGTGAACAGTGCTAAAATCCCGGAAAAATTTCTAAAAATTATTTTGAGCGATTTCGAGATACTTACAAAGCTCGGTTCATAATTTTGAACGGCGGAGAGCTCGATTTCAATAAATCGAAAACTTTGACCGCTTCACCTCCTCACGCGCCGCCGTCGACGAAGACCAAGGATGACACCGGCAAACTCGGAACGATGCAACGAACACTATGGTGCGGGAGGTGTCGTAAACGGATGACCCGATCGTCGTGAATTGATGAAAAACCAACTAAAACCGAGTTATTACTGACGATACTTCCGACTGAAATTCACGACGAATGGCGATGATTCACGATGAAATGTTTGAGGGGTTTTGTTCCCCGGTTGACAACGAACACGATGGTTGTTTCGGCTCGTCGTTTGGAGGTCGGACGGCGAGTAGATCGGAGTTGGAAGTTGGGTTGCTGGAGAAGGGAAATCTGGAAAATTTCCAGAAAACATACGGGGTGGAGAGATTTATAATTCTCTCCAAAATAAAAATGGTTAAATCATGGGTTTAGCCACTGAATTTTCTACACTTCTTAAAATGGTCTGCCAACTTTGAAATCTTACAATTTAATCCCCTGTTTCTTTTAAAATACCAAATTAAATCCATCACTTTATAATTTCTAAATTTTAGCCCCTAAATTGGGGTGTTACAGTCTGCGAGCCATGCCTTTCTATATCTCTGTTGTATTTCTCTTCTCATCTTACTCCCTCGTATGTAAAACGAGTTTCTTTTAAAATTGTAAATCTATGAAAATTCACAAGGAGCAGAAGAATGGCGAGAAGATGCCTAGAGAGCAGTCTTAGGCTTTAGGGTTCTTGGTTCTCCCATTGGCTTGGGGTGGGCCACCTTAGTCATTGGTTTAGGCTATAACCATTGCATCTTATTTATTGCTATATTTGTTATGTATGCAATGCATCAAATGATATAATAAGAATAAATATTGATGGATCAATAAGGGCCTAATATTAAAACGAACAATGATGAGATAATTATGCAAATCCCTCTTTATAATCTAAGTTAACTTAACCGTTCAATATTTACCCTCGTTAAGGCTTTGATCGATATTGTGTGGGCTTTGCCAAAGCATTGGTACATAAATCTATCTTGGTTAAATGCGAAGAATAAGCAAGTGATATTCACCGGTTGAAATATTGGTAATAACTTAGCTAGGTTATTCTAATAGGATTAGAAACCTAGAGGTTAAATATTTGGATAAGTCATGAGATGACTTGAACAAAAGTTGTTCACCAAAATGAGGAGTTACATGAGATGTAACTAGTCAAGTGTTACTTACTTAAATAATCATTATCCTAAAAGAAAAGCCAAAGCTGATTTAGGAAATTGATGTATTATGGATCCTCACCCACTAGAAATTTTTTTTTTTGAAATTTTCCGAAATTAAAACAAAGAGGGTTTTTAATTTTGAATAAAATAACGGGAGTAATTTGTAAATAAAGTCCTATTTATAAATTTTAATTTAGTAAATTTACTTACTTTAATATTTCCATTGTTGTAGATTTAATGGTAAACAACACTTTATCACTGCGATCACTCCTTGAGAAGGATACACTTAATGGCATAAACTTCCTTGACTGGTTTCGTAATTTGAGAATTATTCTTAAACAGGAAAGGAAAGAATATGTCATCGAAGAACCTGTTGCTGATGAACCGGCAGCTAATGCTTCAAAAGCTGACAAAGACAAATTCAAGAAACATATGGATGATATGTTAGATGTTGGATGTCTAGTGCTTGCCACCATGACTCTTGAGCTTCAAAAGCAACATGAGGACATGGTTACATATGAGATGATTCAAAATCTCAAAGAAATATATGAAGGGCAACCACATAAAGAGAGATATGAGACCTCTAAAGCTCTATTTCAATGCAAAATGGCAGAGGGAACTCCTGTAGGAGCTCATGTCATCAAGATGATGGGCTACATCCAAACGTTGGAAAAGCTGGGATTTCCTCTCAAAGATTAATTGGCTACCGATGTTATCCTGCAATCGTTGCCAGATAGCTTTAGCCAATTTGTCCTTAATTTCAACATGAATGAAATTAACAAAACTTTGCCACAGTTACTTGGCATGTTACGAACTGCTGAAAGTAACATGGAAAAGGTTAGACCTAAGCCCATTCTGATGGTCCACAAGGATAAAGGAAAGGGAAAGAAAAAGGTAGTGGCAAAGTCTAAGGGAAATGGTAAGACAAAACCAAAAGGGAAAAATACATTGAAACCCAAAGGGGGAGTTAGCAAAGAAGGAAAATGTTTCCATTGCTATAAGACTGGACACTAGAAGAGAAACTGCCATGTTTACCATGAAGAGGTCAAGAAGGCAAAAGCAAACGGAACGTTTGTTTCAGGTATTTATGTTATTGATGTTAATTTGTCAACATATACTTCTTGGGTATTAGATACCGGTTGTGGTTCTCATATTTGTACTTTTGTACAGGGACTGCAAAAGAGAAGGAATATGGCTAAAGAGACGTGGACCTACGAGTGGGAAATGGAGCAAGAGTTGCTACATTATCTACATATGTTTTATCTTTGCCTAGTGGACTTGATTTAAATTTAGAGGATTGTTATTATGTGCCTAGTTTGACTAAGAACATTATTTCTATTTCTTGTTTGGACAAGTTGGCTTTGAGATTATTATTAAGAATAATTGTTGTTCTTTTTATCTCGATAGTGTTTTTATGGTTCGACACAATTGGTTAATGGTCTCTATATTTTGGATCAAGATAACACCATTAATAACATAAATACTAAGAGATCAAAAACAAATGACTCGAATCAAACTTATCTTTGGAATTGTCGTTTAGGCCATATAAGTGAGAAATGCATCTTAAAACTTCATAAAGATGGATTCTTAGATTCATTTGTTTTCGAACAATATGATGTATGCGAATCTTGCTTGTTAGAAAAAATACTAAAACTCCTTTTAATAGTAAAGGTGAGCGAGAAAGTGATTTATTGGGGTTAATACATAGTGATGTGTGGACCAATGAATACACAAGCCAGAGGTGGATTCCATTACTTCATTACTTTTGCCAATGACTTCAGTCGGTATAGGTATATTTATATTATGCGCCTGATCAGATCGAGGTGGAGAATACTTAAGCATAGAGTTTGATGAACTCCTAAAAGAATGTGGGATTGTCTCACAGCTTACACCACCTAGTACACCATAGTGGAATGGAGTTTCTGAAAGAAGGAATCGAACACTGTTAGACATGGTTCGATCGATGATGAGTCATAGTGATCTTCTGACTTCTTTTTGGGGACATACACTTGAAACAGCCACTTTCACACTAAATCGTGTTCCATCTAAATCGGTTCAAAAGACACCATACGAGATATGGACTGGGAAACGTCCCAGTATGTCTTTTATGAAGATTTGGGGTTGTGAAGCTTATGTAAAACATCAGATGTCTACAAAGCTCGAACCTAAATCTCATAAGTGTATATTTGTTGGATATCCTAAAGAAACTAAGGGATACTATTTCTTGAACCCTAATGAGAACAAAGTGTTTGTTGCTCGAACAAGAGTTTTTCTCGAAAGAGAATTTCTCTCAAAGAAAGGGAATGGTAGAAATATTGAACTTGGAGAAGTTCAAGAACAACAAAAAAATGAACCTGAAGTTGAGCATGTTTCACAAGTTGTTAAGGAGCATTCAATAGATTTAGAAACACAATTACTGCGTAGATCCATAAGAGAACATCGTGCACCTGAGAGATTTGGATTTCTCGTTACGATACATGGAGCTGTTCTTTTTATGGATCAAGATGAGCCCAGGACTTATCAAGAGGCAGTGTCTAACGTAGACTCTGAGAAATGGCTTAAAGCCATGAGATATGAGATGAATTCCATGTCAGTAAACCAAGAATGGACTTTGGTTGAACCACCTGAAGGGGTCAAACCTATAGGGTTTAAATGGGTTTTCAAGAAGAAAAATGACATAGATGGTAATATACAAACATACAAGGGGCGATTATTTGCTAAAGGTTTTCGACAAGTTCATGGTGTAGACTATGACGAAACATTCTCCCCTGTAGCTATGTTTAAGTCCATCCTGATCCTGCTCGCAATAGCTGAATTCCATGATTATGAAATCTGGCAAATGGATGTCAAAACTGCCTTCCTTAATGGAAAACTTGAAGAGGATGTGTATATGACACAACCAGAAGGTTTTGACTTTCCAGGAAATACTGGAAATGTTTGTAAGCTACAGAGGTCTATTTATGGACTAAAGTAAGCTTCTCGAAGTGGAATCTTCATTTCAATGATGCAATCAAAGAGTTTGGTTTTATCAGAAATGAAGATGAGCCTTGTGTTTATAAGAAGGCTAGTGGGAGCATTGTTTCTTTCCTAATCTTGTATGTAGATGACATACTCATCATAGAAAATGATATACATACTTTACAGTTTGTTAAGACTTGGTTAAGTAGTTGTTTTTCTATGAAAGATTTGGGTGAGACAGTGTATATCTTAGGAGTTAAGATCTATTGAGATAGATCAAGATGACTTCTAGGTCTGAGTCAAAGTACATATATAGACAAAGTGCTGAAAAGGTTCAGTATGGAAGAATCCAAGAAAGGAATTTTGCCAATGATACATGGCATTTCTCTTTCTAAGGAAATGTGTCATTCAACACCACTAGAAAGAGAACAGATGAATAAGATTCCATATGCTTCGGCTATTGGTTCTATAATGTATGCCATGATATGTACTCGACCAGATGTATCGTATGCTCTAATCATGACGAGTCGGTATCAAGCAAACCCTGGTGAAAATCACTGGGTTGCGGTTAAAAATATCCTTAAGTACTTAAGAAGAACTAAGGATAAATTTCTTGTCTATAGAGGGGAAGAAGAGCTTAGTATAAAAGGTTATATTGATGCCAGCTTCCAAACTGATAAGGATGACTCACGATCACAATCGGGTTTTGTGTTTTGTCTTAATGGAGGTGCTGTGAGCTGGAAAAGTTTGAAGCAAGACACAATAGCTGATTCTATAACAGAGGCTGAATACATTGCAGCTAGTGAAGCAGCAAAAGAGGTTGTTTGGATCAAGAAGTTCATATCGGAATTAGGGGTTGTTCTCAGCATATCAGATGTTGTAGAACTCTGTTGTGAGAATAATGGAGCCATTGCACAAGAAAAGGAACCAAGATCTCATCAATGATCCAAACATATTCTTAGGCGCTTTCATCCCATATAATGACATAATTGTTATTATTAAAAGATCCCTAGTCAAGTATTATTATGGGCATGGACAATAATAATACGCTTAAGACTAACATGTTATTGATTGATGACAATGAGTTGTCAGAATTGATACATGATTATATTGTTAGAGAACAATGTATTGGATTGACCAACCATGAGCATATGTCTTGGATTATTATGTGACAGTCATAACATTGCTCATGGTGATGACTATATGTATGATCCTCAGACTTGAGATCAATACTATCCCAACATATATTGTTGTATGTTTTGATGCAACTAAACAAGCTCCATAATTGGCTGCTCTATAAAGACTGTTATTGAATATATCTCAATATATGTAGTGGGTGTGTATGATTAAGATAGGATTTGTCCTTCCTACATAATAGGAAATATATCATAGGCCACATGATTGAGTAAGACTATAAACGCATGGCCATGCTCGAATAAGTTGATCTGAGATATCATAAACTATTCATTAATTAAAGTCTACTCTATATATCAAGAAACAATAGATGGGCTATACAAGTGTGACTATTCCAAGACTTGTGCCTATTCTAGATATAAAGGACATAAGAATGTAATACACAAAAGAGTAATCACCAAGATGATATGTCGAATCATATTTTCTTGTAACTTAGGTGACAATGATATATTTCTAGATGTCACTCATTGTATGTAATATTAGAATTGTTCTAATAATTACTACTAACATTACAATAACCTACAAGGTCACACCCTAGGATTAAAATGAGCAAAGATGTACAATTTGTTGTACGTTACTAAAATATATATCTAGAGTTAATTAAATATATGTTTTAATAATCCTGAATATTTAATTTCAACTAATTAAATATAGATTTAATTAATTTCAAATAATAAAATCCCTAATATGATTAGGGTAACTTGGATATAAGAGGATTATTAAATTTCAATTAATTAAATATAGATTTAATTAATTTGAAATAATAAAACCCTAATATGATTAGGGTAACTTGGCTATAAAAGGGTGTGTTAGGTCTAGCAGCCGTTTTACACAACACACTCAAAACCTTCAGCCGTTTTCTCTCAAAAAGAGTTTTGGGGAAAACAAAGATTGCTCTCAATCAGGTGAACTGAGTAGAGGCCGAGATGTGATTTCGTGGAGGCTTAAGATTCGAACCAATCTATACCACCAATATTCATTGTTGTTCTTACTGTTTTTCAAGGAACCCACTGTAAGTATTTGTATCTCTTCCTCCCAATTTTAGTTTTTCGTACTTGGATCACTGGTGAGACGGTCGAGTTTTGTTTCCGCTGCGCCATGGGTTGTGCCAACAGTCCCAACAACAACAACCCACGATAACCCTTCCTGCTCTCTTATTTGATCACAATCTTCTTTTATTTACTTGCATATTTGTTTTACTCGTTAATTTAACTTTCATTATCATTGATTTATTCCTTTTAACAGTGCAAGGAGTTATAACACAAAGTTACATCAATCCCTATGGATATGATATATATTCTATACTATAACTTTCAATGTGTTTACTTGCACCAATTACGAAGCACTCAAATCACACAACAAGTTTTTGGCACTGTTACCGGGGATTGGCAATATTGACTTCGGTTTTTATTTCTTACACCTTAATTAGTAGTATTAATTTTTTTTCGGATTCAATGAGCTTACAATTTGTGATTTTGCATTTGGGTATGACCAGGTCGAGGCCAACATCACCAAAATATCTATTTGAACCAGAAATCGAATGAGCTTTTCATAGAAAAAGACACGTACAATGAGCAACGATGGCATATCCATTTATTAATCCAATTGGTTACCCTAATGCTATTGACAACCTAATAGCCGAAGCAAGGGGAGGAGGAGCTTTAGTAGAATGACCTGTTCAAGTGAGGAATATACCCATTAGAGACTACTTAGAGGAAGATCTCAAATGTCTCAATCCAAGAGTTGTCACACCTGAAATAGAAGTCACCTACTTTGAATTAAAACCAGTAATGTTCAATATGATCAACACAAATGGTCAATTTGGTGGATCGACAACCAAATATGCCAGACAACATCTCAAATCATTCTGGGAAATTTGTAACTCATTCAAGAAACAAGGAGTCTACGAGGATGTCCTAAGGCTAAAATTATTCCCTTATTCACTGAGGGATAGGGCAAAATCGTGGTTGAATAGTAGCCCATTTGAATCTCTTGAATTTTGGTTGGATTTATGTCTGATTTTCTCACTAGATTTAGGTTTACAGATATGATTGATAAATTGCATAACGATATTACTTTTTTTCATCATGTAGATGATGAATCTATGTACGAGGCTTAAAAGTGATATAGGGAGCTTTTACGCAAATTTCCCATACTCGGATTCCCAGCATGGACACAAGTGACAATTTGCTACAACTTAGTGAATACACCGACAAGGATGATTCTAGATGCTTCGACAAATGGCATACTCCTTGACAAGTCACCAGAGGAAGGAATGTAGATTCTAAACCGTCTTGCTAATAATGGTTATTAGTTCCCATCTACTAGAGGAGGAGGAGTCTAACATAATGCCACGATCAATGAACTTGATTCATTGGACACTATTTTTACACAGTTGGCTACTTTAACCAATTTGGTTAAAAATATGAAGCAACCAAGCAATCCACAAGAGATCAAGGTAAAAATTCATTTTACGAGTTATGTAATGGTAACCATGATTCTTTTGAGTCTCCACAGAACTCAAAATCTAGCTTCTATGTTGGAAAATATAACCGGAACAACAACGTGATGTCCTACGTGTACACTCTATCTTGGAGGAAGTACCCAAATTTCTTATGAGGTAACCTGAAAAATGCCCTCAATCAAAACAATCAGGATACACAAGCCTCAGGATTCCAACAGAACGTGCCAAGGAAACAGATGCCATAGTAACAACCAACACCATCTAGTTCTTTTGAAAATTCTCTCAAATCTTTTATGTCAAAAACTAAATCTTACATGGTTGAGAATAGTAGTTTCATGAAAAGGACAAACACTTTCATTAAAAGGACCAAGATGAGAATACAAAACCAAGATGTAACTTTTCAAAATATTTAAGATCAATTGCTTTAAGCTATAATTCATTGTGGCATGGTAGGGGTAATCAATCCATTTTAAAAACTACCTTTATCAAGCCCTTTAAAACTCAACACTTTGAATCTTTAACAAACAATTAATGTCCACAAATACGACTCACCCTCGTATTCTATCCTAAAGGGTTAGTCATACACATGACACTTAGGATCAATTCTAACAGAATGTTCCATTCTTTAATGCACACTATACTTATGTATGAACGAAGGTTTCCTTAAACTTACATTGACATTTCATACTATGCCGATGCATCATCTTATTTAGACTAAACAAGAGAATTGTGGCTAACTGCATTACTATCACTATTGGCTTATTCTTGAACCGCCTGCTCAGTCACTTCCTTCAAACTCTCGGTTATACACATCTAATACATACACTACATTTATTCACGTTCATGAGTAACGGGTGTCACCAATCGAACCTTATAAACACCATATCAGTAACAAAGACATCCTAGTGGCATGTATACACTATTTGACTCAAAACAAACTCGGTTTAGTCCTAGAATTGGCTAAACCTGCAACTCTGATACCAATAAATGTAACACTCTTAACCCATAATGTGAACTATTACAAATTAAAGATGTCACATCAATTATTAAAAACATTTCTTAATTCAAAATAGGTAAAATTTTGTTCCTTTCAAAATATTTCCAATTCTTAATATTTATTACAAAATAATTTATCAGAGAAAATCAAAATATAATATTTTGATTTCTAATTCAAATATGGTTTCAGGCAGTAACAACTAGCTTTGTTATATTTCATATAATAAATAAAATTGTCTAAAAACTATCCGATTCAAAATCCAATTAACTAATATTTAAAACATAGTTTTATACTATAATATTTATTCATACTATTAATCATATTTAATACTCACTATATTAACAATTTGTAGACATGTTTTACTTGTATGCATGCAAGCTAGAAAATTTAGAACACAATAGGATGTCATTACAGTTACCTGTAAAAAATCCTTGGTGATTGGTGCCAAACTCATCTCCTTACTCTTATCGATTTCTTTGACATGATATGAACTAATATAAATTTTTTACCAATACACTTGCTATTCATCCCAAAAGCTCATAAGCTTATTTACCTGTTTATCAATTTATTAACCAATAAACCATAACCCAATTTAAACCTTGAGGACCCTGGGTATGCGAGTCAAATATATGCACCGTAGTGAGAATACGCATAGGGTCGTGCCCACCATACACACTAAGTGTCTTAGGTATACACTCTAGTTCTAAACCAAATATGACACATAAGGTCCAATCCACCACCTGTACTAAGTGTCTTGGGTATACACTCTAGTGTTAAACCGGATATGCAGCATGCTACTTGACTCTATGGCATGCCAGCAATACACTGTCCCCCAATGACTTGCTTGGGCATATAGTATATTTTATTCTATCCATCACAATTTATATCAATATAATTTTGCATTTGGGAAGTTCATACCCGAAATAACATCCATGGAAATACATCATATATAAACTCAGTGATTAATTCATTTTATATTCAACTTTTGAAAAATTTAAAACATGTTAAATATATGATAAATGACATTAATATCATGCCAATATAACCAAGGTAGACTCACTGTAAGTCTTCCTAATGATGTATAAAACATCCATGTATAATTTCATGCATGCATTGCACTCACATTGACACTTTATATACAAGTAAAAATATAAGCCTCACTAAGCTTTAACTTGATCCTCTGCTTTTAATTCGCTTCGATCATGAAATTTATCATAATTTCATATTATGGCAATTTGCACTACCTTTAAAGAAATATTATTTTGTATTATTATACACACTTAAAAATTATTTTGTTTATAGAAATGGAAACTATACTCGAATAAAAATCTAACCATATAAGGAACTTCTTCTAGTTCAAAGCTGACTTACAGAAGCTGTTTTGAGAAGAATCTGCTGCCCTGTTTTCTGACATATCCTCGATTAAAAATTCATATCTTTTTGTATACTCCTTGAAATCAGTAGAAGTTTGTTACAAACAAAACTATACTGATATACTAATCCAACTATATAAAAATCATTCTATAATCATTTCTTTAGAATTGATGGTGATTTTCTAAACTTACCATTTGGACCATAAATTCTAGACAGATTTACGTATTTTGCACCTTTAGCTTATTCACTAATTCGATTAGCTTACCAAATGAACATATATGAATGAATTACAAAGTCAAACAACAATAGGAGTCACTTCTTACCATAGTAACTCCACCACTGGATCATCGCAAACCAATATTTGTTCGATAACGTAAGTACAAATTAAATATGCACTCGCCTGGTGTCCTTAGCTTTCAACCTTCCTAAGAAATTCACATTTCATCATTTAGCTTCTTCTTAGCTTTAATATTGTTTGATCTTAATTTCAATCATAATCTAAATGAACACCATTTAAAAAACATATACAATTCAAACCACATATTAGAATCTTACTAACATAGGCACAAAATAGAAAATAAATTCCTAAAAATCTTTCGGTACTCATTCGATACTAGTTTCATAGCACAACATAAATGTTGACTATTCAAGTTCCTTTTATCCAAATTTATCCAAACTTCACATAACATTTTCACTTAAGTTCTCAACTTTTTCATATTTGTTATTTGATCCTCAACTTTTGCCAAATTTCCAAAATGGCCCAATTTCACACCCTAACATCAATTTTAACATTATAAAATTAATTTCCAGCATGGTACAACAACTATTGAAAAATTATACATCAATCCCAATAATTTTCCATAATTATCAAATAGGTCCCTAATTTTCACAAAATTACATAAGGGTCCCTATAACTTTCTAAGGCATATAAAATCCTTCCTACATCATTTCTAACCCTTCAATAATTTTTCTCACTTTCAAAAGCTTAGGCCGAATACTTCAAGATTAGGGTCATATGATTTTATGTGATTTCAATTGATTCAAGCATGAAATTAACCTCAAATCAATATTCCAAGATTCTACAATCAAACCCCTAACTTAATTTAATCAAATCACCGATTTCCCCAATACCTAGGGTTTGGCTAAAACCATTAAAGGCATTTCCAGATGATTTTAAACATCAAACATGCTTAGAAATGATTCTATGACATCAATAACCTTAAATTCCATCATCAATTCATAAAAAACTAACATGTTCATAAACCCTAAAATTTGGGAACCTAGTATTCAAGCATGATTAACATTCAATAATGGTACCAAATGACAGAGCTCCTCGAATAAAACAATTTTTTATTTCATGTCTTAATCCAATAACCAAAGGAAATTGTTCGAAAATGAAAAATAAAATTTTTCTCCATACCTTAGGGAGGCTCACGGCTTGAAGAAGAATAAAGGAAGAGATGACATGAAATTTCTAGCTAATTTCATGTTGATGTATGATTTATTTAAGGTTAAATGAATTTAAAATTTATTTAATGGGAAATGACAAATTTATCCTTAATGAAACTTGATAATTACAACTATACCTTAATACATAATAATTTCATCTTCCAAAGTCATATATATATTTATTTTGCGCTTTAAAACTTTGGCCATGCACTTTTTTCAAAAATTTCAATCTTGAAATTTCTCATCCAACGATCCATAATGAACGTGGAAATAAATTCTCAAATCCAATGCTCCATATTAATTTCCATCATTTTAAAATATGGAAATAATATTTCCAAGCTTAATTTAATATCCTTCAAATTTTTCTTAAATTTCTATTCGATCTGATTTACCGAATTTTTACCAGACTTTAACACTTTATCGCTTTTAACACAAATTTTGGATTAAAATTTGATTCCCACGAAAACGTCATTCATGAGGGTGAACTATTCATTTAAGGAGTCAAAATACTTAACTTTTGAAAATTACACTTTTGGTACCTAAACTTTTGAAAATTATACTTTTGGTACCCAAACATTTGAAAATTATCCCTTTGGTCCCTAAACTGTTCCAAATTTTATACTTTAGATACTAAATTTTCAAATTTACATTTTGCTCACTAACCAAAATTTTGGGGTGTTACAATTCTTCCCCTTATGAAAATGCATCCTCGAATTTTCAATACGCACAAGGTGTAAATAGATGAATGTATTGCTTTTTCATATCTTATTCTTCGTTCTAATTAGCTTTTCCAACATTCGAATTCTTGAACTAACTTTAATACATACTAGTTTCATAAGTCAAATCTGATTGAATCTTAATATCCTCTGATGTGATAACATGAGTAAGATCTGGTCAATACTTTAAGAACACTTATCACCACTTTAATAAAATATCTCTTTTCTTTTCAAATCTGAATAAAACTTTTGTTGATCGACAACTATCTTGAGATTATATTAAATACTATTTACCTATTACAAAGTCCATTATAACTTGTTCCCATTCCCTCTAAGGGATAGCAATCGATTACAACAATCTAGAAGACACTAGATCCTCTACTTTAACTCGTTAACATATCATACATTTAGAAACAAATTCGATGATAGCTCTTTTCATACCTGCTATTAATATCGACTCTTTCCTCGATAATACAAGCATCCATCAGACTCAACTTCAAGGTCTTTGGTTTCATATTTTTTCACTTGTTCTATATTTGACAAGTACAACAATTGTCATCTTTTCTTTGAAGATCCTTTACTTGATCTAGTAGCATAGACTTTAAAATTAATTCTACGATTAAAACACCATTTTTCTTTAAAAACAATCACGTATTCAAAACTTCGGAACATAAATGTCTTTAAGATTTATCGTATCAGCCACCACATTAGTTTTTCCTGATTATAGTCGATAAGCACATCATCATTATTTAAGGAATTGAATCCATTTTTTCATTTTCACTCTTTTGAGTTAACACATACTTTTTACTTTTGAGATCCACATAGATATATCCCCACTCACCATATAGATAGTGGCGTTATATCAATAAAGTAAACACAACTGTTACATCTTGAGAACATGATTCAGATAATTTATTTCATGATTCTTTTGTTGCTTTGAAATATAAGCCCTAGCTTTTCCTCTTGCATGAGTACGTATTCCAGACCATTAAGAGACGCATTACTATAAATCACATATTCTTTTCCATATTTTGTTCACATTGACCCTGAAACTTATGCAGTATTCTTTTTAACGTCGAAGTTTCATTCGCACTAATCAGTCCAAATAAATGGTACGCACCTTTTTTAATAGCTTGATCAGAGGGGAAACAATTATCGAAAAGTTCTTAATGAACCTTTGATAGTAACCAACAAATCCCAAGAAAATTCAAAATTCGAAAACATTCTTTGGACTTTATCATTCGACTATAGCTCGTGCTTCCTTGATATATATTCTTATCCTCTCATCTGAGACTACATGGCCAAGGAATACAACCTTAGACAACCAACATTTTCACTTTGTCAATTTAGCATACAACTTTCCCCCCGAAGAGTTATATAAAGATATGAATCATGTTCTTCTTTGGTCTTACAATATATCAAAATATCTTCAAAGAAAACCACCACAAATTAATCCAAGTATAACTGAAATATTCGGTTTATCAAATCCATAAATGTCTCAGGAACATTTGTTAAACCAATTGACATTATCACAAAGTCGTAATGTCCATACCGAATCTTGTAAATTATCTTAGGAAGATCGTCTTCCTTAATCTTTAATTGATAATATCCAAATTGGAGATCAATATTGGAATAAATCAATGCAGCTTTTAACTGATCAAAAGATCATTAATCCTCATAAGAGGATACTTATTCTTCATTGTTATCTTATTTTGACTGACAATAATATATACATGACTGCATAGACTTGTCTTTCTTTTTCTCAAATAACACTGGTGTGTCCCAGATGAGATGCATGGTCTTGTAAATATTGGATCTTAAAAATTCTAATAACTACGCCTTTAATTCTCAGAGCTTAGTCGGAGCTAATCAATATGAGGTAATTTTTGCGGATACACATTTGGATACTCTCGAACGGTTGAAATATCTTCCATTTTAACTATGAAAGTTTGAGTATCCACCTAATTTACTAAGAAGGCATGTCAACCTTGAAGTAATAACTTCATAACAATTACTATTAAGATCACATTAGGAAATAGATTTACTATTTTTCGCTACCATTATTATCTCAAAACTTTTCAAATTCTTTAAGATCAATCACTTTAATCGATAATTCATTGTGGCATGGTAAGGGTAATCAATCCAATCTAAAAATTATCTTTGAAAGGTAATTCTATCAATTCCATTAAAACTCAACACTCTGAATCTTTAACAGACAGTTACTATCTGCAAATACGACTCACCCTCGCATTATGGCCTAAAGGGTTAGTCGTACACATGACACTTAGGATCAATTCTACTAGAATGTTCCATTCTTTAATCCATAATATACTTATGTATGAATGAGGGTTTCCTTAAACTTACGTTGGCACTTCATACTGTATCGATCCATCATCTTAGTTAGCCTAAACAGGAGAATTGTGCTAGCTGCATTATTATCACTATTGACTTATTCTTGAACCTCCTACTCAGTCACTTCCTTCAAACCCTTGATTATACACATCTAATACATACGCTATATTTATTCATCTTCATGAGTAAGGAGTGGCACCAATCAAACCTTATAAACACCATATCAGTAACAAAGACATCCTAGTGGCATATATACACATTTTGACTCAAAACAAGCTCGATTTATTCTTAAAATCCGCTAAACCTGCAGTTCTGATACCAATAAATGTAACACCCTTAACCCGTAAACATTTACTATTACGAGTTAAAGATGTCACATCAATTATTAAAAATATTTCTTAACTCAAAATTGGTAAAATTTTGTTCCTTTAAAAAATTTCCAATTATGAACACTTATTATAAAATAATTTATCAGAGAAAATCAAAATATAATATTTTAATTTCTAATTCAAATCCGATTTTAGGTAGTAACAAAAAGTTTTGCTCTATTTCATAAAATAAATAAAATTGTCTAAAAACTATCTGATTCAAAATCCAATTAACTAATATTCAAAACATAATTTAATACTATAATATTTATTCATACTATTAATCATATTTGATACTCACTATATTAATAATTTGCAGTCATTTCTTACTTGTGTACATGCCAGCTAGAAAATTTATAACACAATAGGATGTCATTACGGTTACCTTACATAATCCTTGGTGATTGATGCCAAACTTATCTCCTCACTCTTACTGATTTCTTTGACCTACGTGCGAAAATCATCGTACGCTAAGTATATACTTAGTGAGGCTATCGATAGAAATATTCAAGGTAATGCAACACATAAATGTAAATGAGTAATAGTATCATATGCATTATGATCACTTTACCTGTAATTTCTATCATGCTACTAATATTAACATGATATGAACCACATATAATTTTTTTTACCAATATACTTGCCATTCATTGCAAAAGCTCATAAGCTTATTCACCTTTTTTTCATTTATTAACCAATAAACCATAACCTAATTTAAACTTGAGGACCCTGGGTATGCAAGTCAAATTTATGCACTGTAGTGAGAATACACATAAGGTCGTGCCCAACATACACAACATACACACTAAGTGTCTTGGGTATATACTCTAGTGCTAAACCAAATATGACACATAAGGTCGTGCCCACCACCTGCACTAAGTGTCTTGGGTATACACTCTAGTGCTAAACCAGATATGCAACTGCTGTTGGACTCTACGGCATGCCAACTTCACCATGTCCCCCAATGACTTACTTGGGCATATAGTCTATTTTTATTCCATCCATGGCAATGTATATCAATATAATTTAGCATTTGGCTAGTTCATACCCGAATAACATCCATGGAAAAACATCATATATAAACTTAGTGATCAATTCATTTTATATTTAACTTTTGACATATTTAAAACATGTTAAATATATGATAAATGACATAAATATCATGCCAATATAATCAAGATAGACTCGTCATAAGTCTTCCTAATGATGTATAAAACATCCATGTATAATGTCATGCATGCATTGCACTCATTGAAACTTTATATACAAGTCAAAATATAAGCCTCACTAAGATTTAACTTGATCCTTTGCTTTCGATTCGCTTTGATCATGAAATTTATCATAATTTCATATTATGGCAGTTTGCAGTACCTTTAAAGAAATATTATTGTGTATTAATATACACACTTAAAAATTATTCTGTTTATACCACTGGAAAGTAGACTCAGATACAAATCTAACCATATAAGGCACTTCTTCTATTTCAATTTGTACAATTTATAATGAATTTTCAAAGCTGACTTACATAAGTTGTTTTGAGCAGAATCTGTTGCCCTGTTTTCTAACTTATCCTCGATTAAAAATTCATATTTTTTTTTTGTATACACCTTCAAACCAATAGCCATTTATTTTAAACAAAACTAGATTGATATAGTAATCCAACGGTATAAAAATATGTAGAATTTATGGTGATTTTCTAAACTTACCATTCGAACCATAAATTTTAGGCAGCTTTCCCTATTTTGCATCTTTAGTTTATTCACTTATTCAATTAGCTTACCAAATGAACATATATGCATGAATCATAATGTCACACAACATTAAGAGTCACTTCTTACCATAGTAACTCTCCACTGGCTCATCGTAAGCCAATATTTGTTCGATAACATAAGTACAAATTAAATATGCACTCACTCGATGTCCTTAGAATTCAACCTTCGTTGGAAATTCACATTTCATCCTTTATCTTCTCCTTAGCTTTAATATTGTTTGGTCTTGGTTTCAATCATAATCGAAATGAACACCATTTATAAAACATATCAATTCAAACCACATATTAGAATCTTACTAACATAGGCACACAATAGAAAATAAATTCTTAAAAATCTTTCGGTGCTCATTCGATACTAGTTTCATGTCACAACATAAATGTTGACTATTCAAGTTCCTTTTATCCAAACTTCACAGAACATTTCCACTTAAGTTCCCAACTTTTCCATATTTGCAATTTGATCCTCAACTTTTACCAACTTTCCAAAATGGCCCAATTTCACAGTGTAACATTAATTTCTAACATGATACAACAACTATTGAGCAATTAAACATCAACCTCAATACTTTTCCATAATTTCTAAATAGGTCCCCTAACTTTCAAAAATTACATGAGGGTCCTTATAACTTTCTAAGGCTTTTAGAATCAGTCCTACATCATTTTCAACTCTTACATAATTTTTCCATAATTTTTCTCTCTTTCAAAAAATTAGGTCGAATACTTCAAGGTTAGGGTGGCATGATTTTCACTTGATTTAAATTTATTCAAGCATTAAATTAACCTCAAATCAAAATTTCCAAGTTTCTACAATTAAACGCCTAACTTAATTTAACCAAATCACTAATTTCCCCAAAACTTAGGGTTTGACGAAAACCATTAGAGGTATTTCTAGGTGATTTTAAACATCAAACAAGCTTGGAAATGATTCTACAATATCAATAACCTCAAATTCCATTATCAATTCATAAAAACACTAACATGTTCATAAACCCTAAAATTTGGGAACTTAGCATTCAAGCATGATTAGAATGCAATAATAGTACCAAATGATAGAGCTCTTCGAATAGAATAATTTTCTATTTCACGTCTTAATTCAAAAACCAAAGGAAATTGCTTGAAAATGAAAAATAAAAATTTTCTCCATACCTTAGGGAAGCTCACGACTTGAAGAAGAATAAAGGAAGAGATGACATAAATTTCTAGTTAATTTTATGTTGATTTTTCATTTATTTAAGCTTAAATGAACTTAAAATTCATTTAATAGGAAATGACAAATTTGTCCTTAATGAAACTTGATAATTACAACCATACCTTAATACATGATAATTATCATCCTCCAAAGTCAGATGTAAAAAATTATTTTTCCCTTTAGAACTATTCCCGTGCACTTTTCAAAAAATTCATTATTGTCATTTCTCATCCAACGATCCATAATGAACATGGAAAAATTTTCAAATCCAATTCTCTATATTAATTTCCATGATTTTAAAACGTGAAAATAATATTTCTAAGTTTAATTTAATATCCTTTAAAATTTTCTCAAATTTCTATTCGATTCAATTTATCGAATTTTTACCAGACTTTAACACTTTATAGCTTTTAACACATTTTGGATTAAAATCTGATTCCCAAAAAAATGTCATTCTTGATGACGAACTATTCATTTATGGAGTCAAATGCCTAACTTTTGAAAATTACACTTTTGATCCAAAAACTTTGAAAATGACCCTTTTGGTCCCTAAAATTTTCTAAACATTATATTTTGGTTACTAAACTTTCAAAATTTACTTTTTGGCCACTAAACAATATTTTGGGGTGTTACAGAAATCACTACGTCAGGAAGGTGTTATGCAATCTTGGAGCAAGCATAAATCTTATGCCTAAATCTATTTTCCAGAGATCCTATATGCATCTATAAGGAAAAATTGATGATATATTGGTAAGAGTTGATAAATTTATTTTTCCCTTTGACTTCATTGTTCTAGATTGTGAAGCAGACGAGTTAGCACCTATTATCCTTGGAAGACCATTCTAGCGACAGGAATAACCCTAATTGATGTCGAAAAAGGAGAAATCAATATGAGAGTGAATGACTAGCAAGTCAAACTAAATGTCTTCCAAACCTTAAAGCATGTTGATCATCCAGAAGAATGCTAATTCATTTACCCCACCACCGAATTCAATTTTGAAGTATAGGAGAATTGCCACGACAATTCTATTACCGAACCAGAGGAAATTAAAGAATCAAACGATGGAGAGCAAGAAGAGTCAAAATGGATAATAAGTCGATCGAGTAAATATTTTAAACCAATGAAATACTCAGGTAAGAAAGGTAAAATCGAAAAACCTTATATTGAGCAACCACGTGTTCTAGAATTGAAAACCATTGCCAGAGCAATTAAAATATGCTTATTTGGGAGCCAATGACACACTGCTCATAATTATTTCTTCTAAGTTATAGTCCGAAACATGAGAAGAGGTTGTTGATATGTTGACGCTGCACAAAAAGGCAATAGGATGAACAATTTTTGACATAAAGGGAATTAGTCTGGTGGTATGCATGCATAAAATTTTATTGGAAGATGATGCTAAACCTTTAATTGAAGAACAAATGAGACTTAACCCAGCCATGAGGGAGGTTGTGATGAAATAAATCATCAAGTGGCTTGATGTCAGTATCATATATCCTATGTCTGACAATACATGGGTAATTCCGATACAACGTGCATCGAAAAATGGAGATAACCATGGTAAGAAATGAAAGCAATGAAATCATTCCAACTAGAATTGTTACTGGTTGGAGGGTTTGTATGGATTATCATATGTTAAATAAAGCCACTAGGAAATATCATTTTCCTTTACCCGTTATTGACCAAATGCTTGATCGACTTATAGGTAAACCTTTTTATTATTTTCTTGACGGTTACTCAGGTTAAAACCAAATTGCCATATCACCTTATGATCAGGAAAAGACGACTTCACATGCTCGTATGGAACATATGTATTCCGAATGATGTTGTTTAGATTATGTAATGGCCCGACAACTTTCCAAAGATGCATGGTGGCGATATTGTCCGACTTGGTGGAAGATTTCCTTGAAATCTTTATGGATGATTATTCGGTTTTCAGGAACAATTTTGACAATTTTCTCGGCAATTTAAAGGTGTTAGAGCGATGTGAAGGATCCGACCTGGTTTTAAACTTGGAGAAATGTCATTTAATGGTAGATGAAAGAATTGTGCTTAGCCATAAAATATCATCCAAGGGAATTGAAGTGGATAGAGCCAATGTGGACGTGGTTGAGAGATTACCGCCACCCAATTTTGTCAAAGGAATCCAAAGTTTTCTTGGATATGTAGGTTTTTACAGAAGGTTTATTTATAATTTTTCTGAGATTACTAAACCCTTGTGTAATTTGGTTGAACATGATAAAGCCTTTGACTTTGATAATTCATGTGCCACATTTAAAACCTTAAAAAAGGAACTTGCCACAACACCCATTGTCATTCACTTGATTAGTGGCTGCCTTTTGAACTCATGTGGGATTCTAGCAATTTTTTGATAGGAGCTATTTTAGGTCAAATGAAAGGTAAAATTTTACATGTGATTTACTATACTAGTAAAACTCTTAATATTGCTCAGTTAAACTACACCACAACAGAAAAAGAATTACTAACACTAGTTTTTGCTTTTGACAAATTTTGTTTCTATTTGATTGGGACAAAGGTAATCGTCCATACAAACCATTCAACAATTAAGTATTTATTTACTAAAAAATATGCCAAACCTCTTTTAATTCGTTGGATATTACTTTTACAAGAGATTGACATTGAGATCAAGGATAAGAAAGGATCGAAAAATCAAGTAGCTGATCACTTGCCATGTTTGGAAGGAAACAATAAACATAATGGTTCATTGGAAATTCATGATGTATTCTCGGATGAGCATATATTAGTTGCTACAACAACACCATGGTATGCTGACCTAGTTGATTTATAAGTTTATGGTATTTTACCTCATGGTCTTAATCACCAATGGAAGAAACGGTTCCGACATGATGCTAAGCATTATTATTCAGACGAGCCTCTTTTGTTTAAACAATGTGCAGATCATGTAATAAGACGATGTGTTCCAGAAAATGAGCAGCAAAATGTGCTTCAACAATGCCATTCTTCACCTTATGGAGGCCATTTTGGTGGAACATGCACTGCGGCCAAAGTCTTACAATCTGGTTTATATTGGTCCACTCTTTATAAAGATTCCCAAGAATTTCACAAGCAGTGTGATCGTTGTCAACGCACGGGCAATATTTCAAGACAACATGAGATGCCATTGTAGAATATTCTTGAAGTCGAGTTGTTTGATGTGTAGGGTATTGATTTCATGGGCCCATTTCCATCCTCATTCGACAATTTATACATCTTACTTGCCATCGACTATGTATCTAAATGGGTTGAGGAAAATGATTCCAAAATCGTACAAAGGTTCTTGTAGAAAAATATGTTCACACAGATTGGGATGCCAAGGGCAATCATTAGTGATGAAGGCAAGCATTTCCAAAACCAACTAATTGCCAAGATGTTGCAACTCTTGAGAGTGACGCATAAATTTGCCACAACATATCACCCACAGACAAACAAGCAAGCCAAAATATCCAACCATGAATTGAAGATTATCCTTGAGAAGTTTGTTAATCCATCTAAAAAAGATTGGTCTCTAAGAATTGATGATGCACTTTGTGCTTACCGCACAACATTCAAGATACCCCTAGGCATATCTCCTTATAGATTTTTCTATGGAAAGGCTTACCACCTTTCGATGGAAATCGAGCATAAGACATTTTGGGCCATCAAGATTGTGAATATGGATTGGGAGAGTGCAGGGCAAAAATGTTTATTGGACTTCAACGAGATAGATGAATTCCATGCATTAGCTTATGACAATGCGATGACTTATAAAGAGAAAACAAAACATTGACATGTTAAGAAGATACTGTCGCGATAATTCTTGCCAGGGAAATTAATACTTCTTTTCAATTCTCGATTAAAACTTTTTCCGAGAAAACTGAAATTGAGATGGATCTGGCCGTTCGAAGTTAGTAAAACCTTTCTCCCATGGAGCCGTAGTAATCAAGACCACCACTGACGAACATGAGTTTATAGTTAATGGACAACGATTAAAGCACTACGTAGGCACCCATGTTGAGCACAATAAGGAAGTGATTACCCTTGGAGAAGTGTCAACACACCTTTTCGTCCTACTAGGATTCAAACTCCTAAAAATAGGATAAAATTTTACTAGGATTCAAACTCCTAAAAATAGGATAGAGTTCTACTATGATTTAAAATCCTAAAGATAGGATCCACAAGCACTATAAATAGCCATTGTAACTCACTATTGTAACACACGATTTACAGACAAAATACAGAGGAAAGCACGGAAAATACAAAGGCAAAGCTATTGTAAACGATTCGAAAAGGAAATAAAAGGTAGCATTTTTTTGATTCGTTCATTTCTCGCATGTGCACGTTATTTTTCTTGAGATTTGGTTCGAATAACCCAAAACGTGGGTTACGCCGATGACCAAAAATGGGTGGGGTTTTGAAGTTTCGAACCTAGATCTACCCTAAGGCGTGTTCATTTTTTATCCCCCTAATGCGTAATATCAACGTTAATTGTCTTTCAAATTTGGCCTCAATCTTTATTTTTCTTTATATTAGTCATTTTATTTATTGTATAGATATTTTTATTTATTTATTATTTACATTATTGTCATTATATAAATATATATACGTATATTTTTTATTTATTTTTATTCATTTTTATTTATTAATATTATTTATTATTTATATATATATATATATATATATATATATATATTTAAATATTTTACTTATAAGCGTATTATTACTATATATATATTGTAATTATCTTTATTTAATTTTTTTTACTTTGTCATATACGTATATATGTATGTTTTTAATAGTTTATTTATAAGCCAATTATCATTATATGTATACTTTTATATTTGGTTTATATATTTATTTATTTATTTTAGTTTTTGGTTTTTTTATTTATATTATATTATATTTTCATATTACTATTATTATTGTTATGATTATTATTTTTCTATTTTACTCATTTATATATATATATATATATATATTTTAATATTTCATTTATTTATTTATTTATTTTTCCTTTTATTTTTTTTACTTATTTTTATTCTTCAATTTTTCATTTATTCATTTTTTCCCTCTAACACATCTTATGACTTTTTAAGGGTATTTTCGTCAATTAATCAGAGGTAAGTAATTCATGATCAAATTTTACCTTTCAATTTAAAATTACAATTTTTTTAATTAAGACAACTGGAAATTATGTAGTACCGAAAGGGCGGTTCAAGGGTGCTAATCCTTCCTTGACCGTAACCGACTCCCGAGCCCGGCATATTTCTGGTAAGACGCAGATCAGGTAAGAAATAGGGTATCCGATCAACCCATTTATTTTTAAATAAATGATCGGTGGCGACTCCAATCCATTTTCCTAAGTCGAAGCCCAATTCCGGGGCCCAACCGAAAGACGGTTGCGACAGCTTGGCGACTCCGCTGGGGATTCTCAAGTGAGTCAGGCTAAGGTAATTTTCAGTTATCTTTTTAACGAAAAGGGTAAGTTTAAATTTTAAGGTAACATTTCGATCCTTATTGCTTACTTTTGATTATATTTTTTCGAGTAAATAGTTGTACTAACCGTTTTCTCAATGATTTCAGCCCTTAAAGTCTTTTTTCATCTAAGGCTCTAAACCCGAGCTCTGAACCCATTTTAAGTGGGGGTAAAAGAGATGCATTCGTGTGAATTTATTCACTGCATATGCCTAGCAAGTAGCCTTCGGGATTCATATATCTTATGTCTTCGTGTGAATTTATTCTCCGCATAGAAATAAGGGAATGTGTCCTCTCGAGTTTAACTTAGTCCACACAAGCCTGTGATGGGTTTAGGACTAAGGGTCTGGCAAGCCCAAGGGGGCACCAGCAAGGAGAACTCGGGTACCGTTTTTTAGCACCTAAACCGGGGAGACTTTGAAGAATTAGAGCCTACCCTAAAACCTCATTTCAAACCCTAGGATGCCAGAATTATTTCATGCTTCACTTTCTGTTCAAAGCATGCGAACTAGACAAATACGCGGTTAGGATTTGTTTGAAATTAGCATGCGGGATAGCGATCATGTCCGAGTAGGAATACTAAGCATGTTCGGGTAGATATCATGTGGGGTAGGATTTTTCATTTTATTATTTTAATTTACCTCACTAATTTTTTTTATTTTGTCCTCTTTTATTTTGTTTTCATCATTTGCATCATAACAAGAGGCCATTGATCCCTAAAAAGGTGTTTGTTACACAAAATAATCTGAATTAATGGATAAAGGTGTTGTAATACAAGAGATTAAAAACCCCGAGGTACGACTATGGTCCGAGAAGACTCAGAAGGAAAAGGGAGACAGTCTTCAAGGAAGCTATGTGTCAGAACTGGTTAGCTACGCCTCTATTAGCCTAAAGCAGAACGACATGCAAGAGCTTTGGGACATCTGGGGCAGTTGAAGAATGATTGGAAACAGAAGTTCAGTCAGCGATATGGTGACATTGCACTTTTTCTTCATGTTAAGACTGATGAGCCCTTAATCAGAGCCTTGGTTCGATTCTGGAACCCGGGATACAGTTGCTTCACTTTTAACCAGGAGGACATGGTACCTACCATCGAGGAGTATACTACACTATTGCACTGTGAAAGCATTAAACTGGAGCGAGCCTACATCAAACACATCAAGAGTCAGTCTTTCAAGAACAGACTGCTAAGATTGCAGGAGTTGATGAAAAGTGGGTGACTGACCGACTCTGAAACAAAGGTAACGGGCAGGGAATTGAGTGGATCCACATAAGGAAACTAATGAATGACCACCCTGATGAATGGAAGACTATAAACCTTTTTTGCACTAGATATGTATGGCTTGATCATCTTTCTGAAGATTTTGGGATGTATTGACGTAGCCGTGGTGGAACTGTTTGAGCAACTTCCGAAACGGGTCAACCTAGTACCAATCATCTTAGCTGAGACCTTTCGGTTTCTCAACCATTTTCGAAGAGCTGGCGGAGGTTGATTCATTGAATGTGTTCAACTCCTTCAAGTCTGGATTCACAGCCACTTCTGGAAGAATAATGGGGTTGCCTACCGCCGATTTAGCACTACGTATTCACCTTTGAGAAAGTTCATCACCATGAAATGGCACGAAGATGCTTCAAAAGAGAAGTGGATGAAAGTATTCACTCATCTCCAAGACCAGGATATTACCTGGAGAGCCCCCTGGTTGTTCCTTAGTGACGTTATTTTTCGATGTGGGGACTCCGACACTATGACCTTACTTGGACTTTGGGGTGCAGTTGGGTATGATCCATTGTTAGCACTTAGACAATATGGGGCACGTCAGTTTTTCCCAGCAACATGCGGAATAGCTAAATCAGAGTTTGAGTATCACGGTGACAATTATAAGAAGAGGATCAAAGAGATTGTCAATTCAGGGAAGAAAGTGTTACGAATGGATATTGTGGCTGCTAAAGACATGCTTACCCCAGACTATTTAAGTGGCGAAGATTGCAAAAAAACAACAATACCCCGGTGTCAAACTGTGATGAAACACGGACCATGGAGGAGCATCTCATGCATGTCTCTTCTGGACTTGAGATAGCCAAAACAAAGTTTAAAACTGTGAACAATGAGCTGGGGAAGAGGATAAAGGAACTTGAGGCTGAGCGCTATTAGTGGAATCTAGATGCCGACTCTTAGAAAGATTGAGCAGACAAACTAGAAAGAGAACAAAAAAGAGTCCGTTTAGAGCTCGAAGACTTGAGAAAGGAGTATCAAGATAAAGTCAAGGATAGCTCCAAATTGAAAGTGGCTTCTAAATAATGGAATGAGAGAGCTTGGAAGGAACAGATGAAGACTGCCCAGAGGCGCTTAGCAGGCAGTCAGCATCAAAACCAATGCTTGAGAATCCGGATGGCTGATCTGGAGAAACAACATGAGAGAGATGGCAAAACAATAGCTGAGTTAGAAGCTATTGTAGATGGGTTCAAGAAGCAAGTAAGCAAGCTTCAGATAGTGCCCTTCGACGGATGTTTACAGTGGTGTTTCTGTTGGGAGCAAGCACAACAAAGGGTGAAGGCCAGAGATGCAGTCATCCGAGACTTCCTGGATCAAGTACAGAAGGCAGCTCGTCATCTACACGGCCTGGCAAGGGAAACTGGAATGGTCTGACAAGACATACAACCAGTGACAGATGAAGACAGAAGACTTGTCAACCTACTAGAAGCTGTTCGGGGTCTAGAGGATTTAGTCCGAATGTACCTTTGATCGTTTTTATGTCTCTTACAAGATAAAACATTTTTGTCTAAGTAAAGATTATTTATAATAATGGACACTTTTCTGGATCAATGCCTCGAACATTTCATGCATTCTTGCATTTTTTCCTTTTTGTATCTTCATCTACATTTTTAAGCATTTTCACAAACATGAAATTAAGTCATGAAGGACTCGATGAAGTGGATTTAACCACATGGAAGCAAGATTGTAACATTAAAGAGCTTGATTAGCTGATGGTAGGACAAAGCCTGCCAAGATGATCTAAGAAAAGAATCCCCATATTCTAAGGCCTACGATGTTGAAGCTGTTAGCTGTTACCACATAAGAAGCCCCAAACATTCCTCTGAAAACTGTAAGGCGCTTGCCAAAGAATGGGGCATGGTATATACCATTTGCACTTAGAGGATTGTTTTGTTTGAACACATCTTTGATCTTTCATGTTTGCTTAATCTTTTAAAGGATTGAATTTATGCTACTTTCTAAGGTGGAGCAATTGAATAAATTTTAATCTTTAGTTCTTCGAATATTAAATGAATTAAGGATTCTTTTAATTCTTCAAGAGTTATAGATTTTTGACATGTGACAAGATTAGACCTTTCTTATCCTGACTCAAACCCCAAAATAAAATACCTCGATTCTTTACCCAAAATAACTCATTGTCATTACCATAAAGACCAAATTCTTGAACGTTGCCTTTATCTTTTCGATACACCCATACCTTTCTTTGAGTCAATAAAATCACACCACTGTCTTTTTGGACTCAAAATTGACATTTTAATATCATTAAAATCCAAGGCATTGAGTTGTTCATCTGAACATGAGCATTATTCTAAAGACACAACTTGGGGCATCTCGCGGGGAGCTTGAACATTGAGACATCTGGGGAAAAAAGAAGAAGAATTCATCCGAAATAATTCTATCATGCATTAACTACAATGTTTTCATGTGAATAGAACTAATCCTGAAAATCTATCCCCTTGGGGTTACCTCTTCTGTGAAGACTTACATGTATGAAATGTTGAATGGTTTTCTTTCTTTATCCCTTCACAACAGGAGAAAATATATATATCCCTTGTGTCCCATTTTGAGCCTATAATATTTTTTCTTCTGATTCAACCCTAACCAAGGATCACCCTCCACACTGGGAGGTAAGGTGGAAGAAATCTGGTCACATGAGTGAAGACATCGATCCAAAGGTGGACCAAATGGCAAGTGCGAAGATCCAATCAAGAACAAAAAAGAAAAGAAGCAAAAAAACAAAGAAAAAAGAGAAACAAAAGAAAAAAGAAAGAATAAAAATCAAAAAGAAAAAGGGACAAAAAGCACATGCAAAGATTCCCTAAAGACAAATGGCACATCAAGCTTCAAACTATGAGATTGATCAAGCACAATCATTCCCGAATCACTGAATCACTTCACTCGAAGATCATAGAGCATCAAGAGAAAGAGACATTTTGAGCAAGACAAGATTGAAGGCATCAAAATGAATTGATCCTTGGTTCAAAACCCTGTAACACTTGTTTGGGCCTATTTATCATTTTCTTTCATAACCATGAGCCCTGACCTACATTACGTGTCTTAAAAGTCCTTCTAATCATACATGGATTTCTAAACAGAAGAGACTATCTTCATATTTCATCCCGCCCATCAGGATTAATCTTTGTTTGCAAAAAAACAATGTAATTAATGCATGGTATAGAAAAATAACAAAGGGGGTTCAAGACGTAAATCCTGAATAACGTCTTGAAACCAAAGGAGGGTTCGAGTTGAAAACCTGAAAAGGCGGCTCGAATATAAAAATTGTGCAATTGAGGCGATCACACAAGTTCCTTGATATGGCATTGCACAATCCAAGTGTGACCACTAAGGTTAGGAGTCAGAGAACACTTCTAGTAGAGGAGCATGTAAGATACCCCATCAAACCTTTGAGCATCAAATGCCAAACCTTTGACCAAAAACAATAACCTGAGACTTTTTTATCCTTTCCTTACTTAACCACTTCCCAAAAATAGCTTTGATCTTGGCACTTGTCAAATAGCTATAGTTCATTGAAGGATTAACAGTATAATTAATTCTTTGATATCCGAAGAACTCTAGTTTTATGATTCGTCTCAATTATAAAATCGTGAAAGGGACAATATTTTCAAAACTTTTAATTAAACATCTTTCAAAACTCTTGATTAAACATCTTTCGAAACTCTTTATTGATATTTTCAAAACTTTGAAAATAAAAAAAGAAAGAAAAACATTTTTTTTCAAACAAGACAGTCTCTCTAGAGTGGATCTTGGTAAATGACGTGTGACTCTTAGACACAAAACTCATGCTTAGAATCAATGCTGAAGCAAGAAATGAGGAACATTTAGGGCATCTTTGAAGATTCAACATCAAATATTGGGGCATTTTTGGATATTGGGGCATCATTTGGGGATTCAACATCCTAATGCAAATTATTATACCTTTTTCAGGAGATAACATGCATCTTATGCATACATTTTAGAGCATCATATTTATCATTTTCCACATACATAATTTTTTGCAGCTTTTAGAGTCAAGTTTCGACTTCAAGACGAAGGATACTCTATTCAAAAGCACCTTTAAATATTCATGTTGATTGCTTAACTCAACAGCAAGAAGCTACACTTCGACCAACTCGACAGATTGAAAGTTTCTCTCGAAACAACACAATTTGCTCGAGAGCCAATTTCAACTTTACGACGAAGGATATTGGACTCCAGACCACGCAAGTTCAACTTCACGACGAAGGGACCGTTGGTTGTCAAAAAATAATTTCCTAATTTCAAAGCCAAATTCAACTTCACAGCGTAGGATATTGGACTCAAGACAATGCAAGTTCAACTTCACGACGAAGGGACCGCTGGTTGCAATAAACAATTTCCCAATTTCAGAGCCAATTTCAACTTCACAGCGAAGGATATTGGACTCCAGACAATGCAAGTTCAACTTCACGACGAAGGGACCGCTGGTTGTCAACAAACAACTTCTCAATTTCAGAGCCAATTTCAACTTCACAACGAATGATATTGGACTCCAGACAACGCAAGTCCAACTTCACGACAAAGGGACCACTGGTTGTCAACAAACAATTTCCCAATTTCAGAGCCAATTTCAACTTCACATCGAAAGATATTGGACTCAAGACAACGCAAGTTCAACTTCATGACGAAGGGACCGCTGGTTGTCAATAAACAACTTCCCAATTTCAGAGCCAATTTCAACTTTACAGCGAAGGATATTGGACTACAGACAACGCAAGTTCAACTTCACGACGAAGGGACCGCTGGTTGTCAACAAACAACTTCTCAATTTTAGAGCCAATTTCAACTTCACAACGAAGGATATTGAACTCCAGACAATGCAAGTTCAACTTCACGACGAAGGGACCGCTGGTTGTCAATAAATAATTTCCCAATTCAGAGCCAATTTCAACTTCACAGCATAAGATATAGGACTCAAGACAACGCAAGTTCAACTTCACGACGAAGGGACCGTTGGTTGTCAATAAACAACTTCCCAATTTCAGAGCCAATTTCAACTTCTCAGCGAAGGATCTTGGACCCAAGACAACACAAGCTCAACTTCACAACGAAGGGACCGCTGGTTGTCAACAAACAATTTCCCAATTTCAGAGCCAATTTCAACTTCACAACGAAGGATATTGGACTCTAGACAACGCAAGTTCAACTTCACGACGAAGGGACCTCTGGTTGTCAATAAACAATTTCCCAATTTCAGAGCCAATTTCAACTTCACGACGAAGGGAATCGTGCACACAAGCATCATCCATCTTTAGATTGGATTTCAACTTCACGACGAAGGATATCCAACTCAAAGAAGGAGTATCTGTCAACAAAGACCTTCGAGTTCGACTACGCTCAGCTCCAAGGCACATCATTTACAGCATAACTCAAGGCTAGAAGGGTTATCTGCCATCAAAATTATCGAGTTCGATTCCATTCAGCTCGATGACACATCAATCTCACTACTTTCCGGTTGCAGTCGAGGTTTTCAAGTCAAGAAGAGGACCTGGGTTAACCGTGCTTTAGTGACAAGCAACCATTTTCAAGCAAAAGCTATATGTCAATGAAGATTTCTGAGTTCGATTCTGATCCAAGGTCTTTAAATCGAGAAGAAGACCGAAGGGCAACGATAAGCCACGTGCTGATTCAAATTCTGAACTACGGCTTCAATTTCATATCATTTCAAGATGAACTCGACTTCACGATGGAGGAGTCATCCGTAACTCAATTCGACAGGGAGTTATTGAAATATCAGAGTCAATTTTCAACTCCACCGAACGAAAAGTGTGTCTTTTAATCTTCGCCCTATCCCCGTTACACGACTATGGGCAAAGAAGGGCAGCTGTCAACACACCTTTTCGTCCTACTAGGATTCAAACTCCTAAAAATAGGATAAAATTTTGCTAGGATTCAAACTCCTAAAAATAGGATAGAGTTCTACTATGATTTAAACTCCTAAAGATAGGATCCACAAGCACTATAAATAGCCATTGTAACTCACTATTGTAACACACGATTTACAGACAAAATACAGAGGAAAGCACGGAAAATACAAAGGCAAAGCTATTGTAAACGATTCGAAAAGGAAATAAAAGGTAGCATTTTTTTGATTCGTTCATTTCTCGCATATGCACGTTATTTTTCTTGAGATTTGGTTCGAATAACCCAAAACATGGGTTGCGCCGATGACCAAAAATGGGTGGGGTTTTGAAGTTTCGAACCTAGATCTACTCCGAGGCGTGTTCATTTTTTATCCCCCTAATGCGTAATATCAACGTTAATTGTCTTTTAAATTTGGCCTCAATCTTTATTTTTCTTTATATTAGTCATTTTATTTATTGTATAGATATTTTTATTTATTTATTATTTACATTATTGTCATTATATAAATATATATACGTATGTTTTTTTAAATGATTTTCAATTGATTTTTTTACACTATATATTATGAATATATATACATATATTTTTTATTTATTTATATTCATTTGGTTATTTTTAATACTATGTTATTATTTATATATATATATATATATATATAAATATTTTACTTATAAGCGTATTTTACTATATATATATTGTTATTATCTTTATTTAGTTTTTTTTACTTTGTCATATACGTATATGTATGTTTTTAATAGTTTATTTATAAGCCAATTATCATTATATGTATACTTTTATATTTGGTTTATATATTTATTTATTTTAGTTTTGGTTTTTTATTTATATTATATTATATTTTCATATTACTATTATTATTGTTATGATTATTATTTTTCTATTTTACTCATTATATATATATATATATATATATATATATATATTTAATATTTCATTTATTTATTTATTTATTTATTTTTTTTTTTTTTTTTTATTTTATTCTTCATTTTTTCATTTATTCATTTTTTCCCTCTAACACATCTTATGACTTTTTAAGGGTATTTTCGTCAATTAATCAGAGATAAGTAATTCATGATCAAATTTTACTTTCCAATTTAAAATTACAATTTTTTTAATTAAGACAACTGGAAATTACGTAGTACCGAAAGGGCGGTTCAAGGATGCTAATCCTTCTTTGACCGTAACCGACTCCCGAGCCCGGCATATTTCTGGTAAGACGCAGATCAGGTAAGAAATAGGGTATCCGATCAACCCATTTATTTTTAAATAAATGATCGGTGGCGACTCCAATCCATTTTCCTAAGTCGAAGCCCAATTCCGGGGCCCAACCGAAAGACGGTTGCGATAAGAAGCATGAATATGATCTCCTTCATACTTTTTTTATTTGTTTTTAATTGTAAACTTTTTTTATTTGAATTGATTTTAATTATTTGATTTTATTTTATTTTCATATTATTTTTATGTTTCATTTTACATTAATGATTATTTTAGTTTTTATATTTTTAATTTATTTTTATTTTTTTAATATTTTTTTTTTGCTTGATTTTTGTAGGATAAGAGTTCAAGAAAAGGAGGAGTTTGATTCAAGGGGGAGTTTACCCCAAATTTTTACCCTTATTTAATTCATTTAAACCCTAGCCACTCACCCCTTATCTCCCTTTAAAACTCTTTGTCGTAATTCTCACCGATCTCTCTACGTGTTCTTCTTTTCACTTTCACTCCATTATCTCCCATCCACTTTCATCTTCTTTTAACTCTTTCATCTTCTTTGAACTCTAATTTTTTCTTCAAATTTCTTTATTTTTTCATCTTCACAAGAACCTATGATAGCAAAATTCAAAACCATGGCTCATCCGAGTGAAACTGATCATCCATTCTGTCGAAAAACAATATCTCAAAAAAATGGTGAGCTAGAAGGTATGGGGAGAACAAGGATCCGATTACAACATCTCCCGTAAGAATTTTGGCCTCAATGCTTCAATCTTTCAACTTATCGAACATTACAAATGGAAAACTCTTTGCCAACAACCGAAGCCCGACAATGTATCTTGGAGAACAATGAGCATAAAGCTTTTTTTTGAGAACATCTTAGCCGAAGTTGAAACAGTATTGAAGAGTCTCACGATTCAAGGATCCGAGTGGAACCAAGGAGCTTTGAAGGGAATGGTAAATCGAATTATGTAACATTTGAGGCTAAATTGTGGAACCAATTCATTAAAACTTGTTTAATGCCCACTACTCACAACACCACAATTTCTTACTCTTATCTCTTATTTTCACTCTATTTTGAACAAGAGGGCTATAAATATTGGATAGATTATATGTGATGAGATCTTTGCTTGTAGTAAAAAAGATGTAGGGGCACTTTTCTTCCCGAACTTGATATCATGATTATGCGAGAACCAACGCGTGCCCAGTGAAGCTACATATGCGACAATGCCTGAAAAGAAGAGATGGAATCAGACTCAATACTTGCGGATAATGCGTGAAGTGCCAGCAAAAGAACCAACTCTGTCAAAGAAATCCCCTAATCCAGCAATTGCCCCGACAAATAAAAATGTTACGGCATGTTCCAATACCCCAGCCAGTGAATATGCTTCTACTAGAATGGATCAAATAGCAGAACTACTTCACCCTCTTTCGCAACATTTGGAGCCCACTCAAACTAAATCTTTCCATGGATCACAATGCGGTATATGAAGGATCACAATGCATCCATCACACGGGTTATGTTACAAAATTCCCCCAATAGTATGGTACCCATTTCGATTTTCCCTGCGAAATTACTTGCCTCGACGTCTGAAGATGCCACTGCAACTGTTGTGCAGCACAAAGCCAAAGCACCTATGACTGAACCCACTCAAACTAAATCTTTCCATGGATCATCATATTCGAACCAGTTTATCTCTGAAATAATGACATCGCAACCGATCGCACTAGCAAAGCAAAAAGATTCGACCATCGAGGAGGCCGAACAAGAGAATGCAACAAGTGATGAGATTGAGGACATAAGTGTTCGGAATGCAACACCATCAATACACTTCCTTCCACCACGAGCTAGAAAACGAATCAAGCACATGGCTCGAAGGACACTCATCAATCAAGGTGACGACCTTTCTGATTAACCCATTCACTTTGCATGTATTGAAGAAAATGCTCATCTCGAGTTTGGGGGTTGTTTTATAATTAGTTGCATTTATTTAGTCATCTAATATAGTTGCATCTTGAGTTTAGGTGGTTGTTATTTATTTTGTCATATTGCATTTGCTATGTTATGCTCTATGTTTGCATTATTAATGTTGTTTAATGAAGTTTCCCATGACATTTGTTTTTCATGACAATTAGACATACAAACAATTACCGAGACTTTGTATTTACCTATAATGAGATAATTGTCGATAAAATTTTAATGTCGAGAATCTTTGGACTTAGAGATTATTTTAAAATTGCCTTAATGATTCTTGTAATGCTATAACTATTTATCAAATGTCGTGTTTGGTTGACTTGTGGGAACTTTAGTGAATACTTAATTATCCTGCATGTTTTTAGTTAAATTATATATGAATTGCTAGAGGTACCCAACTGGCTCTAGCCGAATAAATTACCAAAAGAATTTTTCAGATCTAGAACACTCTGCTACTAAACCAAATTCGATATGCTTAGTGAATAATAAGTAGGAAAGATAGTTGTGAATATCATGAGTTAATGAAAGCCTTCACGGGATAACTCTACCTAAAAGGCTGGGGGTTCGTTGTTGACATCATCTTACTACTCAAGACTCGCAGGTAGTTGTGATAAGCTGAAGCTCTAATTAAGATACATAGTAATTGATGTGGCATCTTTTTTTTTCATACCCCAATCATCGAGTCAATGACTATAGTGAAAGGATTTAAAATTTAGTGTGTTAATTTGAATAAATTGAAAAGCACAAGGATTTATTTAAGAAATTATGTTTAAGACTTATTCGTAAAAATAGAAGAATGAAGGGGTATTATGGTCCTTTAGAAGGCAATGAATTTCATATTCATTTTATTTGGGATATTTATTAAGGGTTAAAAAGGGGAAAAAGCATAAAAAAATGGGTTCTCTATTCTTTTTCTTCCCGTCGTCCCTGTGCCCTCATAAGAAAGGTAAGATTTCCTTCAAGTTGGTTTTTTATTTCGGTTATGGTTTGGTTTTAAAACCATAAGTGATATAGAAGCTTAAGGAAAGCTTAAAAGTGAATAAAACTAAAAGATTATTGGTTTATTAGAGATTTAATAAAATGGGGTTTTAAGTGATTTAATAAAATAGGGCCAGTTATTGGAGTTTAAAGGCATAGTTAACTTGTCAAAGAGGTAAATAAGAGATTTGGAGCCTTAGAAGTGTTTGAAAAAATATTTGAAATTTGGGTGTGATTCTTAGTTTTGAGTGTTCTTTGGAGATTTTGGATGTTATAAAGAGATTTATGAAAGTAAGTTAGTTGGGACAAGTGATAGTGAGTTTAAACGTATTGTTGGAGATAGGAGTAAGAGATTTAGGTGAAATTGGTGTAAAATTTGAAGTAAAAGAGGTAAAATCTGGGCAAGGGTATCGATACTGGAAGAATAGTACCGATACTATAAGGTTAAATTGGAGGATTAGGATGAACAATATCGATACCGATTTAAAAAAGTATCGATATTGAGGTGTATGTATCAATACCAAGATGAAGGTATCGATATCGTAATCATAAATGAAATTCTAGAATGCTAAAATGGTATTGACACTGAAGTGGGTATCGATACCATAGAAGAGAAGTATCGATATCATAGGAGGGGTATCGATACTATTCAATCTGAAATATTAATTTAGGGTGAATTTTAATAGAATTCAAAATTTATAGTACTTTTGAGTATTATTACATTGGATAAATGTTAGTAAGTATACTAACATCATATTTGAATGTCTGATTATGAATGCTTGTGTAGATCGTAATCAAGTTCTTGAGTCAAACAAGCAGAAATACAAGGATAAAGTCGACGAATAATCGGACTACATTTTGGGCATAATAATGAGGCAAACCAGGTAAGTTCATTTTTTATGTATTTATATGTTATGATAGTCATAGATGTATTTTGTTTAATGTATATGTGTGCAACCCACATAATTCATAATGAGTTTGTGAATTACCATATCGTCACTATGTGTGCAACCCACGTATTTCATGAGTTTGTGATTTACCGTATCGACACTATGTGTGCAACCCACATAATTCATAATGAGTTTGTGAATTACCGTATCGGCTCCATGTATGCAACCCACGTAAATCATAATGAGTTTGTGAATTACCATATCGGCACTATGTGTGCAACCCACGTAATTCATAATGAGTTTGTGAATTACCGTATGGGCACTATGTGTACAATCCACAAATTCATAATGAGTCGTGAATTACCGTATCGGCACTATGTATGCAACCCACGTAATTAATAATGAGTTTGTGAATTACCGTATCGGTACTATGTGTTCAACCCACGTAATTTATAATGAGTTTATGAATTACCATATCGACACTATGTGTGCAACCCACATAATTCATAATAAGTTTGTGAATTACCGTATTGACAATATATGTGCAACCCACGTAATTCATAATGAGATTGTGAATTACCTTATCAACACTATGTGTGTAAAAACCATGAAATTTAGAATGAGTTGAAATATTCAATTCGTATTTTGATAGTTATGATATACATATGTTTTAATTTCACCTCGTTATTATTATGTCTCACTAAGTGATTACTTAGCGTGTGTTGATTTCACGGGTAGGTATTAGTGTGAGTGGAGTAAGGAGTGAAGCTGACATCGTCAATCAAGGGTCGCCTCATCAGTAACTGTACGACAACTATGTGTACTTTTTATGTTATTAGCTGGCATGTAATAGACTTATGATAATGCTCTAAAAAGTATTTTACTTATGATGATGTAATATTTAATATGTTCGAGCTTTAAGATTTTTCTACATACTAAAAGTTATTGAACATTTTAACGTTATTAAATTAAAATGTTTTATGAATAGAAACAAATTTTACTGGTTTTCCAAAAGCGGAATGTTTTAAAAGTTATGTGACATCTGTGACTTATGTACGTAAACATATATGGGAAATAGGTGTTACATTTATTGGTATCAGAGCTACAGGTTTAACCGTTTTGCGGTCAAAACTGAGTGTATTTTACTTTTAAAATGGGTTTAAATGCCATTAAGATGTCAAGGTTACTGATATGGTGTCGTTAGAATATGATTGATGTCACTCCTTACTAACTTGAGTTGTTATTATTATGTATGCTCTATTAGATGCCGGAATCTACGAATTTGCGTAGAGTGACTAATCAAGAAGATAGAGAAGGGTCGGGTAGCGAGAGCTATGAAGCTAATAGTAAGCATCCGATTCCGTCTGAAAATGCTAGTGCACTGGTATATCAGGGTATGCCAGTACCAGAGTTTGGAGCTTTTATGCAGGCTCTCGATGCAATATTGACTCAATGTCAACCTCCAACGCCTCCCTATACTCCTTTAACACCACAGATGTTAATCCCAAAAGAATTGAAAAGTTTGGGAGCTCTTGAGTTTCGGGGAGAAGAGGATTAAGGTCCTATGGATGCTGATTTATGGTTAAAAGATGTTATGATGATGCTGGAAAGTCTTCAATGCTCAGATTCTGAAAAGTTGGGAGGAACTGTATCTTTACTTCGAGGATCAGCTCGAATGTGGTGGACAAACACTATGATGTATGCACCATCTGAGTAAGTGACATGACAGTTCTTTTAGGTTGAATTTAAGAAAAAGTACATCGATGAGCATTTTATACGGGCGATGCTGCTGAAGTTTCTTAATCTGAAACAAGGTGATCGAGTAGTACATGAATACGAGGCTGAGTATAACAAGCTGATTCATTTTGATATTAAGGTAGTTCCTAATGATAAGGCTCGACGTGATTGGTTCATCAAGGGTTTGAGGCCTAAGTTGAAAGAGATGATGTTGGCTTTAAACTTGCCTAGTCTGTAAGAAGTCATAGTAATCGGTGAAAAAAACGAAATCACCATCCAATTTGATTTCAACAATGACTGCAAGGAAAATGTTGTCAAAAGGGTATATAACTTTTCTGGCTAATGTCATAGACACTCAAATATTGGAAGTGAGATTAGGTGATATCCCAATAGTTCGAGAGTTTCCAGATGTTTTTCTAGAAGAATTATCGGGTTTACCTCAAGATCGTGAGGTTGAATTTCAAATTGAAGTTTACCAGGGTACTGAACCTTTTTCTATGGCTCCGTATCGAATGGCTTCAACTGAGTTAAGAGAATTAAAGGCCCAATTGCAGGAGCTGCTTTATAAGGGATTTATCAAACCCAATGTTTCACCTTGGGGAGCACCAGTGCTTTTTGTGAAAAATAAGGATGGATCTATTCGATTTTGCATAGATTATCGACAGTTAAATATAGTAACAATAAAGAATAAATATCCTATTTCAAGGATTGATTATCTGTTTGATCAATTAAAAGGCTCAGTAGTGTTCTCTAAGATGGACCTTCGGTCAAGATACGAACAATTAATGATTAAAGAGGAGAATATTTCAAAGATGGCTTTTTGGACTTGGTATAGACATTACGAATTTTTGGTGATGCCATTCGGATTGACTAATGCTCATGCGACATTTATGGATTTGATGAACCGAGTATTCCAACCCTACTTTGATCAATTTGTGGTGGTATTTATCGATGATATTTTGGTGTATTCAAAGTCAAGAAAGGAGCATGATGCTTATCTTCATATTGTTCTTCAGACTCTTCGAGAGGAGAAGTTGTATGGAAAACTATCCAAATGTGAATTCTGGATAGCAGAGATTGATTTTCTTGGCCATATAGTCTTTGAAGAAGGCATAAGAGTAGATCCCAAAAAGATTCAGGCTATAGTGGATTGGAAAACCCCAATGAATGTTTATGAAGTTCAGAGTTTCTTGGGGCTTGCTGGCTATTATCGAAGGTTCGTGAAGAATTTTTCGATGTTAGCTTCACCGCTAACTAAATTGTTGAGGAAAGATGTGCCTTTTGCTTGGTTAGAGAAATGTCAAGAAAGTTTTGAAATGTTAAAGAGGATTGTAATAGAGGCACCAGTTCTTGTACAACCAGAGTCGGGTAAAGATTATGTAGTTTTTAGTGATGCATCTCATAATGGTTTGGGATGTGTGCTTATGCAAGAAGGGAAAGTTGTGTCCTATGCCTTGAGACAGGTGAAGACTAATGAGAGAAATTACCCGACAGATGACTTAAAATTGGCAGAGATCGTGTTTGCTTTAAACATTTGGCGTCATTATTTGTACTGTGAGCGATGTCATATTTATACAGATCACAAAAGTCTAAAGTACTTGTTGACTCAAAAATAACTAAACTTGAGGTAGAGAAGATGGATCGAAATTTTAAAAGATTATGATGTGATCATCAATGATCATTTAGGGAAGGCTAATGTGGTAGTTGATGCACTTACCCGAAAGACTTTTGTAGTTTTATGAGCTTTGGATGCACGTATATCATTAAAGAAAGATGGAGCCTTGATTTTTGAGCTTAAGTTGAAGCTGATGCTATTGGATCAGATAAAAAATTGTAAGGAAAAGATGTAAAATGTTTGGAAAGAATTACACAAGTAGAAAAAGGTGAGACCAAAGATTTCGAAATCAGGACCGATGGATGTTTATATTATCGTGGAAGACTTTGTATTCCAAAAAATGAAGAATTGAGGAAAGATATTCTCTCCAAGGCACATTATAGTCCTTTGACTATGCATCCAGGCATAAATAAGATGTATCAGGATATAAAGAGTCGTTATTGGTGGCCTGGCATGAAAAAATCTATATCAGAGTTTGTTGCAAAATGCCTGACATGTCAGCAAGTGAAAGTTGAACATCAAGTTATTGGAACCGTCGGCGCACCCCACGGCGTAGCGGAAACAAAACTCGATGGTCTCACCAGCGATCCAAGTACGTAAAATCGAAATCGGGAGAAAGGGATACGAATACTTACAGTGGGTTCCTTGAAAAACAGCAAGGATAGCAGCGGCATCGATCGGTTCGAATCATAAGCCACCATGAAATCACGTCTCAACCTCTACTCAGTTCACCCGATTGAGAGCAATATTTGTTTCCCCAAAACTATTTTTGAGAAAAACGGCTGAAGATTTTGTGTGTTCTAAACAACTGCTAGACCTAACACATCCTTTATATTCGAGTTACCCTAATCATATTAGGGATTTTTATTATTTTAAATTAATTAAATCTTTATTTAATTAATTGGAATTAAATATTCAGGATTATTAAAACATATGTATATCAAACATACATATATTAACTCTAGATATATTTCAGTAACGTACAACAATTATACATCTTTGCTCGTTTCAATCCTAGGGTGTGACCTTGTAGGTTCTTGTAATGTTAGTAGTAATTATTAGAACAATTCTAATATTACAAACAATAAGTGACATCTAGCAATATATCATTGTCACCTAAGTTACAAGAAAATATGATTCAACATATCATCTTTGTGATTAACTCTTTTATATATTACATCCTTATGTCCTTTATATCTAGAATGGGCACAAGTCTTGGAATAGTCACACTTGTATAGTCCATCTATTATTTCTTGATATCTAGAGTAGACTTTAATTAATGAATAGTTTGTGATATCTCATATCAACTTATTCGAGAATGGACATGCATTTTTAGTCTCACTCAATCAAGTGGCCTGTGATATATTTCCTATTATGCATGAAGGCCAAATCATATCTTAATCATACACACCCGCTACATATATTGAGATATATTCAATAATAGTCTTTATAGAGAAACTTGTTACGGAGCTTGTTTAGCTGTATCAAAACATACAACAATATATGTTGGGATAGTATTGATCTCAAGTTTGAGGATCATACATATAGTCATCAGTATGAGCAATGTTATGACTGTCACATAATAATCCAAGACATGCTTATAGTGGGTCAATCCAATACATTGTTCTCTAACAATGTAATCATGTATCAATTCTGACATCTCTATGTCAATGACAACTCGTTGTCATCAATCAATAACATGTTAGTCTTAAGAGTATTATTATTGTCCATCCCCATAATAATACATGACTAGGGATCTTTTAATAATAACAATTATGTCATTATATAGATATTATTATCTTCCATTTTATGTTAAACACATATATATATAACTAAAAATAATAGCGACAATGCCTTTATTCAATAAAATCGGTAAATGAAAGTATTATTACAATCATCATATGATTGGTCTTTGGACATACTCTAACATAAGTGTCTTCCGGATTACTACAACCGATATTCATTCATAAGTGGAAGTGGGAACAAATTACTATGGATTTTGTTTCAGGGCTACATTTAACACAGTAAAAAAGACTCAATATGGGTAATTATGGACAAATTGACAAAGACAACTCACTTTATTCTAGTTTGGGTAGATTACTCGATGGATAAATATGCGAAGTTGCATATAAAAGAGATAATTCGACTGCATGAAGAACCTGTATCAATAGTATCTGACCGAGACCCAAGGTTTACTTTAAGATTCTGGAAGTCCTTACACGAGGCATTAGGTACTCGATTGAATTTCAGCATGGCTTTTCATCCGCATACAAATGAGCAGTCAGAGCGAACTATTCAGGTTTTGGAGGATATGCTAAGGGAATGTGTGATAGAATTCAAAGGATCATGGGAATGATATTTAGCTTTAGCAGAATTTGCTTATAATAACAGTTACTAATAGAGTATTAAGATGGCCTCGTATGAAGCCTTGTATGCGAGGAAGTGCAAAACACCATTAAATTGGTTTGAGCTAAAAGATCGAGATCTAGTTTGCCATGATTTAATAAAAGAAATGGAAGATAAAGTGAAAGTTATCCAAGATAATCTTAAGATAACTTCCGATCGATAAAAGTCTTATGTTGATTTAAAGGGAAAAGAGATTGAATATCAAGTGGGAGATAAGGTATTTCTGAAAGTATCGCCTTGGAAGAAAGTATTGCGGTTTGGGTGCAAAGGAAAGCTGAGTCTGAGATTTATTGGACCTGATGAGATTTTAAAAAGGGTCAGACCAGTAGCTTATCAGTTAGTTTTGCCTCTCGATATGGACAAGATCTACAATATTTTTCACATTTCGATAATCAGGAAGTACCGATCAATCCATCACATATCATCACACTAGAGGAAATAGAGATCCAACCAGAATTGACTTATGAAGAATAACCAGTGCTGATTTTGGCTAAAGAAATAAAAAAAACTACGTAACAAGAATATTCCTCTAGTTAAAGTACTTTAGCAAAATCATAAAGAAGAGGAAATTACTTGGGAAAGAGAGAAGGACATGAAGATGCAGTATCCACACCTCTTTACATCAGGTACGTTTTAAAATTCAAAGATGAATTTTCTTAACGGGTAGAATTTTTATACCCCAATCATCAGGTCAGTTACTATAGTGAAAGGATTTAAAATTTAGTGGGTTAATTTGAATAAAATGAAAAGTACAAGGATTTATTTAAGAGATTGTGTTTAAGACTTATTTGTAAGAATAAAAGAATACATGGACATTATGATCTTTTAGAAGGAAAATAATTTAATATTCATTTTATTTGGGATATTTATTAAGGGTTAAAAAGGGAAAACCTAAAAAAATGGGTTCTTTGATCTTCTTCATCTTTTTGTCATCCCCGTGCCTTCCATAGCAAAGATAAGATTTCCTTCAAGTTGGTTTTTTCCTTTCGGTTATGGTTTGCTTTTGAAACCTTAAGTGATATAAAAGCTTAAGGAAAGTTTAAATGTGAATAAAACTAAGAGATTAGTGATTTATTAAAGATTTAATAAAATGGGTTTTAAGTGATTTGATGAAATAGGGCCAGTTAAGTTTAAAGGCATATTTGACTTGTCAAAGAGGTAAATAACAGATTTGGAGCCTTAGAAGTATTTGAATACATGTTTGAAATTTGGGTGTGATTCTTAGTTTTGAGTGTTCTTTGGATATTTTGGATGTTATAAAGAGATTTATTAAAGTAAGTTAGTTGGGACAAGTGATAATGAGTTTAATGGTATGGTTAGAGATAAGAGTAAGAGATTTAGGTGAAATTGGTATAAAATTTGAAGTAAAAGAGGTAAAATCTGGGCAAGGGTATCAGTACTAGAAGAACAGTACCAATACTATAATGTTAAATTAGAGGATTAGGATGAACAATATCGATACCAATTTAAAAAAGTATCGATACTGAGGTGTAGGTATCGATACCAAGAGAAAGGTATCGATACCGTAATCATAAATGAAATTCTAGAATGCTAAAATGTTATCGATACCGAAGTGGGTATCGGTACCATAGAAGAGAAGAATTGATATCATAGGAGGGGTATCGATACTACTCAGACTGAAATGTCAAGTTAGGGTGAATTTTAATAGAATTCAAAATTTATAGTACTTTTGAGTATTATTACTTTCGATAAATATTAGTAAGTATACTAACATCATATTTGAATGTGTGATTATGGATACTTGTGTAGATCGTAATCAAGCTCCTGAGTCAAGCAAGCAGAAAGGCAAGGATAAAGTCACCGAATAATCGGATTACATTTTGGGCATAATAATGAGGCAAACCAGGTGAGTGCATTTTTTATGTATTTATATGTTATGATAGTTATAGATTTATTTTGTTTAATGCACATGTGTGCAACCCACATAATTCATAATGAGTTTGTGAATTACCATATCGACACTATATGTGCAACCCACGTAATTCATAATGAGTTTGTGAATTACCATATCGGCACTATGTGTGCAACCCACGTAATTCATAATGAGTTTATGAATTACCATATCGGCACTATGTGTGCAACCCATATAATTCATAATGAGTTTGTGAATTACCGTATCTACACTATGTGTGGAACCCACGTAATTCATAATGAGTTTGGGAATTACCATATCGACACTATGTGTGCAACCCACGTAATTCATAATGAGTTTATGAATTATTGTATCGGCAATATGTGTGCAACCTACATAATTCATAATGAGTTTGTGAATTACTGTATCAGCACTACGTGTGCAACCCACACAATTTATAATGAGTTTTTGAATTACCGTATGGGCACTATGTGTGCAATCCACGAAATTCATAATGAGTTCATGAATTACCGCATCGGCACTACGTGTGCAACCCATGTAATTCATAATGAGTTTGTGAATTACCGTATCGATACTATGTGTGCAACCCATAAAATTAATAATAAGTTTTTGAATTACCGTATGGGTATTATGTGTGCAACCCACGTAATTTATAATGAGTTTGTGAATTATCGTATCTGCACTATGTGTGCAACCCACGTAATTCATAATGAGTTTGTGAATTACTATATCAGCACTATGTGTGCAAGCCACGTAATTCATAATGAGTTTGTGAATTACCGTATTGATACTATGTGTACAACCCACATAATTCATAATGAGTTTGTGAATTACCGTATGGGCACTACGTGTGCAACCCACGTAATTCATAATGAGTTTCTGAATTACCGTGTCGGCACTATGTGTACAACCCAGGTAATTCATAATGAGTTTGTGAATTACCATATCGACACTATGTGTGCAACCCACGTAATTTATAATGAGTTTTTGAATTACAGTATGTGCACTATTGTGTAATCCACGAAATTTATAATGAGTTCACTACTTACCGTATCGACCCTATATGTGTAACCCACATAATTAGTAATGAGTTTGTGAATTACCGTATCGGCACTATGTGTTCAATCCCCATAATTCATAATGTGTTTGTGAATTATCGTAGCGGCACTATGTGTGCAACCCACATAATTCATAATGAGTTTGTGAATTACCGTAACGACAATATGTGTGCAACCCACGTAATCATAATGAGTTTGTGAATTACCTTATCAGCATTATGTGTGCAAAAACCATGAAATTTATAATGAGTTGAAATATTCAATTCGTATTTTGATAGTTATGATACACTTATGTTTTAATTTCACCTCATTATTATTATGCCTCAATAATTGATTACTTAGCGTGTGTTGATTACACGGGTAGGTATTAGAGCGAGTGGAGTAAGGAGTGCAGCTGACATTGTCAATTAAGGGTCGCCTCATCAGTAACTGTAAGATAGCTATGTCTACTTTTGATGTTATTAGCTGGCATGTAATAGACTTATGATAATGCTCTGAAAAGTATTTGACTTATGATGATGTAATATTTAATATGTTCGAAATTTAAGATTTTTCTACATATAAAAAGTTAGTGAACATTTTAACGTTATTAAATTAAAATGTTTGATGAATAGAAACAAAATTTTACTGGTTTTCCAAAAACGGAATGTTTTAAAAGTTTTGTGACATATGTGACTTATGTACGGAAACAAAATTTTACCGTATCGACACTATGTGTGCAACCCACGTAATTAATAATAAGTTTGTGAATTACCGTATGGGCAATATGTGTGCAACCCACGTAATTCATAATGAGTTTGTGAATTACCGTATATGCACTATGTGTGCAACCCACGTAATTCTTAATGAGTTTGTGAAGTACCGTTTCGACACTATGTGTGTAACCCACGTAATTCATAATGAGTTAGTAAATTACCGTATTGGCACTATGTGTGCAACCCACATAATTCATAATGAGTTTGTGAATTACCATATGGGCACTACGTGTGCAACCCACATAATTCATAATAAGTTCATGAATTACCGTATCGGCACTATGTGTGCAACCCATGTAATTCATAATGAGTTTGTGAATTATCATATCGTCACTATATATGCAACCCACGTAATTCATAAAGAGTTTGTGAATTACCGTATCGGCACTATGTGTGCAACCCACGTAATTCATAATGAATTTGTGAATTACCGTATTGGCACTATGTGTGCAACCCACATAATTCATACTGAGTTTGTGAATTACCATATGGGCACTACGTGTGCAACCCACATAATTCATAATGAGTTTGTGAATTATCGTATCGGCACTATGTGTGAAACCCACGTAATTCATAATGAGTTTGTGAATTACCGTATGGGCACTATATGTGTAATCCACGAAATTCATAATGAGTTCGTGAATTACCGTATCGGCACTATGTGTACAACCCATGTAATTCATAATGAGTTTGTGATTTACCGTATCGGCACTATGTGTGTAACTCACGTAATTCATAATGAGTTAGTGAATTATCGTATGTGCACTATGTGTGCAACCCACGTAATTCATAATGAGTTTGTGAATTATAGTGTCGGCACTATGTGTTCAACCCACATAATTCTTAATGAGTTTGTGAATTACCGTATTGGCACTATGTGTGCAACCCACGTAATTTATAATGAGTTTGTGAATTACTGTATCAACACTATATATGCAAGCCATGTAATTCATAATAAGTTTGTGAATTATCGTATCGACACTATGTGTGCAACCCACGTAATTTATAATCAGTTTGTGAATTACTGTATCAACACTATATATGCAAGCCATGTAATTCATAATAAATTTGTGAATTACCGTATCGACACTATGTGTGCAACCCACGTAATTTATAATGAGTTTGTGAATTACCGTATCGGCCTATGTGTGCAACCCACATAATTCATAATAAGTTTGTGAATTACCTTATTGGCACCATGTGTGCAAGCCACGTAATTCAAAATGAGTTTATGAATTACCGTATCGACACTATATGTGCGAAAACCATAAAATTTATAATGAATTGAAATATTTAATTCGTATTTTGATAGTTATGGTATACTTAAGTTTTAATTTCACCTCATTATTATTATGCCTCACTGAGTGATTGCGTAGCTTTTGTTGATTTCATGCGTAGGTATTAGTACAAATGGAGCAAGAAGTACAACTGACATCATTAATCAAGGGTCACCTCATCAGTAACTGTACGAAAACTATGTCTACTTTTGATGTTATTAGTTGGAATGTAATAAACTTATGATAATACTGTGAAAAGTGTTTGACTTATGATGATGTAATATTTAATATGTTCGAACTTTAAGATTTGTTTACATACTAAAAGTTAATGAACATTTTATTGTTAATAAATTTAAATGTTTTATGAATAGAAACAAAATTTTTCCGGTTTTCCAAAATTTGAATGTTTTAAAAGTTATGTGACATCTGTGACTTGTGTATGGAAACGTATACGAGAAATGGGTGTTACAGTTTTCCTTATGAATTAATTTGATAATTATGATATTCTATGCAAATACACATGATGGTGAACATTCTCGACTAAGAGCACACACTTACACAAGCATCATAGGTTGATTTGAGTCATTTCTTGTTGTCTTGAGGTTTAAAGGTGATTGGCAGAAAATTGCTAAGGTTGATTTGAGAGATTTCTTATTGTATTGAGGACAAGAAATATTTTAAGTTTGGGGGTGTGTTAAGTGTATAAAACTCATCCTCATCAACAACCAATTTGACCTAATCATCTCCTATAAATATCAATCAAATCTTAATCTACAAGAGGTGGTCGACTAGAGAGAAAATCTAAGAATTGATCATACGTATTCTTCCTTGTTTTCTTTTCAATTCATGTCTAGGAATTTTATTCTTATGTTTCTTTTGCACCCATCCATGAAATAAACTAAATTGGCTTGAGTTACTGGGTTTTTATGGTTGTGAAAACAATTGGATTTGTTTAAGTTCATTGATTGCAGTTTTAACTCAAAGATTGTTCATTCTTGGTTCTTAATTTGATTTTCGAGTGAATTAGGAGAGGTTGTTGTTCACCCATGGTTAACACATGGATGTATCACCAAGGCATGCATTAATCAGCTCTTCAGGTTAGGGAAAACGAAAAGGCATTGAAAAATGCTTCGTTGAGCTTTAAAGGGAGGAACACAGTTTCTACAACGACTGAATCATTGTCACAGCAAAAGAGTTGCCTCGGTAATCAAGTGCTCAAACTATTGATACAGTCAACACATCACAACTCATGATAGCTCGGCTTGCTCTTTTATTTGATCATAATCTTCTTTTATTTACTTGCATATTTATTTTACTCGTTAATTCAACTTCTATTATCATCGATTTATTCCTTCTTACAGTGCATGGACCTAGAACACAGAGTTACACCAATCTCTGTGGAGACGATATCTATTCTATAATATAACTTATAACTTGTGATGTGTATACTTGCACCAACTGTGAAGCACTCAAATCATGCAACAAGATAGATATCCCAGCCGATGATCTTAAGAAAGGGGTTCGAGTGTTTAACCCCTAGGATTATATGTTCTGGTGGACAAGGTCCATCGTAGATGCCCAGTAAAAATCGAGGTGAGACCTTTACGGACGATCTCATGGAGTTACCTTTTAGAGTGTTTCATTTGATTTTGGGTATGGATTAGTTAACTGGGCATGATGAGATTTTTAGATATAAGCTTTAAATCCTTAAACTTAGGAAAGAAGATAGAATCAAGATTGTGATATTTGGTGATAAGCCAAGGGTTCAAGGATTGTGTCAGCCGTTGGGGCGTAAAAGATATTGGAGCTAGGTTTTAAAGCCTTTTTGGCCCACGTAGTCGACTCTAGAGTCAAAATTTCGATATTAGAAGACATCCATACCGCTAGAGACTTTCCATATGTTTTCCCAGAAGAGTTGACAGGACTATTGCCGGATTGAGTACTAGATTTCAGCATAGAGGTAATGCCAGGATCCGCTCTAGAGTCCATTACTTCTTACCGAAAAGCACCAACGAAATTAAAAGAGTTTAAGGCTCAGATTCAAGAGTTGTTGGATAGAGACTTCATCCGACCAAGTATTTCTCCTTGTGGAGCATCAATTATCTTCGTTAGGAAAAAGGATGGATCGATTTGGTTATGCATCGATTACCGCTAGTCTAACAATTTGACCATCCAGAATAGTTATACCCTCCCTAGGATTGATGACCTCTTTGACCAACTCAAGGGAGCGTGCGTATTTTCCAAGATAGATCTGCGATCCGGTTAATACCATTTAAAGGTTAAAAATACAGATATAGTAAAAACAACATACAAAACAAGATATGGCCATTTTGAGTTCCTTGTAATGTCGTTTGAACTCACTAACACCCATTGACATTCATGGACCTTAAGAACCGAGTGTTCCACCCATACTTGGATCAGTACATGGTAGTGTTCATAGACGATATTTTGGTGAACTCGCGATCAGAGGAAGGGTACAACCAGTACCTCCACATAGTTCTTCAAACTCTCAGAGACAGGTAATTGTTTGCCAAGTTTAGAAAGTATGAGTTTTCATTTTCAGAGGTTTTATTTTTAGGCATGTCATGGAAGTGGATAGCATCCGAGTTAATCATCAAAAAATATAAGCAATTCTTTAGTAGGAGTCACCAAAGAGCGTAACTGAGGTGCATAGTTTCTTAGGTCTTGATGGCTTTTATCATTATTTCGTAAAGGGTTTCTCGATGATAGTAGCCTGATGACTAAGTTGCTTCAAAAGGGAGTATCATTTATGTGGGGAGAGAACATTATATTAGCTTTGAGCAATTGAAAACCCTTTTGATTCAAGCCCCAATCTTAACCTAACTTGAGTGGGGAAAAGAGTTCACCGTGTTAAGCGATGCCTTGCTAATTGGCCTTGGGTGTGTGTTGATGCAAGAAGGAAAAGTGGTAGCCTATGCATCCTACCAACTTAAGCCTCGTGAGGGTAATTATCTTACTCACGATCTAGAGCTTGCAGTCATAGTTTTTACGCTCAAGATTTGGAGGCACTACCTGTTTGGTAACAAATGTCACATATTTACTGACTACAAGAGCTTAAATTATCGACAGATGCATAAAGAGTTGAACTGAGGCAACGTAGATGGATTGAATTTTTAAAGGACTACAATTTTTTGATCGACTATTATCCAAGGAAAACAAACGTTGTTGCTGATGCATTGAGCCAAAAGTGGATGTCAGAGCTGAGAGCCTTATTAGATCACATAAGTCTTTCTAGAGATGAAGGATTATTGGCTGAACTCAGTGTAGAACTTGAGTTAGTGAGTGAGGTTAAGATATTACAAGGTTTAGACAATCTTTTGAAGGATCACGTGGAGTAGGTCCACCGAGGTGAGGCCCTAGGTTTGAGATGCGAAATGGAGACGTGTTGTTCTTTAGGGGACATTTATGTGTAATAGTAATCTAGAACTTGTGTAGTGAAATCCTTCATGAAGCCCATTGCATCACACTTTCAGTCCATCCGGGTAGCAATAAGATGTACTGCAAGCTTAGACCCATATACTTTTGGTGAAGCATGAAGAGATAGGTGTTTGAGTTGTGCAAAATGCCTAGTTTATAAGCAAGTCAAGGCGGAACACCAAGTTCTTTCAGGACTACTTCATTCGATTAAGATACTATAGGGGAAGTTGGACAGAGTGACTATGGATTTTGTAACAGAGTTACCGATGACAAGATACAAGCATGATTCAGTTTCAAAAATAGTAGATAGGTAGACCAAGTCCTCTCCCTTCTTGCTTGTCAGGATGGAATTTACCTTAGAGAGGTTATTACAACTCTACATTTGCGAGATATTGAGGTTGCATGGAGTCTCAACTTCAATCATTTTAGACAGAAACCCTAGATTCACCTCCCGATTTTAGAAAGCTCTCTATGAATCTTTAGTCACTAAGCTCAATTTTATCACCGCGTTTTATCCTCAGACCGATGGTCAGTCTAAGCGCTTCATTTGGGTTATTGAGGACATGCTTAGGTGTGACATTTTGGACCTTCAGGGTATTTGGGAAGATTATCCACCTTAAGTAGAGTTCGCATACAAGAATAGTTATCAATCGAGTATCCATATGGCCCCGTATGAAGCTTTATATGGGAGCAAGTATGGGATTCCTCCTTGTTGGACCAAGCTTGGTGAGGAGAAGTTAGTGGGCCCAGTTTTGATTAAGGAAACAGATAAGAAGATCAAGTTGATTCAAATAGGCATCGAAAAGATTGAGATCATATGAGAACTTGTAACTCAAGGGTAACAAGCTGGCAGTGGGCGACAATGTATTTATCAGGGTGTCCTCGTGGAAGAAAGTACTATATTTTGGGTGTATAGAAAATTTGGCCCCGTATTTCATATGTTCATATGAAGTGCTTAAAATAATCAAACCCGTAGCCTATCGCTTAGCCTTACCCTAGAGTTTGAGCGCATCTAATGTGTATTTCTCGTATCCTTACTTAAGAGGCATCGTTCCAACCCTTAGCACGTCATACCCTTAGAGCAAGTTGAGTTGAGCCCATATATGACCTATGAGGAGGAGCATATCCAAATCTTAGCCAAGGATGTGATGGAGTTAAGGAATAAGAGGATTCCACTAGAGAAGGTTTTGTGGAAGAACTATGGAGTAGAGGAAGCTACATGGGAAACTGAGAAAGACATGAAACTGCAGTATCTGCATATCTTATATCTAGGTAAATTTTGAGGATGAAATTTCTTATTAGGTGGGAGAGTTGTAACGCACGAACCCGGTCAGTAGTTTGGGTCAACTCGAGACCCATAAGTCGAGCCCAATAGACATCTTTGAATAGTTTGCACCAAATTGTGTTTGGATTGGGCTTGTGTTGGGCTCAAGAATTTGAGTTTGATGATGATTTTAATATGAGACATAAGAAGAGAAACCAAAAGTGCAATTACCCCATTGCACAAGTCAAAGGATGAAAACCCCTTATTTTAGGAGATTTTCACGTGAACCATTGCCTTAAGCTTATCAAACACTCTTTCTTTCTCTTCATCTTTCTCTCTTTTTATTCTCTGAAGTTTAAGGGGAAAAGGTAGAAGCTTTAAGGATTTCAAGTTTAGTTGGCTTAAGCAAGGTAAGAATATTAATCCCTACCCATCAAGCTTCAATTTAAGCCTTATATGTCAAGTTTTACTCATAGTTTCACAAAATGGGTTTTAGGAAAAGTTGTGATAATCAAGTGATTCTAGCAATTTTTTATGGATTTGTGTTATAGAGAGTGTTTTTATTTTAAATCCAAGCACCTAGTTTAGTTGGTAATTCATTTCTTTTCTTGATTAGAGAAGGAGGGTGGGGAAAAGCTCTAAAGCTAGAGGAAATGAGAAATTAACCATTGGTTGATTTCGGGAGAAATTTCAGCAGCTAAGACACAAGGTAACACATATACAACTCTTTCATACCCTTTGTGGGTCATTAGAAATGCAACATTAGCTTAAGAGTTGTGTTGAAGTATGTTGAGTTGTTTTCATGGTAGATTAAATGTTTTAGTGTTATAATATGTTTCAAAGCCTTATTTATGACCCCTTAGTATCTCATAAACACACTATTAATTATTGGGAACCTCAATAGAACAGTTTGGGCGAGTTTGAGTGAAGGTTTTGAGTTCAAGTAGGGTATTTAGAGTATCGGTACTATAAGAATAATACTAATATTGTTCTTCAATCAGTGTAAAATTAGGCTAAGTTTAAAAAGAAGTATCGATACTGGAGTATTGGTTTCGAAACATACAGCTTGGTATCGAGACCGATTTAACAGATGATATTTTTTGTATTGGTACTCAAGGAAATATCAATACTCGAGGTAGAATATCGATACTCCCTATAGGAGTATTGATACCGAGCTATTTTCAAAACATCAACCAAAAATTGGTATCGATACCCTGGGAAGTATCGATACCTTAGTTTAGAAGTATCGATACTGGTAAGAGAGTATCGATACTACCCCCTTTCATTTCAGTTGAAATTTAAAGTACAATATCGATACCCAAGGGGGAGTAACGATACGTAAGGGTCAGTACTGATACCAAGGGGCCAGTATCTATACCAGCATACATTTTGGGGCATTAATTTCAAGGGATTATAAGAGGGCAATAAGGTTTCCCAAGAACTACATAATTACTCTCTATTAAGACTGCAAGTGAGAACAAGAATAATGTCTAATTATATTAGAAACAAGATTAGTTAGGGGAAATAAAACTAGCCTTGTTTGAACACTCGGGAAACGATCCAGACACTTGAGTCACTTTAGCAAATGATACTAGTATCGAGAAAATAGTTTTAGTTCAGATATCTTTAGGTAGTGCGGGAGGCACTTTAAACTAACTAACTTGTGCACGAGGCCCGACACTCACGAGGGTGTGTTGTGTCCGATGTAGAGATTCTGGGCCACATCCTTAGTAGACTAGAGGGGTACGTGGGCTCCGAGATGCAAAACTCTCAGTCGCACCATGATATCTACCATAGAGTAGAGAGTGAGTAAATGAGTATACTCACTATTGCATTTTGCTTGATAGCTTGAGCATTCGGTGAACACATTTAGTATGCTTTAGTTGTTAGTGTGGCACTGGGCTAGTGAGCTCAACGTTTGAAATTCGTTTGCTTACTTACATTAGCAGGAGGAGCATTTATAAAGCCTTTTGAGCAGCAAGATCCAGACCGAGTTCAAAGCAGAGTACATCTCAAGTTATTTCTTTAGAGGGATATATTATTTATAGACCCTGTAAATTCGAGTAGTAACCTTATTTGGAAAGTGGTATGTATATTTTGATATATTTATTTTTGGGAGCTTCCCACTGTAAAACTTTATTTATATTTTATGGATGGATTTCTTTATGGAAATGGTTTTTAAAATGGTCGTTTTAATTAAGAATTTTAAAAAATTGGGTTAGCCACTCCGGTGGTTCCTTGTGACATTCTAATCGATCGACTGTGTCGTACTAATTTAGAGTGTTACACGAACGATAGGGACCATCTTTGGGCACATTTATACTGTGAGAGCCGAGCGTCGAATGCACACATTAAATCCAGTTTGTCCGATATAAATTCCGATCCAAAGACTGGCCATTGATATTCAGAAAGCCTCCTATCAACGGCCAACGCTGGAACCATGTTTATGTTAGGGTTTATTTTCAGCCATCAGATCATTACTTGATCCGACTGCCTAACTTGCTGACGGCTAGGATTTTGGGATGTCATAATGGACGTGGGTTCTAGTGTTTACACTATTTGAGCTTGTTTTGTATATTTGGTTAGATTTTAATTTGGGTAATGTAATTTGAACATTGGACTTATATATTTTGATTTAGTTTAATTTAATTACGACTCCAAATGATCCAGACAAATTTAATTAGAATCCCATATGATCAAGCGTGAAGTGGATAGAATAGTAGATTTTATGCCTAAGATCGCTTCGATTGATAATTGTTTATGTCTTTCGGTAACCATCGTGATGATATCTTTCAAGTTCTTCATAGAGATGTTCATAGATCGCCTTTCTTGAGGCCATATAGCTTATATAATCTCTTAATTTTCTTTCTCATTCAAAATAATAATAATTTATAATTTATAGCTTATGATATATATATATATTATTTCAAGCACCATAAATGTTGGGGGTATGAGCGTTCAATGTCAAATGGTAATGAGAGTCATCTTTAAATAGATACTACCTTATACTTTACTTTCTCTTTTATTTCACTCACTGTATTTTAAATCTTTTCAATTTTCTCACTGAAATTAATACATTGGATTTTTTGGTCACTCAGTGGTTAAATAGTTGAAGGTGTTAAAATGGAATGTTATATAAATGCAAAATGACGTCGTTTTGGTGAAAATCTTTATTTTTTAAAACGATTTCGTTTTTAATGCCTTTAACTATTTAATGATGGAGTGACCAAAATAGGGGAGAAAGTAAAGTTCTGTGTGAAAAAACCCAATGTGTTAAGTTCAGTGAGTAAATTGAAAACGTTTAAAGTTCAGTAAACAAAATACGAGAGAGAGTAAAGTTCAGTGATGAAATTTGTAATTTACTATATATATATATATATATTAAAAATTACCTATCTTGTAATTCTTAAAGGATAATGATTCAAGCAGCTATGTCAATATGGTGTGTATGTGTTTGTAATGACTAAAACAATTATGAATAAATATTATCTTATAATCGCCCAAACTATTAAAAAAGGGTAAACTACGTATTTAGTCATCCAACAATTGTCGTGATTTCGTTTTGGTTATCTACCTATTTTTTTTCAAACTCATACTACTGTTATGTTTTGGTCACTCGCTGTTAAAAAATTAGCAGTGATAATGATGTGTCACCATAAAGTAATATCATATCATCATTAGAAAAATATAAAAAATGTCACATCAATAGTTTATAAAAACTCAAATCATTCATTAAAACAAATACTTAATCATCCATAAAAACCCACACCATATAAGGTTTAGTTCATGGTGGTGTTCAAAATATCCAAAAGAATAACATGTTCCATGCAACCCAAGTAATTGAATGAAAATAAAAGCATAAAGGAGGAGGAAACTCCCAACACTCGCTGTCGATTGATCCTCTGACCACGACGAACGACATCTTAGCATGCTAGCTCCTCTCAGACATCTATCTCACTACTCCTTTGAGCTTGGCTATGGAAGAACCCTTTGAAAAGATGAAAGGACAAAGAAAGTTGAGAACTTTCAGCCACTTCTTGCTTAGCTCTCTATTTCCCTATAAAGAATCCTCCTTTAATTGTGTGGCCACCTTTTTTATTTATACTAGGGGAATGTCCTAGGTTTTAGTGTAAAGATTCTCAATGTACCCTAAGGTACATTCCCCTCAAGTGAATTAGGGTACAAAGGAGGAAATGGTCCCCTCCAAAGAGGTTAGCAGCAGAGAACATGTGAGTTCTAGACAGTTGGCAGCTTATTTTTGTATTTTTCTACGCACAAGATTCATCCCAAATTGCCTTGGCAATTCTCCTTTGCTCACCATCTGGGAATGCTGCAGCAATTCTCCATGCTTACCATTTGCTTCATCAACATGCACATCATCAGCAAAACACAACCTTTCCCGTAAAATAGCACCATTTAGAAAATAATGTCACAACAAACATAACCACCAAATACAATTATATGATCCTAAATGCACCTATATGAACCAACATGTGCTCTAAGATATCAAATAATTTAAGTGAAAATGCCCTAAATATAGCATTTTTACGGAGTTATCAGTCATAATCATATTTTTTTATAAATCAGAGGAAACATCTTTGTCCATAGGGAACACACTAGAGGATCCATAGTCAGTAGGAACAGAAAACATGAACTTATATAAATTGATCGAATTTCAGGAACGATATCCTTATTAAAAGGGACAATTACTAATAGATCTTACAGGCATTTAGAATTGATTCTTCAGGACCATTTAGGATTCAAGCTTATAAGGAAGATGTTCAGGAATCTTAACATCAGAATAATTTAAGATTCAGATATATCTGGAAGTATTTAAGATTCATATATATATATATCAGGAGGGATTCCATTAGTTAGACTTTAGGGGCATTTTTGATATTTTGATTCCTAAAGAATTCTTCGTAACTTAATTCAATCATAATAAAATGATGATTTACGATATCCATGATTTATATCGAATTATATGAATTTCAAGTAAAATCAGACTAAGCAGATCCCAACAGTGAGATACTTTCCAATAATTCAACCGAGATTCTTCAAGAATATTCTCTTCTTAATATTGATTGCACTAGTTGAACTGATCACATTTAGAATCATCATTGAACAAATCTTAGGGAGACGAACAAGTATTATGGTGGTATTTATTTCATTTTTGTATTGCAACGATATCAAGAAGAGAAAATAACCTCAGTGACCAAAAATGCCTTATAATATACGATTTTAACCAACTTTTTTTGGATTTGCCAAAATGACCAACTAAATCGCAATGCGATCGATAATTCGCAACGCAATCTCTGGTATCGCAAATCAGTTTCCAGATTCGCAACGAGAACATCGACTATCGCAACGCGAACTTCGACTATCGCAATGCGAACTTCGACTATCGCAATGCGATTTTCCAAATTCGTTGCGATAGTCTAAGTTCGCGTTGCGATAGTCCAAGTTCGTTGCGATAGTCGAAGTTCGCGTTGCGATTTATTCCAAATTCGTTGCGATAGTCGAAGTTCGCGTTGCGATTTATTCCAAGTTCATTGCGATAGCCGAAGTTCGCGTTGCGATTTATTCTGAATTCGTTGCGATAGTCCAAAATCGCAACGACTGGTGGTATTGCATTTGTTTCTTAAGAATTTTCTCTAAAATGATAGTATTCGCGCGGACGTGTCGAAGACACGTATTACCACGACCACGACCCGAGACGAGACGGCGGCGGCGGCGGCGCGCGAGAGTCCCCCTTGTTCTCTATCACTCAACAAGGAAGTGGGAAAGCCAAGCTTTAAATACCATTCCCAATAGTGTTTACAATACTATGTGGGGATTGAGCATTACCAACACTTGTTCCCAATACTATGTGGGATTGAGCCTTAAATAGTGATATTATTTGTGAATTATAGTTAATGACTTTAGTATTTGTATGAAAAGTATTTGTGGTTCGTTTAGTTTTCATGCAATTCTAATTTATTTTCAATTGATTGTAATTGCACGATAACAATTTTTTTTATTCTCGCGAGTGATGCAATTTTTTTTGAATGTTTTGCTTAAAATTGCAATAATCGCGATTGATTGTACATTGACTTTTAATTATGACATATTTAATCGTATAATACTAATGCAATTGGTTGTTGATTCAGTTGTTTTAAGGTGCATGATTGTTAATTGTTTCCTGAATAATCACATAGTATTGGAAACAAGTGTTGGTAATGCTCAATCCCACATAGTATTGGAAACACTATTGGGAATAATATTTAAGTCTTGGCTTTCCCAATTCCTTGTTGAGTGATAGAGAACAAGGGAGACTCTCGCACGCCGCCGCCACCGCCGTCCGTCTCGTCTCGTCTCATGGTCGTGGTCATGGTCATGGTAATACGTGTCTTCGACACGTCCGCGCGAATACTATATTTTTAGAGAAAATTCTTAAGAAACAAATGCAATACCACCAGTCGTTACGATTTTGGACTATCGCAACGAATTTGGAATAAATCGCAATGCGAACTTGGACTATCGCAACGAATTTGTAATAAATTGCAACGCGAACTTGGACTATCGCAACAAATTTGGAAAATTACAACGCCAACTTCGACTATCGCAACGCGAACTTGGACTATCGCAATGCGAATACGTAAATCGCAATGCGATAGTCGAAGTTTGCGTTGCGATAGTCGAAGTTTTCGTTGCGAATCTAGAAACTGATTTGCGATACCGGAGATCGCGTTGCGAATTATCGATCGCATTGCGATTTAGTTGGTCATTTTGGCAAATCCAAAAAAAGTTGGTTAAAATCGTATATTATAAGGTATTTTTGGTCACTGAGGTTATTTTCTCTATCAAGAATGGATAAAATGTTTGGTTTGTGGTTTATAACCCTTAGGGACTGTACAATATATTGGTTCATCGGTGTTTCCAGAATTATCCAAGTTATTCGAGTTATGCGAGTTATCCAAGTCTTATTCTGTTTACTAACCTTTTATCGTAATCATGATGGGTTTATATAAATTAATGGTTGTCCCAAGATCATCGAACTCATTCATGTATTTACCAACTATCAGCATGTATCAGAAAGCATTCAAAAAGTAGTAAAATATTACCTCGATTTTTTAGTTATATCGATCGACCAATTAAACTTTATTTGATCATTCTCGAACTTTAATTCCACGTCCTATAATGTCTCAAATATATGACAAAACAAATTACATTAGAAATGGAACTTAAACGTGAAAATTTGTATTGAATCAAGTTATAAAACGTCCAAAAACAACTTATCGAGTTTGAATTTGACAAAATAGACTTTGGATTTAGACTCAAGACGTCGAAAAATATAAGTTATGATTTTTCGAAAAAAAATTAATTTTTTGATCAAAGTCAACGATCAACGTAGTAAAAGGTCAAAGTCAACTTTGGGAAGATCGACAGTCAAGTTAAAAGTCAAAAGTCTAGGAAGTCAATGGTTTAGGTAGACCATCGTATTCAGGCAGACTCGGTTTAGACCGATTTAGGTCGGTTTGATCTGATCAAACTAATTTCTAGAAGAGAAAATAACCTCAGTGACCAAAAATCCTAGATAATATACGATTTTGACCAATTTTTTTTGGATTTGCGAAAATGACCAACAAAATCGCAATGCGATCTCTAATTCGCATTGCGATCTCCACTATCGCAAATTCGCGTTGCATTTCGCGTTCCGATAGTTGAAAATCGCGTTGCGATTTTCCATTTCGCGTTGCAATAGTCTACAGTTGTCGTTGCGATTTTCCAAATTCGTTGCGATAGTTAAAAAAAAAGATTTTGTTTCTTAAGAATTTTATCTAAAAAGATAGTATCCGCGCGGACGTGTCGAAGACACGTATTACCACGACCACGACCCAAGACGAGACGGACAGCGGTGGCGGCGTGCGAGAGTCCCCCTTGTTCTCTATCACTCAACAAGGAAGTGGGAAAGCCAAGCCTTAAATATCATTCCCAATAGTGTTTCCAATACTATGTGGGATTGAGCATTACCAACACTTGTTTCCAATACAATGTGATTATTCAGGAAACAATTAACAATCATGCACCTTAAAACAACTGAATCAGCAACTAATTGCATTAGTATTATACAATTAAATATGTCATAATTAAAAGTCAATCTACACTCAATCGCGATTATTGCAATTTTAAGCAAAACATTAAAAAATAATATCACTATTTAAGGCTCAATCTCACATAGTATTGGGAACAAGTGTTGGTAATGCTCAAATCCCACATAGTATTGGAAACACTATTAAGAATGGTATTTAATGTTTGACTTTCCCACTTTCTTGTTGAGTGATAGAGAACAAGGAGGACTCTCGCGCGCCGCCGCCGCCGCCGCCGCCGTCCGTCTCGTCTCGTCTCGTCTCGTCTCGTGGTCGTGGTCGTGGTCGTGGTCGTGGTCGTGGTAATACGTGTCTTCGACACGTCCGCGCGGATACTATCTTTTTAGAGAAAATTCTTAAGAAACAAAATCTTTTTTTTTTAACTATCACAACGAATTTTCGCAACGAATTTGGAAAATCGCAACGACAACTGTAGACTATCGCAACGCGAAATGAAAAATCACAACGCGAAATGAAAAATCGCAACGCGATTTTCAACTATCGCAACGCGAAATAGAAAATCGTAATGCGATTTTCAACTATCGCAACGCGAAATGCAACGCGAATTTACGATAGTGGAGATCGCAATGCGAATTAGAGATCGCATTGCGATTTTATTGGTCATTTTCGTAAATCCAAAAAAAATTGGTCAAAATCGTATATTATCTGAGATTTTTGATCACTGATATTATTTTCTCTTTCTAGAATCCTCACTTGGAGGACAAGGCCCACGTGCGCCAGTGGATCACGGCTGCTCCTACGACGTCAATAGGGTCGGATTCAGATGATCGATTACCCCTCATTCAATCACTTGCCAAAATCAACTAATAACATATCAGATATTAAGCTGAAATGACTGGAAAAATGACCATAGGCTTACCAAAACGGCGATCGGTTAACAAGCGACGATGGAGCGATAAACCTAATCGAGTTTTGATTGGAACTGACCGGTGAACCCAATGACACAGGCGATGAATAAACGGATGATGGGTTTGGCCGAAATTGGCAAAAACAACATTCTGGTTCTAAGTTTTCCGATGAAGCTTTTGTGGAGCATCGACGTTGTTCGACGGCGAGTCACAGCGAGAGACTGATGGGGTTTTGGTTAGACAAGAGCGACGCTTTGTTCGATGGGGGTGGTGTCACTCACCAGCGAACGGTGCTTGCAATCAACGTTATGGAATTCGAACCATTTCTTATGATTCGCAATGATCGACATCCGATTTGGGTGTTTCAAAGGTCAATGAGAGAAGGCTAACGGCTCTTATTTGGTGGGTTTTCTTGAATTAAAAGGAGAAGGCTTTTGATTGATTTAAAAACTTTGATTTAATGCAATTAAAAGATATTTTTACCTAAACCCATGAGCTACGGGTGCCTAGCCTGAATGGCTAAGGCTTAGGCTTAACTGCTAAAGAACGAGAAACCCACACATTTATTTTATTCTCCTTTTTAATCATTCAAGGTTCAAAATAAAATGGGTAAACTGGGTTCTAAGGCCTTGAATTGGCTGAGGACATAAGAACTGATATATTATTTCAATAACTCACAATCTAGTCCTCAAATTAAATAACTTAAATATAATAATAAACTTCAATATTTTTGGGTATGACATTAAGATTCGCTCTTTCCCCTATAGTAAACCTAATTTATCAATTTCATTTCTATCTTTTTTTTTGCATCAATTTAGCCCTCGAAGTTGTTTAGGGTGTTCATCCTAGCCCTCGAAGTCCATTTTGATGAACAAAACCGTTAGTTTTTTGCGTTTATCAACACTAACAATTTCCAGATCAACCAATATTACTGACGTGACATGTATTAAAAATAAATAATAAAAATATTTAAAGGTTTTACTAAAAACATTGGTTAGAAAAAATCTCCAAAATTTTGACTTAATCCCTTATTCCCATTGAAATAATTAATAAAATTTTGGGAATTTATTCTAATCATTGTGTTTAATAAATAGTTTAACCTAATCCCTTAATCCAAAGACACAGAAGACTCACAGTTCTGTTAGTCAAAATGGTCAACAGACTTCAAGGGCTAGGATAAATACCATAAACAACTTCGAGGGCTAAATAGATGCAAAAACAAATGATAGGGGCGAAATTGAGAAAGTTGACATTTTTTATTAATTTGTGTGCTTGATAAGTTCTCATTTCCATAAGTATTGGTAAGATACGAATGATTCTTTTATGCGATAAGCTAATATAAGGTTAAAACACAGTGACGTTGCGCTCATAAAAATATGATAAAATCATAATATTTTAGGTTGAACGCAACTAAAATATTATATTCTTTTTAACATTTTCAATTGAACTTAAAATGTTCCGAAGAATAATATTTTTGTTCAACCGAAAATGATACAGAGAAGATAATATTTTAGGTTAGGTTTAACAAAAAAAATATTATGATTTTTATCACATTTTTTTTGTTGCACTCAAAAATACTGTTTTTAATTTTAAGTTAGATTATCGTCTCTTATGCTTCCCTAAAATAATTTTTGTTGCTCTATTTAAGTTGGTGCTACTATACTACCAAAAAAAGATAAATTACACGTTTAGTACCTAAATCATTGGTTTTGACCCTTTTTAATGCCTAAACTTTTAAATTTTTTAAAACCATATATAACGTTTAGTTTTTGTTTTATTTTAGTATCTTGCCATTAAAACCCTAATACATTTAGTACCTAAATTATCAGTTTTGGTATGTTTTAATACTTAAACTTTCAAAAAAAATTCAAAACTTAACGTTAAATTTTTAACGGGTATTAAAATAAAATAAAAACTAATGTATAATTTTGAAAAACATTAAAAATCCAGATATTAAATAGACTAAAACTAGTAATTTAGATAACAAACATGTAATTTACCCAAAAAAATAAGTTGGTGATACGTCAAATCAAGAAGAGATCTATGTGTACTGTTAATTTTGGTCGCGAATGATTTAACTCTACTCTAGGCAATGTTTTGAAAATCAGACCGGATCGGTCGGTTTAACCGGTTCAACCGGGAATCGTTGTCTAGTCCAGTTCAATCTAGACCGGTTGAATTGCTACTAGTGAACCGGCCGGAACCGCTAAACCGTTCAAACAGGACCGGCTGACAATCGAAAAAAACTGAGAAAAAACCAGAAAAAAACCGCCAATTTTGTTTTTTTTTAAATTAAACCAAACGACGTCGTTTGTTAAACGAGCCAAGTCGAACTCGAACTTGAAAAATTTAAAAGTAAGCTCAACTCGACTCAAACTCACGAGCTAAAAATTATCAAGTTCAACTCGAACTCGAAATTTAATATTGAAATTTGAACTCGAAAAGGCTTGAACTCAAAAAAAATTAGAAGCTCGATTGAACCTTAAAATTCGAGCTTGATTGAAGTGAAAGAATAGTTCACTCAATGCTCACCAAAAGACTCCATGATTCAAATTACCTCTATTATTTATAGAAGTTAGTTGGGATGATCTTCTATTTTTCTTAGCCATGTGGGATTGTTTTTAAAAAAAATTAAACCAAACAATATCATTTTGTTATGATTTTTTTTAGCCCCAAATTTATTTTTTAATTATAGTTATATAATTATATTTATTATTTAATATGTTTTACCTTAAATATTATGTTGAAGTTAATTTGAATCATTTTGTTTCACTTGATTTTATGGTTTTTAACTTATATATGTTATGACTTGCTTTGAATATGAATTGTGATATAAAATATTATTTTTTATTAAATATTTTTGGTATTTTTATTTAATTTTTTAAATAATTATGACGTCGTCTGGTTCTTCCGACCGGTTCGACCGGTTGAACCAGTGAACCGGTAACATGACCGATTCGCTAACCGGTCCGGTTCTGAAAACCATGACTCTAGGTGATGGTTTGAAAGTAGGAGCACAAATGACAAATTAAATTTGAAAGTTTAAGTATTGTTCAATTTAATTATAATTCGAAAAATTTTAAAATTAAATTTGATTATATTGGAAAATTTAATAATTTAAAATTATTAAATTTAAATTTAAAATAAAAAATTAGAGTTCAACTTGTCACTTGTATTCATTGAAATCTCATTCATTTAATATTTTAGTTCAACTTAAAAAAAAAAACAGTCCATTGAAGTAAAAACTTAGAATTGTAGGTTTTTTTAGGTAAAATATGTTATTAATCACTAACTATTTAGTTATTTTACTTTTATAACCTATCTTTTTAATTTTTATTAATCAGATCATATAACTATTTAATTATTGCCAATCAAACTACTTGTCGTTAATTGTTAACGGAAGTGCTGACATGACAATTAATAAAATTGATATAATTATACATTTAGTTCTCAATATTTCTACATTATATCAATTTGATCCTAATTTTAATTTAACAAATTTGTCCTCTTATAAAAATTATGCCATGTGTCACAACATGACTGGAGGGTATTTTCTTAATATTAATTATTTTATTTTATTTTGCACCCAATTAAATGAAGTCACGTGTCACCATCATATTTGAGGAAAAAATTAGTAGAAGAAGAAATAAGCGCACAATAAAGGGGGTATGAGACTCAAACCTATATCTTTTGTAGGGGTGTATTCGGTTTGGTTCGGTTTTTCACTAAATTATGAATCGAGTTGCACTTTGTAAGTTTTAAAAATTGAAACTGAAAACGAATGGCATAAAAACCACAGTTTTCGATTCGATTTTGTTTGGTTTTGTGATTTTTTACTGTTCACTGTTTTTAAACTCAACCTCCAAAAAAAACAAGTTTAAAGTTTAAATCAAGTGTAAACATATAAATTTCATTTTATAAAAAATATTACTATTTTTAATATTTTATTTATTTATAATTGTCTTTTAATAAATTCAAAATGAATTTGTTTTTTATACTGATTTTTTTTTTTTTAATTCGGTTTGATTCAATTCTAACAGTTTTTATATAAAAACAAAAATCGAACAATATTATTTATTCATTTTTTAAATCGAACCAAAACTGAACTCTAAATTGAAAAACTAAAATTGAATCAAACCGCATAGTTCAATTCAGATCAATTTTTTAATTTTCTTAATTTCGTTGTTCAGTCCTAGTCTTTTTGGTTGAATATTCACGCCCAAATCACTGAGCTAAACACATTGTCTTTGTTGTGAAATTAAACATTTAATATATAACATGTTGTAACGAATGACATAAAAAGCCTAATAATTCTAACATTTTTATTAATAATTATATATATATAATTAAATTTATTTTTATTAAAAAATATATGAAATTATTTTATAAAGGTTATAATAATTTATGTATATAATCATTAATTCTTACTAATAATTATATATATATATATATATATATATTTAAATCAATATATTTTTATTAGATATATATATATATATATATATATATAATTATTTAAAAATTAAATTATTTTATAAAATTAATAATAATTTATGTTGAACTATGTTTTATAATATTTTGATATAACAAATTAAGGCAAAATGTTTTTGTTTGTTCAAAGTTTTCAAAAATAATTCAAAGTCCATTAAACTAGAATTTAAGCAAAAAAATAGTTTTTCTGGGTACGTAGTATCGATATTGTTCAACATGAATAGTGTCGATATTGTTCATATAGTACCGATACCAAAGGTAAGAGAAGTATCGATACTCTCTAGGTAGTATCGATACTACCAGTTGTTTTCCAAATTGCTCAAATTCTAGAATGCAAAATAGGTATCGATACCCAAGGGGGTACCGATACTACTTTACATAGTAGTATTGATATCATGAAGCATAGTATCGATATTGGTCAAGGCCAACGGTCTTCAAAAGCTAGTTTATTTAAAAATTACAAAGGTAGTACCGATACACATGAAAGGAGTATCGATACTCCCTATCCTGGGCAGTTTTATTTTGCAGAAAATTAATAGCCAACGGCTCCAAAACATCCCTAACGGCTAGAAATGACCACAAACTCATTCCAACATATAAAAACAAGTTGAGGACACTTGAAGAAGGTTGGACAACACATATCCAAGCAATAAAAAACAAGAGAAGATCTTTTCATTCTTATTTTCCATTTTCTTGTAAATATTAGTGTTTTGAGCTCATTGCAAATCTTTTAATTGTTTTCTTGCGAGCTTAAATCTTTGTATACACCTTCCTTTTGAGAGGTTTTTCTTGTTTACATCTTATTCCTTTTGTAAAGGGGATTGGTTCTAGCCCAACCTTTGAAAAGCTAGGGAGTTGTAAAGGTTATCTCTTTGTCTTGCAAAAAGATAGAACAAATTAGTAAATTTGTTAGAAAATCCTAAGTGTGGAGCTTAGGTAGTGGATGTAGACTTGGTTGAGAAGTCGAACCACTATAAATCCTTGTGCAAATTGTTTCATCTTTATACTCCTTACTCCCTGATCTCAAAAAGTCAATTCACCTCTTCTTGGCAATTTATTCGGTTGATCAAGTTGAGCTTCATTGAAATCCCAACAATTGATATCAGAGCTTGACTCATTAAAAGGTCTAACAACCTTGAGACGATCCTTGAATAAGTTCTACCAATTTCGAAGCAACCAAGAAGATGGATTCAACCTATGGCTCCTACTACATTGAAGACTCTCAACCGGTAAACAAACCACCTTATTTCAATAGAGAAAATTATGTCTATTGAAAGAATAAGATGATGTTCTTCATTCAATCCAACGATCTAGGAGCTTGGAACTCAATTATGAAGGGATACTCCATTCCAACCGATGATATGGATGATTGAAGTGATAGAGAGAAAAAGAAGTTACAACTCAATGCAAAGGCTATGCATATTCTATTTTGTGCATTAGGTCCGGATGAATATGGAAGAGTCTCTTCTTGTTCAAATTCCAATGAGATATGGGACAAGCTCCAAGTCACTTATGAAGGAACCAATGAAGTGAGGGAAACCAAAATAAGTCTTCTCAACCATAGCTATGAAAATTTCAAGATGAAACCAGATGAAGACATCAAAGCTATGACGGATAGATTTTTTGTGACTATCAACAGTCTTAAGGGATTTGGAGAAGTTATCCCTAATGAGAAGCTTGTGAGGAAGATGATTTATTCTCTTTCAAAGTCTTGGAAATCAAAGAAGACGACAATCATCGAAGCTAAGAACCTAAAGTCACTCACTCTTGATGAGCTTATTTGGTTCTCTTCTCACTCATGAGTTGATGGTAAAGGAAGAAGAAGAAGAAGGAGAAGAAATCAAAACAAGAAGATGGAGGTAGACATTTCCTTCAAATCCACTAATGAGAGTAATCAAGACTCAAGTGAAGATGTGGATGATGATGAAGAAAAAGAGATGGCCAAGCTCTTTAAAAGATTCAAAGAGATTCATGACATCTAAGGAAGTGAAACATGAATCAAGGAAAATGAAGAGTCCCCCGGTGTGCTTCGAATGTCAAAGAATGGGGTATGTCAAGTATGATTGTCCCCTTCTAAAGAAGAAGGGATCAAGTAAGAAGAAGGCATTTGTGGCGGCTTGGAGTGATGCAGATGACTCCAATGATGAAGATGAAGTAGACAACCTATGCCTCATGGCCATCGAAGAAGATTCAATGGTAACTTCTAGCTCCAGTGAATCAAATTCTTATTATTTTAATGAGTTACAAGTTGCCTATGATGAATTGCATTTGGAATTTGAGACCATGAATTCCAAATATAAGAAATTGATTTCAAAATTCAAAGTTGAAAATGATTTTCTTTTAAAAGTAAAATTAGATTTTGAAAAACAAAATGAAATTTTGAAAAATTATTTTAAGCTTTCAAAACCAAAATTGAAGATTTGAAAAAAGAAAATCTTGAATTGAAAGTTAAGCTTGAATGCTTCACAAAAGAAAAAGAAATCATTTCTAAAAACAATTCATCTATGTTAAAAATGGCAAAATGCTCACATTGCTATTTTCATGGTCACAATGTACACACTTGTCCTATAAAGAAAAGAAAATCTTTTAAAATTAGACAAGTATGGGTTCCTTTTTTGAACTAGAGACATTGGTACTAACATTCAAGGATCCAAAGCAATTTGCATACCAAAATCCAAATGAATGTCTCTTATAGCGTGTTGGAGCAATGATGATAAAGGTAAATGATACTCAAATGCTCTAGCCACACTTGGTATGGATTGGGTAACCTTTAAGCTTATTTTGATTATCTTGCATAATTGGTTGTGCATTTAGTTTAAGCATGCATGAGTTTTGATTTTAAATAATTTTATGTTTTCTATCTCATTTATGTTAAAAAGTGTTGTGATGAACATTTTCTAACGTTTTAATGATTTTTCATAAATAGGTGTTCATCATAATGAATTTTGGTCAAAATTGGTTTTTGTTTTTACAATTTTTTTATTTTTGACCTTAATTTAAATGTTTATGCATGTGATTCATTGCAAATTATTTCTCTCTTACAATTATATCATTTTTTTTCAAATGCATAACATTTTTGGATAGTTTTATGCACATTCACTTAAATACAAAAATTGGTATTGCATAAAGTATATTAGACTTGGATATATTGAATTTCATGTGCTACTAACATGTTTGTTCATCTTTGTTGAAATTCAATGTCTTTTAAGTGTCAAGCTTTTAAAGTCAAATTTTTGTTTGGAATGCTTTTATTGAGGGGGAGCTTTGATTTTTCAAATGATTTTGTACTAAAATTTACCACTTACTCTCCATTGTTATTTTTGAACTTTAAAGTTGAATTATTTTGATATAACAAAAGGGGGGAGAAGTATAGGTTTGAAAAATTCAATTTCAAGAATGAAAAAGGGAGAGTTTTAATATTTTCCAAATATTAAAGCTCTCCCTTTTTCATTCTTGAAATTGAATTTTTTTCAAAGTTTTCAAAAATAATTCAAAATCCATTAAACTAGAGTTTGAGCACAAAATAGTTTTTCCGGGTAATAAGTACCGATACCAAAGGTAAGAGAAGTATCGATACTCTCTAGGTAGTATCGATACTACCAGTTGTTTTCCAAGTTGCTCAAATTCCAGAATACCAAATAGGTACCGATACCCAAGAGGGTACTGATACTACTTTACACAGTAGTACTATCGATACCATGAAGCATGGTATCGATACTAGTCAAGCCCAACGGTCTTCAAAGACTAGTTTATTTAAAAAATACAAAGGTAGTATCGATACTAATGAAAGGAGTATCGATACTCCCTGTCCTATGTAGTTTTATTTTGCATAAAATTAATCCCCAACGACTCCAAAACATCCCCAACGGCTAGAAATAGCCACAAACTCATTCCAACATATAAAAACAAGTTGAGGACACTTGAAGAAGGTTGGATAACACCTATCCAAGCAATCAAACACAAGAGAAGAGCTTTTCGTTCTTATTTTCCATTCTCTTGTAAATATTAATGTTTTGAGCTCATTGTAAATCTTTTAATTGTTTTTTTGTGAGCTTAAATCTTTGTAAACACCTTCCTTTTGATAGGTTTTTCTTGTTTACATCTTACTCCTTTTGTAAAGGGGATTCTTCCAGCTCAGCCTTCGAAAAGCTAGGGAGTTGTAAAGGTTATCTTTTTGTCATGCAAAAAGAAAGAACAAATTAATGAATTTGTTAGAATATCCTAAGTGAGGAGCTTAGGTAGTGGATGTAGACTTGGTTGAGAAGTCAAACTACTATAAATCCTTGTGCAAATTGATTCATCTTTATACTCCTTACTCCCTAATCTCAAAAATCCAATTCACCTCTCTTGGCAATTTATTCGGTTGATCAATTTGAGCTCTATCGAAATCCCAACAATTTAAAAATATTATCATCAAATTAAATTTTTTAATTTAAGGAATAATTTTCATTTTTTATTAATAATTTCATATATTTCTCTAACTCAAAATTATTTAAAATTTTTAAAAACAAATTATAAAGTTATCAACAATTTATATATATAATTATTAAATTATTTTTAAACTTGAGTAATAATTTTAATTTTTTATAGATGTTTTTATATATTTTTTAACTCAATTTTTTTTATTAAAAATAAAAAAAATTATTTTATAAAAACATAAACTGATTTAAATATATAAATATATATATATATATATAATTTTTTTTTAAAACTTAAAATTATTATTAAATTAAAAGTAAAATTATTTTTTTACTTTTTTTCTTATTCCTTACAATATTTTATATGTTAAGTGTAGCATTTCAAATTCAGATAGTGGATCTAGTTTAGCAGCTTTCTAGTTAGAATTTTAACTTAAAGGACACAAGTTCAAGTCCCAACCCCTCCCTTTTCGTGCCTTTACTTCTTCTTTTCTTATTAATTTTCTAGTCAATCTAATGGCGACACGTGTTATCATCTACTTGGGTGAAAAATAAAATAATTAAAAAAAATCTCTAGTCATGTTGAGACACATGTCATAATATGGTTAAAAGATTAAATTTAAAAAAATAAATTTAAATTAAGATTAAATTGATAGAATTTATAACTACTGAGGACCAAATGTATAATTATGTCAGTTTTATTAACTGGTCACTTTAATCAGTTGTTAGCTGCAAGTGGCTTGATTGACAATAACTAAATAGTTAGGTGATCAGATTGACAAAATTTAAAGATCGATGGTAAAAGTCAAAGGACTAAAGTGATCAATGGTATAGTTTACCCTTATTTTTATATTTAAATTTTGAGTATTGAGAATTTTAATTATCATGTCCATTATTGTTAATTATTTAAATAAATTATTAAATACATAAAAAATTATGATTAATAATAATTTAATTTGATTTTTTTAAAAAAATAAATATAGTATTTATGAGTTATTTGCAAGCTTTTAAATCATGTATAGTCAATTTCACACGAGCACTCAGGAATTTCATTTTTAGACTGATATTTTTGCACTGCGTTTGTTAGAGGAGCCTACGAAGCTTGAACAAATGAAAGATTTCAGAGGACCGAAATAGAAGGACTAGTAATTGATCATGCTAGTTGCGTCATTTTGTCCACATCCAATTAAAATGTCAAGCCAAGAAAAAAGCATGTTGCAATGAACGAAAAAATGACATTTTTTATGGCTGAAACCTTAGGTTAACCTAAAGCCAACTCATCCACTTGAATATTTGTCAAAGAGCTATAACTCTGAAAGCATTAAAAGAGCTATTGATTCCTTTGATATTCTTTGAACTCATGTTTATAATTTGATTCGATTTAATTGTGATCCTGAATTAATGAGCAATGTTTTACATAATTCTCCCCTCTTAAAATCAGAGAAAGGAAAAAAACATTTTCAAACAGGACATTCTCAAATGTGAAAGGCTGCGACCCGAGAAGAAAATGGGGCATGATCAATTCTAAGGATCAAGATCGACAGAGAAAGCACGAGATTCCGTCCAAGGCTAATTCATATTAAATGCATCTTAGACATACTTAAGAGCATTACATTTATCATTTTCCACATGCATAATTTTTTGTAGCTTTCAGAGTCAAGTTTTGACTTCATGATGAAAGATACTCGATTCGAAAGCTCTTTTAAAGATCAATGGAGGTTGCTTGACTCAACAGTGAGAAGCTACACCTCAACTGACTTGACATATCTAAAGATCTTAGAATCAATTTCAGATGGGTTCGAGAGCCAATTCAGAACGAATCCAGCTCATCTTAACTCAATAACGAGTAGCAGGTTTCCATTTAACATTTTCAAGCAAGATTTCAATTCCACGACGGAAGATATCCGGCTGACAGAATTTATCAGTGGGCTTTCCCGTGAAGGGGATTCATCCAAAAATCATATTACTTGGTTCAAACCCTCTCAAAGGAACCACTTGAAGAATTATGACCGGCTTAGACCCGTGAAGGGAAGCCATTTTTTTAGAAACTATCATCAGCATAACTCAAGGCGAGAAGGGTTATCTGTCAGCCAAGACCTTCGAGTTCGATTACACTCAGCTCAAAGGCACATCATTTGCAGCATAACTCAAGGCAAGAAGGGTTATCTGCCACCAAAAGACCTTCGAGTTCGACTACGCTCAGCTCAAAGGCACATCATTTGCAGCATAGCTCAAGGCAAGAAGGGCTATTTGCCACCAAAAGACATTCGAGTTCAATTACACTAAGCTCCAAGGCATATCATTTGCAGCATAACTCAAGGCTAGAATGGTTATCTACCAACCAAAGACCTTCGAGTTCGAATATGCTCATCTCCAAGGCACATCATTTGCAGCATAGCTCAAGGCAAGAAGGGCTATTTGCCAATAAAAGACCTTCGAGTTCGAATACGAACAGCTCAAAGGCATATCATTTGTAGCATAACACAAGGCCAGAAGGGTTATCTGCCAACCAAAGACCTTCGAGTTTGACTACACTCAGCTCCAAGGCACATCATTTGCAGTATAGCTCAAGGCAAGAAGGGCTATTTGCCAACAAAAGACCTTCGAGTTTGACTACGCTCAGCTCAAAGGCATAACTTTTACAGCACAACTCAAGTCTAGAAGGCTTATCTGCTAATAAAAGACCTTCGAGTTCGACTACGCTCAGCTCCAAGGCACATCATTTGCAACATAGCTCAAGGCAAGAAGTGCTATTTGCCAATAAAAGATCTTCGAGTTCGACTCCGCTCAGTTCCAAAGCACATCATTTACAGCATAACTCAAGGCTAGAAGGGTTATCTGCCAACAAAAGACCTTCGAGTTCGACTACGCTCAGCTCCAAGGCACATCATTTGTAGTATAACTCAAGGCTAGAAGGGTTATCTGCCAACAAATGACCTTCGAGTTCAACTACGCTCAGCTCCAAGGCACATCATTTGTAACATAGCTCAAGGAAAGAAGGGTTATTCTTCCAACAAAAGACCTTCGAGTTCGACTACGCTCAGCTCTAAGGCACATCATTTGCAATATAACTCAAGGCTAGAAGGGTTATCTGCCAGCAAAAAACCTTCGAGTTTGATTACACTCAGCTCAAAGGCACAACATTTGCAGCATAGCTCAAGGCGAGAAGGGCTATCTGCTAACAAAAGACCTTCGAGTTCGACTACGCTCAGCTCCAAGGCACATCATTTGCAGTATAACTCAAGGCTAGAAGAGTTATCTGCCAATAAAAGACCTTCGAGTTCAACTACGCTCAGCTCCAAGGCACATCATTTACAATATAGCTCAAGGAAAGAAGGGCTATTTGCCAACAAAAGACCTTCGAGTTCGACTACGCTCAGCTCAAAGGTGCATCATTTACAACATAACTCAAGGCTAGAAGGGTTATCTGCCAAAGACCTTCGAGTTCGATTACACTTTGCTCAAAGGCACATTATTTGCAACATAACTCAAGGTAAGAACAGCTATCTGCCAAAGGCCTTCGAGTTCGATTACACTCAGCTCAGAGGCACATCATTTGCAGCATAACTCAAGGCTAGAAGGGTTATCTGCCAAAGACCTTCGGGTTCGATTACACTCAGCTCCAAGGCACATCATTTACAGCATAGTTAAAGGCAAGAAGGGCTATCTGTCAACAAATACCTTCGAGTTCGATTTCGTTCAGCTCAATCAACCACATGGTGGAGTCAAAGAATTACTTTTTAGTCGAATTTTTAAACCAATGTCTTTAAACCGAGAAGAAGACTGAAGCAGACGACAACGAGAAGCCACATTCCGATTCAAATTATGAACTACGGCTTCAGTTCCATATCATTTCAAGATGGACTCGACTTCGCGACGGAGGAGCCATCCGTAACTCAATTCGATAGGGAGTTATTCTTAATTGAAATATCATAGTCAATTTTCAACTCCACCGAACAAAAATTATTGTCATTTTATCTTTGTCCTATTTTTCGTTCCACGAAAAAGGACAGAGAGGGGCAGCTGTAGACACTCATTTTCGTCCATATATATAATATCATAGTTTGCAAATGGTTTTTGAAAATACGTATATAATATATAGTTTTTAAAAACATTTTGAAAATATATATAATATATAGTTTTTAAAACATTTTTGAAAACTTATATAATATATAGTTTTTAAAATATTTTAGAAAATATATATAATATATAGTTTTTTAAATCATTTTGAAAACTTATATAATATAAAGTTTTTTAAAATATTTTTGAAACTTATATAATATATAGTTTTGAAAACATTTTGAAAACCTTTATATATTATATAGATTTTAAAAAACATTTTGAAAACCTTTATATATTATATAGTTTTTAAAAAACATTTTGAAAATATATAATATATATTTTTTTAAAACATTTTTACAAATATATATATTATATAATTTTTTTAAAACATTTTTGAAAACATATATGATATAAATGTTTTAAAACATTTTGGAAATTTATATATTATATGTTTTTTGAAAATATTTTTTGTTATTATTTATTATTATTTCTATTATTATTATTTTTTTATTCCTTATTTTTTATTTTTTATTTTTTCTGTCCAGGTCTAGGGTCCAAGTCCAGCAGGCCCAATCGGGTAGCCTGACCCAGCAGACCCAGTTGGGCCCAAAGGCAAATTAGGGTTCCATCTCCAAAGTCAAACGCGCAGCCAGTCTAGAGCCGTTAGATCTACCCCTTCGATCTAACGATCCAGATCTCACCAGGGGTGCCTAACAGGAGGTTCAACGTCACCGAGATTTCCAGCCGGGAAAATTGGGACTGACCCATCCCGAAATACCCTGCCAACGGCGAGCACGTTAACATAATAATCGGAGATAACGAACGTCGGTGGTGTGTATAAATATCCCACCAGCATCTACACCGAGGAGAACACAACCACAGAACCAATGGAAAAACCAAGCATCAACAGAGAAAACCAACAGCAAGATCGAAACAAACAGAGCATCAAAAAGCCAATAACCGAGGCATAAATCAACAACTGAACAGAGAACCAAAAACACACATCACAACAACACAAAAAAACAGTGAGCAAAACCAAATATCATCAACAACCATGCCGGAAGTCAAAATGTCACCTACGAAAAAGGTGAAAACCGGAGGCTTGCATGTTAGATCTACGCCGAGTACGGGGTTTTTTGGGAGTTTGAGGGTTGGTTTTGGGGTCACGGTGTCAAGAGGAATCTTTTAGGAGATTTTGGTTTTTTCTGGCCGCCGGCAGTGGCGGCTGGAGCGACGATCGAAACAGTAGGGGACCACCGGGCAGTGGCCGGATATCGCCCAGGCGAGGGTAGTTGAGAGCATTCGACGCTTTGTTGTTTTGAGGAGAGGAGAGGAGAGAAATGGTGACGAATGGGGCGTTTTGGAAAGAGTTTTTGGGTTATATACCAATCCATAGATCGAACCGCATTTCGGCCCGACCCGACCGCAAGATCTGCACATTTTCAATGTAAAAGGGGTAAATTACATTTTAATCCCTTGAGTTTTTTATGAACCCTTTTTGGATCCCTAAATTCAATTTTTATCCCAATTGTTTTTTAAATTATACTCCCAAGTTATTATTCTTTCAATTTAGTCCTTTCGTGTTTTTTTTCTTCTTTATTTTATTTATTTAAATATTATTTATTTTTTTATTAGATATATATAGGTGCTTTTTCTCCTTTTTGCTTCATTTAATTTAACACTAGTATATATATATATATTCATTTGTTTTATCATTTATTTATTTATTATTATTATTATTTTTAAATTTTTCTCCTTATTTTCCTTAAATTTATTATTTTATTATTTTCATTTTTTTCTTTTATCGATTTATTTATTATGTTTTTAATCTAACTTTTCTATCTCTTTTAAGGGTCTTCGTTCAAATTAATCAGAGGTAATTAATTTGAATCGATTTTTTTAATATTTAAATCTTAAATTTTCGCAATTAAGACAACCGACAGATTATTTGGTACCGAAAGGGTGGTTCAAGGGTTCTAATCCTTCCTTGACCATAACCGACTCCCGAACCCGACACGTTTCTGATAAAACGCATATCATGTAAGATGGTGTCCGATCTACCTAAATATCATTTTAAAATGATCGATGGCGATTCTAACCCAAATATTCAAGTCGAAACCTAGTTCTAGGCCCAACCGAAAGAAGTATGCGACACATTCATTACAGGATGCCGATAAGAAGAAATGAAGGGCCTCTCCCAAAAACCAAATAACATCAGTTTAACCAACACATTTGTTCTCTCTTCTTACGCAACTATTCTTCTCCATTATCAACTATATCTAATAAAAATCATTCGTCATTCTCAACAAGAAACAAAAAGCATTATTTTATGCACTCAATCACATATCTACCACATGTAGTAACTCAAATGTCACGTTTTCTACAACTTCACACACACACACACATATATCAAGAAAGGAATTTTAAAGTTATTTTATATTAAAAATATTTGTATGAATCAGTTATATTAAACTGTACATATGTGTCTCTCGAACCGAATGAATCGGTGATATTATTAGGGTTTCTTCCATCTCTAAAACTCCATCAAATATATATCCCATCAAAACTAAACAATGGTTTCCGAAAGCAGCAGTGGCTCCTCCTCATATCCCATCAAAACCGTAGTTGTATTGGTCCAAGAAAACCGCTCATTCGATCACATCCTAGGCTGGTTCAAGTCCCTCAACCCCAAAATCGATGGCGTAAGGGGCTCCGAATCCAACCCGATTTCCACATATGATCCCAACTCACCGTTGATCTTCTTCAAAGACAACTCCGATTACGTCGACCCTAACCCCGGTCACTCGATCCAAGCCATTTATGAGCAAGTCTTCGGTCTGCCTTGGACCTCCGATGACGCTAACGCTCCCCATGAACCGACTATGAATGGCTTCGTTCAAAATGCCGAAGGCATGGAAAAGGGGATGGCAAAGGCAGTGATGAAAGGGTTTTCACCCGATGCAGTGCCTGTTTTCAAAGAGCTGGCGTCGAACTTTGCTGTATGTGACCGGTGGTTCGCATCGATGCCAGCTTCGACGCAACCAAACCGGCTGTTTGTTTACTCGGCTACGTCGCATGGACTCACGAGCAATGACACAATGAAACTCATCGAAGGGTTCCCTCAAAAGACAATATTTGAGTCATTGGATGATAGTGGTTTTAGTTTTGGGATATATTATCAGTACCCTCCGTTATGGTTTTCAGAACCGGATCAGTTAGTGAACCGGCCATGCTACCGGTTCACTAGTTCAACCGGTTGAATTGGTCCGACCGGTCGGAAGAACTGGACTACGTCATAATTATTTAAAAATTAAATAAAAATATCAAAAATATTTAATAAAAAATAATTTTTTATATCACAAGTCATATTCAAAGCAAATCATAACATATATAAGTTAAAAACCATAAAATCAAGTGAAACAAAATGATTCAAATTAACTACAACATAATATTTAAGGTAAAACATATTAAATAATAAATATAATTATATAACTATAATTTTAAAAAAAATTGGGGCTAAAAAAATCATAAAAAAATGATATTGTTTGGTTTAATTTTTTTTTAAAACAATCTCGCATGGCTAAGAAACATAGAAGAGTATCCCAAATGTCTAAAGAGTACAAATATGAGAACAAAACAATCACACATGGCTAAGAAATATAGAAGAGCATCCCAACTAACTTCTATAAATAATAGAGGTAATTTGACATTCAAAATCATGGAGCCTTTTGGTGAGCATTGAGTGAACTATTCTTTCACTTCAATCAAGCTCGAATTTTAGGCTTCAATCGAGCTTCTAATTTTTTTTTTAGTAAGCCTTTTTGAGTTCAAGTTTTAATAATATATTTCGAGTTTGAGTTGAACTTGATAATTTTTAGCTCGTGAGTTTGAGTCGAGTTGAGCTTACTTTTAAAGTTTTCAAGTTCGAGTCGAGCTCAGCAATACTCGAGTTCGACTTGGCTCGTTTAACAAACGGCGTCGTTTGGTTTAATTTTTAAAAATAAAAAATAAAATTGGCGGTTTTTTCTGATTTTTTCCGGTTTTCAGCAGGTCCGGTTCAAACGGTTCAGCGGTTCTGGCCGGTTCACTAGTAGCGGTTAAACCGGTGTAGATTGAACCAGACTAGGCAACGGTTCTCGGTTGAACTGATTGAACCGATTGAACCGGCCGGTCCGGTCCGGTTTTAAAACAGTGCCCTCCATCGACCTTGTTCTACAGGTAAGTAAATATAGTTAAAAAAAATAACTGAGTTTGAGATTTATAATTTTTATATTTATTTGGTACTATTATTTTTTGCGTTAATTTTTCCTGATCCTTATTTAGTATTATTATGATTTGTTTTTACAATTTTACATAATCTTTAAAGTAAATGACTAGAACCCTATTTAATAATTAAACATATGATCAAAAGATTAATAAAAAAATTAGTATTCCACCAATAATTACTTGTTAAAATAATTACTATATATTTTACACATAAAACATTTCTATTTATCCATATCGTATGTGATAAAATTTAATCTTATTTAGTTTAAAGCTAATACTCATTTTACAAACTAATATTTTATGTAAAAGTTTTTAGTATAAAAAACAATAGCCAAATGAACATGTAGAGTAGTAGAGAATTTACGTATGATTTATTAATTGTTTTGTTTGATTTTCAAGTAGTAATCTTTAATCATTTAATTTAAAGATTATATAAAAATATGAGAACACAAAAAATAATGTTATAATAATATTAAGTATCTTTTCAAAATAATTAGTAAAAGATGTCTTTTAAAATAAAGACATTTTATTTATTTTTAGGGTAAAGTACATAAATGATCCCTTAACTATAGGGTATTATTTTATTACTCGACTATTAAAAGTTACAAAATGTTCTTATGACTATATGGAGTTGCTTTTTAGTCTCTTGACTATTAAAGTTTACAAAATGATCACTAACTATTCATTATGTTTCAAACTCGTCAATTTTTTCTTTTTGTAAAAAATGATGATTATTTAAGTTATACGTTAATCTACTTAGTGAGATATGATAAAATTTGATATCATAATCTCAAACGACTATAATATCTCAGTCATAGTATTAACGTCCAACTCATATGACCGTAAATTTTTTTAATGAAAAAGAATTGATTTGGAACATAATGAATAATCAAGTGACCATTTTGTAACTTTTAATAGTCGAGGGAGTCAACAAAGTAACTCCCTATAGTCGAGGAACCATTTTGTAATTTTTAATAGTCAAGGAATAAAATAATATCATATAATTGAGGAACCATCAATATATTTTATCTTTATTTTTTTAATTGAGTTAATATTTCACCAACTTTTTTAAATAGTCTAAGATAATTATAAGGTAATATTTGTTCATGTTCTTAATTTAACTACTGACAACATATACACCCACAGATGCAATTGCTTGAACTCAAAATCTCTAACGAGAACAACACTTCCTTTAATAACTGAGGCCACTTTATTGAATTCAATATTCCATCGGCATCAGTTCAATTATATATTATAGATAACTATTACTATATTGTTAAAAATAGAATTGAAATAATTAATAATTATTTCAAAAAATACATTATTTGATTTTTAATAAAATGAAACACAGTGATCTTTAATGTTGGATAATTAATAATTATTAATGGTAACTCTAAAGTAGAGCAATAAGATGATCCTAGTTACAGTATCACCTTGGTAATTACACCATCAATGACTGAATTGAAAAGTTGCTCACTTCTGCTAGAAATGCTCCAACCTAACATGACTTGCTTAATTATTGTTTTAAGCTAACCCTTGGATCAAGATTTACATTATCTTAATTAGCTTTTATTATTTGATGCTCCGTCTAAAGTGCATATGTAAAGATTTAAGGAAGCTCCCCTGCCATGTTACCAGGAACCTTAGACAATTGAAGTACTTAAAAAACTTCCATCAATTCGATCTGCACTTCAAGAAGCATTGTGAACAAGGGAAGCTCCCGAACTATGTCGTGATCGAACAACGATACTTCGACCTCTTGTCGTTGCCGGCGAACGAAGACCATCCATCCCACGATGTCTCAGAAGGTCAAAAGTTTATCAAGGAAGTGTACGAGGCACTAAGAGCTAGCCCCCAATGGAATGAAATGTTGTTGGTAATCGCATACGATGAACATGGCGGATTTTACGACCATGTTCCAACTCCTACAACTCGTGTCCCGAGCCCTGATGGAATCGTCGGTCCCGAACCGTATTATTTCAAGTTTGATCGGCTCGGTGTTAGAGTTCCTACATTTTTTATTTCTCCCTGGATTGAACCAGGAACATGTAAGTTCAGTCTCCTTTGATGTTGTTGCTTAAACTTGTGACTTATGGGGATCATACAGTAACTGTTTTGTTAATGGAATCTGCAGTGATACATGGACCTTCAGGGCCGTACCCTACTTCGCAGTTCGAGCATTCATCGATTCCGGCAACTTTCAAAAGATATTCGATCTAAAAGAGTTCCTCACGAAGCGTGATGCTTGGGCTGGTACTTTTGAAGGTGTTATAACCAGGAAGAACCCAAGAACAGATTGTCCCGGTAAGAAACGCTGTCCCGACTAGACTTCTGACTAGTCGAAGCTAATGCGACTACAAGATTTTGTCACTATTTAAATCAAACATGTATTATAGAACTCATGGATTGATGATGATGACCTGAATCCGCTATGCATCACAGTTACATTACCCGAGCCGGTGAAGACGAGACATAGCAAGGCGAAAGAGACGGCGAAACTGAGCGATTTTCAAGAAGAATTGGTGCAAATGGCAGCAGTGTTGAAGGGAGACCATAAAAGTGACATTTATCCACACAAACTTGTGGAGAACATGACAGTTGCAGAGGCTGCAGAGTATGTGCATGGTGCTTTCGACTAGTTCTGTGATGAATGCCGAAAGGAAAATGAACCGGAAGGGAACAATGAATCTGGGAATGTTGAATTGGTGCCAAAACGCAAATCTTTTATTTCCAAGTTGTTTTCATGTCTGTCCTGCCGTTGAAACCTATGCATCTGGTAATTTTCCAGCAGGAAATCTTTACGCATAGATTTGGATAAGATGATACTTGTTTGAGTTGTTTGATTGAACATTAGCTCTTTTAATGTATGATACTCTAATTCTCAATCTAAATTATTTGATACAGGTCGTATAAATTTTAGGATTCAAATAAAAATTATTGTTGTTATTCTTTGAGTCTCGGGTTTTAGTGTAGAGGTATGAGCCTTGAATGTAATATATTTGAACATATATTACCTTGTATTTACCTCAAATCAATAAGAACAATTCCTTTGTTGAATGCATATAAAATATAATATCAAAAACAATTTATTTATTGATTTAAGGCTTAATAGTTAAAAATTCTTTCGAATTGTTAATAATCAATATAATATCCTATTGGGAGCATTTGTATTAAGAAAATGATCATTACAAAGAGAAATAATCTTTTTACGAAAATCCCAGACATTACCTACAATAGCTTTTTTGGTTTAGATTTCTAGAATCTCATTCCCTCATCTAACTTAGGTATGTAACAGTTCTAGTTCATCTGGACAAATTTACCCCTAAATAAATAAGCTATTTTAAAATTACCATTTTCTCTATTCCTTTAAGCCTTGTGATAAATCGTTTTTTATTTTCATTCTCTTTCAGTAGATAATTAATTCATCTTATTGGGTATGAGATTTATGGTTTATTAATGTTTGTTCAGTTTTAACTTCATTAGTGTAGATGTTTTCTACCTGTTCTTCTATTATTCTATTAGTATTATGGTCTTGTTTGTTATTTCGATTAGAAGAGCTTAAATAGTCATCTCTAGAAAGATCATGATATACATTTTTTTTCCTTTTAGATTCGGATCTAGCTGGTTAGCTTTTGTAAGTTCTGAATAATCTTTATCTGCATCAGATGTATCTAAAGCATTTATAACTTCTCTTTCTTCAGAATTATTTTCAGAACTACAACTACTGTCTGTAGTATCATAATATAACATATAATAATAATTAAATAAAGCAAATAATTTTTTTTATGTTCTTCGTAGAAAGTTTCTATTAGTTTTAATTATTCTACTCTTTCATTTTTATCTTTTTGTTTAGGAAAATTTTAATTTCTAGTGTCCCATCAGTTCCTTACAAGAGTGAAAATCATATTTCTACGTTCATCCTTTTTTAGATGAATTTTCAGATAAAATTTCTTGTTAATATGATAAAATTAGTACAACGTTTTCAACTCTATAGTATAAAGGACCAAAGTATCCAGATCGAACGATGCTATAACTTGATGAGTTGGAGGAGTTGGCATCCTTGTGTCCACGGCAGTTTTTATTTTCGGCCTTTCTAGTTTGCCTCCCATATAATGCGTTTGTTTTGCTGGTTTGCTTGTTTTACCAAAACCACTGGCAAAACGTCCAACAACACTAACAAAAACAAACCACTTGCCTTCCATTGCTATTTCTTTTCATTCCCTCAACTTTCATGGGATCCCAACACTTTTACCTCTTTTCTTCAGCTCTAATAATTTACGGAGAAAAAGATAAATTTATCTTCCGATAGATATTTGTATCTCTTGCAACATTCAAATGCAAGAAACAGTAAAAGGAGATTTCAGAATCTACGTCGTCTTGGCCATTTTCTTCGTCAGCATCGTCACGGGGGGCGTCTTCTTATGCCTTTATATGTTCCAACCCGAGGAGCAATCCATGCCCTGGTATTCGATTGTCGGTATCGTTCTTGTAGGCATTCCGTGGATCTTTTGGATTGCTACTTACATATACAGGTGCATTGCACATTGCTTTTGTGCAAGCAATGGAGGACATGTTCAAGGGGAACATGGCAGCGTAACGAAGAAAAAGTCTTATGCTTCTGAAGGACATGCGAGAAGATCGATGCATTCGTCCGAAAATGGAGGCTCTCCACCAGGAACACCTGATGGTGATCAACGTCATGTCCATTTCGGGGATGTTGTCATGGTTGGAAGCAATGGGGAAAAAATGTTGCAGGAAGCGCAACAGTTTTCCAACGGATTTGCTTCGGACGAAGAACATATTGCCGCTGCATCTCCGAAGGTCAAAGAACCATTAATAGTGTCGGATTCACCCTGAGGTTTCCATTTCCTTTTTCTGTTTCCCATATATTTATAAGCTTTTTGCCAGAAGGGAAACTTTCTGCAATTCCAGGGACGGCATAAAATAATGCAACTCCCTCTAGCATGAAGTATATAATGCAATTACTACCTCTTATACAAAACCTGAAAAGCTTTAAGACATTCAATTATACAACACAAACCCGTGAGATAAAATAAGACACGAAAAATAATCCGTATCACGATACAATATATAATCTCATCTAAAAATGTACATAACTCGAATTACAACACGTAAAAGTATACGAACAAATTTAGCTTTAAACATCCTTAAAACGAGAACAAAGAAAGTAGATCTATGATTCATATAGAGTTATTAAAAGCTAAATTGATATTTTTGAAATGATTTGTTAATAAGATGCATTTACACAAATAATTTTAACTTTAGTACTCAAAAAACAAATACAACAGAATAATAATGTCCACGATTTTAAATTAAAAAACAATTGTTTATCAACAATTTAATAGACCAGAATTAAAAAATAAATAAATTCAAATCATAGAAATAATAAAAAAAACATCTCATACAAGTTTATTTAAAGTTTTTCTATAAACATTTCTGCATTTTCACATTTTCAAGATACAGAAAAGGTACGAAAGCATGTTCCTAATCCATAGAAAGATTAAAGACATTAAAAGATCATCCTAAGGCAACTTTTGAACCTTGGTAAGAAAACAATTGTACTGCATTTCTGCAGCTTATCTCTGCAAGTTCCTCTTTACTAATTTCCAGCAAATTTGCAACATAATCACGCACCTGAAGTTAAAAACAAGATTCTTAATTCTACAAACAGTGTGCACTGCGTACCTCAACATATTTTCTACGGAAATAGGATATATATAATGCATACAGGGATAAAAGTTGAATATACAACAAGATGTAGTCAGAAAGTAAATGATGACATTTCGAGCAAATTTAAGTATTTAACTACCAGTATTAGATTCGATAACCAAATCTATCAATGACTCCCTCAACTCATTGAGGCTTCATCTTCAAAGTATTCCTGTCATGGCTCCAAATCTATCGATGACTCCTCAACTCATTGAGGTTTCATCTTCAAAGTATTCCTCTCATGACTCACAACATATCAGTGCTGTTGGAAATTAGAACTCAACCAAAATAACATGATGATCTCTCATGCTTCATTTATCATACATGAACCAGATAGTAACTAATTAAGCTATGAGCATCACATTTATTTACAACTAGACTAGTATCGTTTTTATAAAGTATCTAATACATGGATTTCCTTTACAAAGTTAAATTACTTGGTCTCTTTTCCTGGGGGGGGGGGGAGAGACTTTTTTTTGTACTAAAGAAAACAAAGCAAGAATCTATAAGCCTAAGAAAGAAATGCAGTAAGTAGAAGGCATTGTACCATAATAATTGTTATCTTAAACTATTTCCTCTATAATTTGATTTCTTTTTTATTTCCTATAAGAAAATGGGCTGAAAACTAAGAGATTAGAATAAAGATGTAAGCAGTCTACAATTACACGGAAAAGGATACCCTTAAGTTGAAGGAGAAAGCGTACATTATGAATGTTTGCCGGATGATTAAGCATATCTTTGGGCAATGAAGACACCTCTCTTGATGTAAGAGATCGATTATCAGACGGAATGCTCGTATTTGAAGCAGAATTTCTCCCTTGAGCAAAAAATTCTTGAGGGAGGGAAGGATCTTCATCGACCAAAAATAAAGAGCTTAACTCTGAATTTGGCAATGCATCCGGCGCATCTGACTCCAATAATATCCTTTCTGAAGGTATCTGCAGGAATTTCAGAAGTAAGAAGATTGTACACTTATACCTTGTCACATGATTACAAATGAATAGAACAATAAACCAGATCAACTAACTGTCTTTAGCATTTTCTTGGCCTTCTGCAATTTCATGGTCATGATGAATCCAGACAATGAAAAATAAGCACCAGATTTGACAAATTCAGAAACCATCTCTGCAGAACCCAAGTAAGAATGAAGGAGGAGACCATCTGGGAAAGGCCCAACGTCTCTGAGGATATTAATAACAAGTATTAAGGAGAAACACATAGTAGCTAGAGCATGTCATACGTAAATAAGCAAGCGAGCAGCTTAAGATACATATGTAATAAGAGCACATTCGAAGACACTGACAGTGCTAAGTGCCTGAATTTCAGAATGCTTGCTTGTCTTCATAATTATTTGTTATCTACCAAATGCCAGATCTTAGAGAAATTGCACAATTTTTTTTTTTAATGTTCTCCAATATTTTGTTTAAGATAAAATCTTTCCATAAAAAATGTGGAGAACGACATACTTCACTATCTGAAGAAGATCACCATATGCACGAACACAATGGACCGATGCCGGTTTTTTCAACTCTTTTGCAAGCTCTAGCTGTTGCCGAAATACTTCAACCTGGAATGCAGAACTTAAAATTTCAGAAAACTTTTAGGAAATGCCTAATCTACATGCATTTACACCAAGTAATGGTACCAAAGAAAATGCTCGTTTTTTCGACTCTTCAGTGAGCTCCAGAAACATGTAGACATAAGTAGTGCAAAATAAACGACAATCAAGATAGAAAGAAACAGTCAGAACCTGATCATTAAAATCAATCTCCCTTCCTTTTGAACCTTTGTCCAAACCAATCTGAAAGGTCAAAAACATGCTGTTATGAGAGGTAACCTTAAATAAACAAAATCATGAAACAAATAATTACGAAATCCCCTTGGTTAGATTTATGAAATTAAGTCAAAAATTAGTGCAAAATTAAAGAAATTTACCTCTCCAACAGCTGCAGAAGGAGTGGTCTCAAAGAATTCCTTGAGAGTACTGAACCAATTTGGACTTCTCTGAGCAACATACCTGCAACAGATGAACACAGCAAAAAAAAAATCCCTAAAAAGAGCTTGAAAGCTATATTCAAGTATCTAATTTGTTTTACCAAGGATGAAATCCAAAGCAAGGAATAACACATGAATACGTCTCGCCCATTTCTTTTACCAAATGCCAATCTTTCTACACTTTCCAAGAAAACCCCAAGCTTAATATCAAATGAAATACGAAATTGATTGAGAAATTCAAAGAAAAATAATTGATGCAAAAGCAAAGCAGCGACCTCGTGAACTCCATTAACAGCAAAATTAAGGACCCCAGAATCCAAAGCCGTGGAGATGAGTTTGGGTGCTTTGTTGAGAATTCTGGGATCTTGAAGGTGGCAATGAGTATCAAATAATTTCATGGCTACTTCTGTCCTCTTCCTTTTTCAGCTTTTTGTGTTCTCTATGAATCTGTCTTCGATGCTTCCCGGTTTACTGTTTTTCAGTTTTATAAATTTTGCCGCAGAGATTTTGGCCTTCAAGAACATTTTAGATGAGCTAAAATTACAGAGTCACTAATGTTTGTAGCCATTTTTAATAAAATTTCAAATGTTACATTTTAGTCATTACAATTATTGATAAATCACATAGTGGTCACTTCGTCGATAGGTGAAACTTTCCTTTAACATATTTTCTAATTATAAATCTAAAAAGAATTCTAAAAAAAATATATTCATTTTAATAAAAAAAACATAATTTATTCTGGTCTTTTGGTCATCAAATTTTAAAGGGTAAAATGTACGAATGGTCATCTTTGTTTTTGGTATGACCAAATTTGATCACCGGTTCAAAAATTAAGTACATTTGATCCCTTACATTAACAATCTATTCAGTTTGATCACTTGACTGTTAATTTGATCCCATATTTATCGGTGGTGGCCACAGTGTGACAATAAACACGGTAGTTGAAAAAAATCATCATTTTCCTTCTAAACTTAGATCTAGGTATTTTTTTTCTAGATAATTAATCAAAAACTTTTGCTTTTCTTGATTTTTTTACCTTCTCAAATAGAAGCCGAAGCCCATTCCGTTTGTTGCTCCACTTCTTCACCGGTGACGAAGCTTAACAGACTTAAAATTTCCCCTAAAATAGCTTTGTTTTGCCGACTTATCCACTTCTCGGTTTGATCTTTGCCTTGGTGAATGGTGAGTCTTGCCCGATGTGCTCTCTATTTTTTTAGAGTTTAAGAGCTTTTTTACGTTCTTTTTTTTTCCAGTAACGGTTGAAAAACAGTAATAGCATCTCATTATTGGTGTTATACATAATTTATTTTCTGCTATTTGTATAGATGCTCGATTTGTCCGAGTCCCGTAAGTCAGCTATCTAACCGTGCAATCGTTTTGAGGCAACAAATAAGGATGAATTCATCATCGTGGGGAGTTATGGAAAACTGCATTAAAAACAGTTTTGTAAGTGGGATGATAAAGAGGAAAAACAGTTTTGTAGGGGGTTCGGATGGGAGTTACTGGAAAGCAATAAGAGAGATTAGGGATTCATTCTAAAAAATAATAATGTTTTTTCTAGGGGAGATTGGAAATACAAAAAGGGCAGAGGCCTTCTTTTTCGTTTTTACACAGAGAACAATACAAAGCTTTTCTCCTCATTTTCCTTTATTTTTTCAAAAATCAAGCATCAAACATTTTTAATTTCAAAAATGACCAAGTAGTAACCAATCAAATAGATTATAAGCAAAAACAACACAAACACAGAGAACATTGACCAGGAACAATCTAGAAAAAGGAAAGCATTTAGGAGTATGTTTGGAGCGTGTGTATGGGATTCTTGTCGAAACAAATGAAAAAGACAACCAGAGAATCAAAGAAATCATATAAAATTTCTTACCTTTTCATCGGATAAGCGCTACCATCTTCCAGTGAAGCCATCCCTTCGTCATCGCAGGTAACTCCGTTTTCTTGTTAAAGTAATATACAGGGAGTAATACATAGTTTTTTTTATTACAGCAACCAATCCCATACGAAAATTAGAAATAAAATAAGGAGATTTCAAGATTAAAAAATAATAAGCTTTTGATTATTTTACAATAGCCATTGTTGTATTTTTGAAGCGAAACATAGAAAGAAAGTAGTGGAGAAGAGAGAACGGCCGTGAGGTTCAAAATGAGTTTAGGTTTAGGTTATAATTAGGATTTTATATGCTAGAATTAGGCTAAATTTCCCTCATACCCTTACACTTTAGCCGCGTATTTTTACTCTAGTCACTGGAGGACTGCTCTTTAATTTATATGTTTGTGCTTGTCTCAATTTAATTATTTTCCAAAATTTGCTTGTAGTTATAATGTTTTGGGTTATTTAGTTTCAGGTCATGGTATGTTCTTTGTAATTTATTTTGGTCCATAAATCAGGGTTTGTTTTTATCTATTTATTTTATGCGCATTTAATTTTAGTCCTAGTGTTAATTTCCTTATTTTTTTCTACTGTTTTAGACATTGGACCATTTAATTTTTACATGTTACTTTTTGGTCATGTATATATTGGGTTTATTCTGGATTTAATCCTTTGTAATAATTTTTAGTACTCAGTATGATATATTCGTATTTATGCCTTAATTGTCATTTTGTTTGCATTTTAGATAGTAAAATTCTGTTTAATATGATTTAGTCCTAATTCTAATATGTATATACTTTTTAAAAAAAAAATTAGTTTGGCATGTTATGTATTTATTCTTGTATTTAAGTCACATTTGTACATTTTATGTTAATATGCATAATTTATGATTTTTTTAAATTAAAATATACATATATAATTTTTTTGTATGTCACGTTGTATGATATTTTTTTAATTTTGTTTAATTAATTTTGGCAAGACATTTTTTTTGCACAATTCGCATGGTAACCTCATTTGCACAACTCGACATAAATACATAATCGGACTAAGGGTAATACCCTTTTAATTTAAAATTGTCCTGAGTGGCCTGTCTTAACTGATTAGAGGGTCGTTTTGACGATTTTAAATTAAAAGTGTATCCCGAAAGTGAAACCAAAAAATTGATTCGTCACCTAAAATTTGGGAACGAAAGAAAAGGAAATGTTCGTTTATTTAAATTTATCGAGAAAAGGTTGTTATAGCTTTTAAGATCTGGTCTCGATATTTGTAAATAATCGAACATTCTTTATCTTTCTAAAACGACTTGGTAATTTTAATTTAATTTATTTGAGTGCTTTTGAATATTGTAAAATTCATATTTGTTGTTTTATGGGATTAAAAGTCAAATTAAATTTGAATTTGTAAAGTCCATTGCAAAGACGTTAATTAATCAGTTAGGTACCAATTTAGGGCGTTGTGGGGGTGCTAATCCTTCCCCGCACGTAACCGACTTCCGAACTCGGATTTTGGTAACGCAGACCTTAATTTGTTATTTTAATTAAAATTAATTTTTATTTAAAATAACAAACATTTTTGGGTGCCCAATCACACCCTAATCAAAGATTGGTGGCGACTCTTTGAACCGTATTTTTTCGATCGTAAAGGAAATCCAAATTTTTTCGAAACGAAAGGTTTTTAAATCGCATTTGTTTTTAAATAAAAAAAAGAGATAATTCAAAATTTGATGTGGTTTTCAAAATCTCACCTTTTTTCACCTTTTAAGAAAAAATCGTTTCGACAGCTTGATGATTCCACTAGGGAGTTTTTTTTTAGAGAGTCAGGCCGATGGTCGATTAATTAATTGTCTTTGCAATTGAAAATTATAAATTCGTTTTAATTTTGTTTTTGATCCTTTGTTTGGTTTTTTTTGTATTTTGTTTTTTTAATTTAATTCGATTAACTAATAAATAGTTGTACTGATATGTTTGCTAATGGTTTCAGAATAATTGTGTGTTTTGGGAATTGATTTTGAGTGTTTTTATTGTTTGTTTTTTTTTTTGCTTTTCCTCACACACTGCACAACTGCATTTTCATGACATGAGCTAAAACCTCGCTCCGTCCTAATTAAGTAGGAGTGAGAGACTATGCCCTCGTGTGGTTTTCACCTCCGCATAGGATAGTGGATCACTCCTGGAGCTCACGCCTTATGGTCCTCGTGATGGTAATCACCTCCGCATGGACATAAGGAGGTGTGTTCCCTCGAAATTGAACTCGATCCCCTAAAGCCTGTGATGGGCCAGGATTGAGGGTTCGGTAGCCCAAGGGGGCACTGGCAAGGACAATTCGAGAACCTATTACTTTAGAACCGAACCCAGCATATAGTGAACATAGAGCCCGAACTTAGGTCGAGCCTAACCCGAACCTTAAGAGTCTCGTGAGAAGGGTACACAAGGAAAAGCTTTTTGAGTCATTTATTTTCACTTTTTGAATAAATGCATACGAACTAGAAATCATGCGGTTAGGTTTATTTGTCAAGCAAGCATGTGAATTAGATATTATGCGGTTAGGGTTTTAATGTTCAAACAAAGCATGGGGGTAGATATCATGTTGGGTAGGATCTACTAAAACATGATTGGGTAGCCAACATGTGAGGGTAGGTTTTATTTAATGATTATGATACTTATTATTTTGTTGTTGATATTATGTGCACTAATTCATTTTTGTTCTATGTCTATTTTATTTTGATTTGATTGCATTTGCATCTTCATGTCATCTAAAGGTGTTAATTCATAAGTGATTGACTTATAAGAAGGTTGGACATATTGAGACAAGAAATTCTCAACCATGTAGTCAAAATCGAGAGATCCAAAGATGTTCAAATGATCCATGAAGGACATCCGATTAATGAAGAAATCTGAACCTGATTGAAGACTTCCTTTAAAGGAGTGAAGGCCAAGATATTCCCTCAGAAGATAGATACAGTTATACCAAGGAAAAGAAGACCCTTCAAAAAGACATGAAGATCACTTTGTATTGAAAGTAAAATGGAGACCTCAAGATTCAATTTAAGGACATTTGGCGTCATCAAAGGTGATAAAGTAAGTCGACAACTTTGGGTGCAATATTAGATTCCATGAAGAGTACGACTCAAGGAAATGAAGAAATGAAGAATCAAATTTATATTTTAACTACATGGTGTACTGAATTCTTGTTGTCTAAATGAAGGTTGTTATATGGTGGTCACTTTTGGAATTAACACCTTGCGTATTTGCATTTGTATTTGCATTCTTATTAGAATTAATTAATTTATTTTGTTATTGTTGCTTTTTGTCCTTTTGTTATCTTATTTGTACTAACCTGTTTTTTATGTTGTTTTTCTCTTTGTCTGCATTGCATGATCATGACATAATCAAAAGGTGTTGATTTGTGAGTGGTCATCATAGTAAAAGGTTTTCATGACGAACAAGGGGCTTCGTGATCAAACAGACTATAACACAGTCAAGAAATGGCATCCTGAAAAGCTTCGAAAACAGTGGAGAGTTGCACACATAAAGATCATATGTCTGACGAAGAGCACACTGAGATAAGAGAGATAAAAGAGAAAATGTACAAGATGATGGATAGAATATATGTTTTGTCCAAAGGAAGAGAGACTTTTACCAAAGAAAAGAAAGAACTCAATGAAAATAATCTCGAGGTGCCAGATACGCAATGGACTACTTTAGAACCTGCTGATTCTAGCCAAAATGAGAAACCACGCACAATCATTATTCGTATCAACAAGTTGTTTGGAAATGCCAAGGAAATAGTGGCAACTATAGAAGTTCAGAAGGATGAAAAGAAGACATGCAGTCCAAACTCGTTGGTGTTTGATAGTCTATTCCCAACATCAGGGGAAATAAAATTGGAAACTCCAATTCAACCCAAGTTGAGAGGTGGATCTCGTTGTGATTCCATCTCAATATCATATAAGGAATTGTATGATGAACTGTTAGAAGCCCGAGAAGTGGCACCGCATTATGTGAAACCTTTGCAACCTCCATATCCAAGTTGGTATGACGTCAACGTTCGTTGTGAATATCATGCTGGGATTCAAGGACATTCTATTGAGAATTGTTCCACCTTCAAACGTCGAGCCCAACTTCTTCTAGATCATGGAGTATTGGAGTTTGAATTGAAAAGACAACCCAGTTTGAAAACAGATTATCATGTTGAGTTTGAACCAAAAGTGACCAAGGGTAAGAGTATCAGTGAGGACATCCATGAAGAAAATTGTTTGCCAAAATACGAAGCTCTGATTCGTCATTTAAGAAGTGAAAATAATAAATTGAGCAGAGAGATGGAAGCCATGCGAGATGATTTTCGAAGGATCAATCAAACTTTTAAATTTGCTGGTATAGGAAATGTCCCAGAGGAGTTGATAATAGGGGTCACTAAACTTAAAAATGATGTTGAACAGTTGGGAAAGAATTGCAAGATGCACGAAGGTCGAGTCGAGAAGTTTTCTCATGATTTACAAATTGCAGAAAAAAGACGCAATATAGTTGTTGATAATTTGGGAAGATATCAGACTGAGAATCAGATGTTGAATAAGTCTATTGCCAATATGGAAATTTCATATCAACGCCACAAGCGGGAGAATGACGCTGAGCTTGAAGTCGTTAGAGCCAAGAACGAGAAGTTGATGAAGATTGTGGATGATTACAATGATCTTATACAAGAGCTTCATAACCACAATGACTTTCTTACAAGGAAGATTCAACAGCAGTGTCTACAGCTCCGAGAATCGGCACTCAAGATAGAGAAAAAAGATAATGTCATGAAAGAAACTATGACCCAAGCAAGCAATGTGGCTAAAAAATGGGTTGATTTAGCTGGCTTTGCAAGAGAATTGAAGCAGATTGACAACTCGACCCCGAGCATGAGTGGAAATTAAATTGGCTTTTGAAGGAAATAGAAAAATTTGGATTGAAAGCTTTCCGTTATATGTAAAGTTTGTTTGATGTATCGAGACCTTTGTGTTCAATGAAAGTTGTTTTAAGATGGTCACTCTGGAATGACACATTTTATATTTGCATTTGGCATTTGCATTTGCATTACATGTATTTATTTAAGCATTTTACATGCATTAATTATAAAAACACATAAATAATTTATGGAAGGATATGTGATAGTAATCACAAGATCATCCATTCATACTACTTCCTCATCATCGTGAATAAACAAATGGAAACAATGGAGCAATCTCATAAGGGATCACAAGATCAGTTGCAAGAGCAGTTAGTCGGGTCACAAAAAGATATGGGGAATCAAGCATCGGGTTCTTTGCAAGGCGTATCGAATCAAATGATCTAGGTACTGGTACCACAGGCTGCTGGTAAAGAGAAAATAGAGGATAAAGGAAATCAATCTCATCAGACTGGTACATCAAGAGTGATAATTTTCCCTGGAGCGTCTAACTCAGACCTAGGGATGAGCCTCGTCAATTTTGAGCAATTTGAAGACAAATTCAGGTGGTTGAATGAAGCCATTAAAGATATGAAGATTGTTAATGCCTCTCACAAGGAGTTAGAAGCTAGAGAACTCAGTTTGGTCTCTGATTTGGTCATCCCACGTGAATTTAGGGTGTCTAATTTTGAGAAATATGATGGCACTAGTTGTCCCATAATTCATCTGAAGATGTTTTGTAGAAAGATGGAAGGGTACCTAAATAATGACAATATGTTGATTCATTACTTCCATGATAGTCTTGTTGGGCCAGCTATAGTATGGTATAACCGTTTGAATAAAGAACAGATCAAGACATGGGTCAACCTAGCTAATGCTTTTTTGGGACAATATCAATATGTTAAAGGCTTAGCCCCAAAACGTCATGACCTTCAAAGGATAAGAATGAAAGCTACTGAGAGCTTTAAAGAATATGCCCTAAGATGGAGAGGAGTGGCAGCACAAGTTCAACCTCCTTTGTTAGAAGAAGAAATATCATATATGTTTCACGATTCTCTTCCAGCTCCTTTCTTTGAGTTAATGCTAGGAAAGTCGACGAATAACTTCAAGGATCTTATGAAAGCAAGGGAGTTAATTGAGGATGCAATCAGCAAAGGAAACTTGAAAGACACTTCTAAAAACCCAACCGATCAAAAGGAATAAACTGATGAGGTGAATGAATGTTATGTCCAGATCTCTCAAAGCCGTAAAAGAAAAGGGGCATGCGGTTACTCCAGATATCTAAAGAAAGTCCCAAGATCGAAAAATGCTTTGAAAGTGTTCCAAACTCCTATCTCAGATCTATATCCCCATTTGATTGAAGGTCAATACCTCACACCGAGGCCAGTGAAAGTGCAACCAGACCCTTCTGCTCATATCTATGATCAAGATAGTGTCTGTGATTTCCACTTGGGGGCATTGGGACATTCTACGGGAAACTGTAGGCCGCTGTTAAAGGAGATAGAGATGCTTGTGGCAAATGAGACGTTAACAGAGGAATTGGTGGAACAGTGGATGACGAGCTTGAGTGGGGCATCAAAGAACAATATGTAACATCCGTTTGAGTTAAGTACCACGACATTAGATGGGTAATGGGGCATCGTAATTAGGAAGAGATCATTTTATTCATTATGGAGCTTTATTTCATTTGCAACATCATGTTTGAACTTGTTTTTCATCCTTTCTCAGTTTTTTTATAATGATGTTTAAATAAATTCATGTTACTTTGAGGATGGTGAGCATTGAATTGAATTTGCAACTTGAAATTCTTTGAATACCTACTGAATTAAAAACTCTGTAAATGATTAGAGTTATAAATCTTTGACAAGATGACAAGGTTGAAACCTAATAAAACAAAGACCTTTACCTTATCTCCAGACGATACAATCAAACACCATACCCTTCTATTGCAGGGACCGATATAGCCTTCTTCTATCATAAGGAGATGAACAATAGGTTTGGTATTCAGGTATGTATAGGAGCGGACAACATGGGGCATCTTTTGTGTATGATGTTACAAAACTGACTAGATTACACTTCTGTTGATGACGTTCAATGATGATTATGATCCTTACAGATGGAATAGTCGAGTAGGTGAATCTAGTTTAGGTCAGTTGCTTGGAAATTGAACTCTAACGATGAGATTTTCTGACTTTCAACAACACCTAGACTATGACAGGTTCTTCTTGACAAGCTTAAGAAATTGGACCCGTATACCCAAATTATAATATTATATGTATACAATAAAGCTTGAGCTGTCCCTCTAGAGCAATTGGTTAAACGCCCCGGATTTATGGACATAATTTAGCTAGCCTAATAAAGGTGATGATATTATATATATACAATAAAACTTAGCTATTCCGCTAAAGCAATTGGTTATAGAGGAAACTCGAAAGCCATGGCTTTATGAATAGATTATATTCAAACCATGACCTTGATCGGGTACCTGGAAATTTGGTGTATGCTCCACTGTGATTGTCAAGTCAAAGACTTTGTGATGAGATGAACCCTTCAGCTAGCCCGATAGAGGCAAATTACAATAAAGCTGATTTCAGCTAGCTAGACAATGGCAAATTAAATCAATTTTATGAATAAGGAGATTCGGTAAAAATGGACTAAGAGAGTTAAGGAACACCTGTTATAGTCAATTTCACACGGGCACTCAGGAATTTCATTTTTTAGATCGATATTTCTGCACTACCTTTGTTAGAGAAGTCTACGAGGTTTGAACAAATGGAAGATTTCAGAGAACTGAAATAGAAGTGTTCTAGAAAGTCTAGTAATTGATTATGCAAGTTGCAACATTTTGTCCGTATCCGATTAAAATACCAAGCCAAGAAAGAGGTGCATGTTAAAATGTTCACGAAGACTGAGAAAGAAATGAAATTTTGGTGGTCGAAACCTTAAAAAAAGGAAAGCCAACCTGAAGCCAACTCATCAATTTCGGCACTTGTCAAAGAGTTATAACTCTGAAAACATTAAAAAGAGCTATTGATTCTTTTTGATATTCTTTGAACTCATGTTTATGATTTGATTTAATTGTGAGTTTGAATTAAGGGGCATTTTTTTATAAAATTCTTTCATTCTTTGATCCCTAAAATAAGAGAAAGAGGAAAACATTTTCAAAAAGGACAGTCTAAAATGTCAAAGGTCCTTGAAGCTGGAAAGATTCATTCTGCTTCTGTTGTAGAAAAAATAAATGATGCCAGAATAATGAAACATTTCACAGTATTGAAAGCAAGTGGTTTGAGAGATTAGAAAGACTAAAGAATAAAACTTGTTACATTTCCTTGTGACGTTGTCAATTACCCATCAAGAAGATGATGATCTCATTATTCAGAAGGGGCATATATTACAACTTGTATAAAATGCAAGACATTTTGTTAGAAAAATTGGGCACTTCTTAAGTGTTTATGACAATGTGAAGAGACGCCTTCAAACTACTTGACAACACTACTATGTAGTGACACCAGAATGAGAACATCCAAGTTAGGATATGTTGGGCACGAAGAAATCCATGAGTACCCACTTTGGGGCATGACCACAAACCCATATCATGTTGGGATGACAAGATTTAGAATAAGAAGACATTGAGAATGAGTCTCAAAACTTGAGTATCATGGGCAGACTGTGAATTTGAGCAGAGCTTACTCTGTAAAGCAAACCAACCGAGTATCAATCAATGGCAGAGTCATGAAAGAACCACTCAGAAAGCGTAATTGAGTCAAGGACGGAAATGGGGCAATACAGTCATATTTCTGACCATAGCAAGAAGTTGGGAGATAAAGTAATTTCTCCGAAATGAAGATAGAAAACGAAGACAACAAGAAGATAGAAGAAGATCAGAAGGCTTTTCAAAAATGCAAGTTAGAAATTATGAGTTGCTACACTGATATCAAAGCAAACCCTGGAAAGGAATGATCAAGTAGAAAAAGACTGAGTTTGCCACTTTGAAGTCAAATGAAGTTGGAATCGACATTTATGCATTCATGAGAACATCATTTGCATAAAAGAAAATGCATTACACTAATATATTTAATTGCATTCGTGTTTCATACATAAACACATGGTTTTGACAGATCTTCCAGTGAAAAGAGGAGATGCAGGATGTTAAAATCCCGATAATTGAAAGGTAGAAGTTAAACATCAAATACAGGGAATCATGTTTAGAGTGGCAGAACCTGATGAACGCAGGGGTCAATCCACAGAGGAAGAATTGCTTTGAAGCGGGGCACGTGGACCGATCATTAAGTCACTTTTATGAAGTGAAATGAGGAGGATTTCTCATTAAAATATGAGATTTGAGATTTTGAAAAATAAGTAAGGTTTCTTACCCAGTAAACAATTTAAGTCATTCGGGCCATCAGTAAGTCTTTCGAGTATGATGATGAAATCCTTCGGGTCATCTATAAGCCTTTAAAGCAAGATGAAGTCATTCGGGCCATCCATAAGACCTTCGGGTAGGATGTTTTCACATGAGTTTGAAAAATAAGAAAGTGATGTTTTAAGAAAATGAAACCTTTGAAAACTAAAAAGGATTTTTTTCCAAAATTTCGCACTTAGTAAATCCTTTGAGTCATCAATAAGTCTTTCGAGCATGATGCTTAAATCCTTAGGGCCATCAGTAAGTATTTTGAGCATGATGATTAAATCCTTAGGGTAATTTGTAAGCCTTCACGGAAGAGTAGTGAAGCAAACCCATCAGTAAGTGCCATCAGTAAGTCTTTCGAGCATGATGATTAAATCCTTCAGGTCATCAGTAAGTCTTTCGAGCATGATGATTAAATCATTCGGGCCATCATTAAGTCTTTCGAGCATGATGATTAAATCATTTGAGTCATTTTTGAGTCTTTCGAGCAAGATAATAAATCCTTCGGGTCATCCATAAGTCCTTCGGGTAGGATGTTTTCACACAAAGATGATAAGTCATTCGGGTCATTTAAAGCCTTCTCGGAAGAGTGTTAGAACAAACATCATATCATTAGATGTGAGAGGAAATTGAAGGTTCTCGAGTACAAAGAAGTGGATCAATTGGTTAAAAAGAAATGTGCACGAGGAGTCATTAATGAATTCAAGGTCCTAAGAAAAGAGAGGTTCAGATGGCAGCCGAGTCCAAGAAGATTCTCATATCTAGTTGTTGCGAGACAAGCTCCCTCAAGAGAAATGGATTCTCAAAGATTCTCTTAAATTCTAAATTTTTTTCGAGTATAATGTTTTTCAAATCTTCAAGCATACATTAATAAGTGGAAATGTTTGATTTTTAGGTTTAACATTCGAAGTTGAGCCTTCATGGAAGAATAGGGAAGCAGAATTACACCAGAAAATTGTTCGAGTTCTAATCCCTGAAGCAAGAGGGAGCGAACCCGTAGGCAGAATATCGTTCGAGTTCTACTCCCTGAAGCAAGAGGGATCAAACCCATAAGCAGAAGATTATTCGAGTTCTACGCTCCATTAAGCAAGTGGGAGCGAACCCGTAAGCAGAAGATCGTTCGAGTTCTACTCCCTGAAGCAAGAGGGAGCGAACCCGTAAACAGAAGATTGTTCGAGTTCTACTCCCTGAAGCAATAGGGAGCGAACTCATTTTTAGAAGATTGTTCGAGTTCTACTCCCTGAAGCAAGAGGGAGCGAACCCATAGACAGAAGATTATTCGAGTTATACTCCCTAAAGCAAGAGGGAGTGAACCCGTAGGCAGAAGATTGTTCGAGTTCTACCCCTTGAAATAAGAGGGAGCGAACCTGTAGGCAGAAGATTATTCGAGTTATACTCCTTGAAGCAAGAAGGAGCGAACCCACTGGTCGAAGATTTTTCAAAGAAGAGGGAGCAAATCCCTCGTCAAGTTTCAAAGCACGAAGATGGAACTGGACAAAACACACCATCTTTTGATCTTTGCTCTATTCTCGTTGTACGACAATGAGCAAAGAGGGGCAGCTGTAGATGCTCGATTTTTCAGGGTCCCGTAAGTCAGCTATCTAACCGTGCAATCGTTTTGAGGCAACAAATAAGGATGAATTCATCATCGTGGGGAGTTATGGAAAACTGCATTAAAACAGTTTTGTAAGTGGGATGATAAAGAGGAAAAATAGTTGTAGGGGGTTCGGATGGGAGTTACTGGAAAGCAATAAGAGAGAGTGGAGATTCATTCTAAAAAATAATAATGTTTTTTCTAGGGGAGATTGGAAATACAAAAAGGGCAAAGGCCTTCTTTTTCGTTTTTACATAGAGAACAATACAAAGCTTTTCTCCTCATTTTCCTTTATTTTTTCAAAAATCAAGCATCAAACATTTTTAATTTCAAAAATGACCAAGTAGTAACCAATCAAATAGATTATAAGCAAAAACAACACAAACACAGAGAACATTGACCAGGAACAATCCAGAAAAAGGAAAGCATTTAGGAGTATGTTTGGAGCGTGTGTATGGGATTCTTGTCGAAAAAAATGAAAAAGACAACCAGAGAATTAAAGAAATCATATAAAATTTCTTACCTTTTCATCGGATAAGCGCTACCATCTTCCAATGAAGCCATCCCTTCGTCATCGCAGGTAACTCCGTTTTCTTGTTGAAGTAATATACAGGGAGTAATACATAGTTTTTTTATTACAGCAAGCAATCCCATACGAAAATTAGAAATAAAATAAGGAGATTTCAAGATTAAAAAATAATAAGCTTTTGACTATTTTACAATAGCCATTGTTGTATTTTTGAAGCAAAGCATAGAAAGAAAGTAGTGGAGAAGAGAGAACGGTCGTGAGGTTCAAAATGAGTTTAGGTTTAGGTTATAATTAGGATTTTATATGCTAGAATTAGGGTAAATTTCCCTCATACCCTTACACTTTAGCAGCGTATTTTTACTCTAGTCACTGGAGGACTGCTCTTTAATTTATCTGTTTGTGCTTGTCTCAATTTAATTGTTTTCCAAATTTTGCTTGTAGTTATAATGTTTTGGGTTATTTAGTTTCAGGTCATGGTATGTTCTTTGTAATTTATTTTGGTCTATAAATTAGGGTTTGTTTTTATCTGTATATTTTATCCGCATTTAATTTTAGTCCTAGTGTTAATTTCCTTATTTTTCTACTGTTTTAGACATTGGACCATTTAATTTTTACATGTTACTTTTTGGTCATGTATATATTGGGTTTATTATGGATTTAATCCTTTGTAATAATTTTTAGTACTCATTATGATATATTCGTATTTATGCCTTAATTGTCATTTTGATTGCATTTTAGATAGTAAAATTCTGTTTAATATGATTTAGTCCTAATTCTAATATGTATATACTTTTAAAAAAAAAAATTAGTTTGGCATGTTATGTATTTATTCTTGTATTTAAGTCACATTTGTACATTTTATGTTAATATGCATAATTTATGATTTTTTAAAATTAAAATATACATATATAATTTTTTTTGTATGTCACGTTTTATGATATTTTTAATTTTGTTTAATTAATTTTGGCATGACATTTTTTTTTGCACAATTCGCATAGTAACCTCATTTGCACAACTCGACATAAATACATAATCGGACTAAGGGTAATACCCTTTTAATTTAAAATTGTCCCGAGTGGCCTGTCTTAACTGATTAGAGGGTCGTTTTGACGATTTTAAATTAAAAGTGTATCCCGAAAGTGAAACCAAAAAATTGATTCGTCACCTAAAATTTGGGAACGAAAGAAAAGGAAATGTTCGTTTATTTAAATTTATTGAGAAAAGGTTGTTATAGCTTTTAAGATATGGTCTCGATATTTGTAAATAATTGAACATTCTTTATCTTTCTAAAACGACTTGGTAATTTTAATTTAATTTATTTGAGTGATTTTGTATATTGTAAAATTCATATTTGTTGTTTTATGGGATTAAAGTCAAATTAAATTTGAATTTGTAAAGTCCATTGCAAAGACGTTAATTAATCAGTTAGGTACCGATTTAGGGCGTTGTGGGGGTGCTAATCCTTCCCCGCACGTAACCGACTCCCGAACTCGGATTTTGGTAACGCAAACCTTAATTTGTTATTTTAATTAAAATTAATTTTTATTTAAAATAACAAACATTTTTGGGTGCCCAATCACACCCTAATCAAAGATTGGTGGCGACTCTTTGAACCGTATTTTTTCGATCGTAAAGGAAATCCAAATTTTTTCGAAACGAAAGGTTTTTAAATCGCATTTGTTTTTAAATAAAAAAAGAGATAATTCAAAAATTGATGTGGTTTTCAAAATCTCACCTTTTTTCACCTTTTAAGAAAAAATCGTTTCGACAATTTGAATCCCTGTTCACTACCTGCTTCGCTTGCACTTACCTCACTCACGACGCTTTTATTCGAAACCAAAGTCTGTAATTTCACGCGATGATGACAAAGCATGAAAGACGACGCTCGAGGACAGTGATCGCTTGTAAATATATTGTGTTGTGGCATGCAAATTTGTGCATGTATACACAATCGATGCAAGTAATACAGTAGTGAGTGAGTATTATCTCCATAGGAATTTGAGGTATTTCACAAGCAAGCTATAGCAAGTTGTCTTCAACTAAATCTAAGTATATATTTATGATGGTATAAACAAATGAAAGTATAGTTGTGGCAGATGGTATATATAAAGGGTAATGGAATGTTGTGACAAGAATGGTGTGAAGTGGACTAGAAATGCTGCGGCGGAAGTTTGATGAAAATGTAAAAGTATGTTACGACAAGAATTTAAGTAAAATGCAAAAGTATGCTAGAGCAATAAAATAAATTAAACCTTGGAAAATGAGATAAAACTGATAACCTCACACAATCAAGTTTTTCTAGAGGTAAATGGCATGGATTTGCTATGGTTACAATATTCTGTGCTACGGATGATATCTACTTCTATGAGTATGCTACCCGACATGATTTGTTGAAAGTGTTCCTAAACTCTCTTAAGCAAGGAACCTGATAAAACTAATGCTACGACAATATATCTCAGCGAGAATTGCAACACTAGCCTATCGATAAAGTATTATTCCTTTGTAACACCCTTAACTCGTATTCATACACGAATACAAGTTAAGGATGTCACATGTTTCTGTTCAATGGCCAATAAAATTTTGTTTATTTTAAAATCTCCTAATTTAACATTTATTATCATACTATTTAGTAACATAAATTTGTAATGATATATTTAAATTTCCAATTGACATCAGTTTTTAGGCAGCCACTGGACAATTTAATATTGTTTCATGTCACAATTAAAACTGCCTAATTTTAAAACTCAACCAATTAGTCTTTATAACATAATTTATTATCACATTCATACACAACTATTTAACATCTTATCATATTTTCACTTTTCTTTATTACGCTTTCTCATACTATATTATTGCACATTTTATAATTCTAATAATATCTTTTATCTCATCATACCTTATAACGTCTACAATAGGTTTATTATAAACAAATTCTTTTGGTTGTTGTCTACCGCCACAAGACCACATGCTGACAACAACTACTATTATTATAAATTCCACATTATGCACACACACACACATATCTCATTTTCAAATCGAACTATTCAAGCCAATTTTCTCTTTAGAAACCTGAAAATTACCATCTCATAATTTTATCAAGAATCATATAAACTAACGTCAGATTTTAACAAACATTTCATATTCTGTTTATTTGTACATGTTCTAGAACTTTCATTTCATTCCCATATTATTTTATTTCATATACTTGTCATAACTTTCATATTTACTCACACAAATATACTTACCATTCATATGACTATTCAACCCAATACAACTCCTTATTTATAAATCATTCAGTGTAAGTTACATTATGTTTATAAAACTTTACTGTAAAATATAATAATTAAACTTGTATCGTTTCTTTTCCTATACTTACTATTTTTTCTTGTACTAATCTTCTCACTGTACTATTTTTCCCTATATCATTCCTTTTTTTTGTACTAATTGTTTTACTGTATTGTTTCATATACTATACCATTTACTGCACTATTTCTTTTATTTCATTTTATAGCATAATACAAAATCATGAGAATGTATGATACACGAGTCTCATTGAGTGAACATTTATATACACTTAAAAGTGCATCGTAGATATATTTGCACTCGAAAGTGCCTTTTAGAATTGCACCATATGTGTCATATAAACATATATCATATAGTCACTCTACCTCATGCACCACAAAGGTACATGAGTCATATGAATGGTTTGTATAGTATTCAATTATCACTCCACCTCATGCACCACAAAGGTACATGAGTCATATGAGTGGTCTTACAATATTCAATTATCACTCCACCTCATGCACCACAAAAGTGCATGAGTCATATGAGTAGTCTATACAATATTCAATTATCACTCCACCTTATGCACTACAAAGGTACATGAGTCATATAAGTGGTCTGTACATTATTCAATTATCACACCACCTCATGCACTATAGAGGTACATGAGTCATATGAGTGATCAGTGTCGTATCATACAATGTATATAATATCTTATATCCTTTTTATTATAAAACATTTATAGAATAATAATCAACTTCATACATTATTTTAACATATATTAATACTTTAATTAACTTAATAACTCATGTTCGTATAAATATTCTAAAAGTATTATTAACATATATTTGGTACTAATTTCTTTTACCAAATCAAAACTAACTTTAGTTCTATCTTTATCTAGCTTTAATTATATCAAATTATTCTTCTATGTCCCTTAAATAATCATTATTATTATTTTTACAACCATTCACTTGACTTTTCAACATTTCACATTTAACCACTAATAACTTTTCCTTAAATTATAAACCCAATATTTTGAATATATCCAAATTAGTTCCTTAATGTTCAATTTAAATCCATATCAATTATTTTCACATTATATCCAATCTAATGCATTAACTTTACATAATTTTCATTTCACCACCAACTTTCCTAAAACTTACGAACTGGATCTCTATTTTAAACAACTTCCCACATGAGCCAAATTCCAATTTAACTATTCAAGTCCCTTTAATAATTATTTAGACTTTACACATTATCTCATACTGAATCTCTACTTCAATCTCTAATTTCTCCATACTTACAATTTATTTCTTTAGCTTATACATTCTTTCAAATTCGATTCTAAAGCCATGATATCATAATTTTAACCATAAGTTAAATTCTTTTAAATTTTCATCTTAACTTTTCTATTTTATTTAATATAGTCCTTTTTACCATTTAATCCTAAATTCAAGCATCCTAACAAAAATTCACATATTCCAACATGTTTAATTTCTATTTCTTAACTTATACAAAATTTCCATTTCAAAACCCACAACTTATATAATTTATAATTTAGTCTTCAATCTTAATAATTTTATAAATTTAACTTCAATTCAAGCTTTAATTAATATAGCCAAATTTCCAAAATTTTAACTAAAATATAATACCTCAATAATTTCACAATTTTCACGTAAGTCCCTACTTTATCCATAATTTATGATTTAGTTCCCAAATTTTATCAAATTTCTAAATTATTCCAATTCCACGCTCTAGCATCAAATTCAACATTCTAACTTTTAAATTCCAGCATATTACATCATCTATTAAATAATTACACTTCAATCCCCAACTTTTCCATAAATTTCATGCAAGTCCTTATAATCTCTCAAAATTTCAATTTAATCCAAATCATCAGCTAAACATCAAATTTAGCACTCCAACTTTTAATTTCAACATGATACATCAATTATTAAACAAGTGCACATAAATCACCATATTTATTATTCTATTAAGTCCCTATACTTTCACAATTTTCCAATTTGATCCAAATCATATTCTAAGCATATAGAGTCACTCATACTTCATTTCTAAATCTTGTATAATTTTTACCACGTATTTTCCTTATTTCTTTCCCTTGGCTGAATATTTCTAAGTTTTCCTAGCATGGATTATATTTTGATTCAAGCATTAATTCTTCCTCTAAATAACATTTCCATGAAATTCTCATCATTTCATAGTATGATAAATGTCATAATTATCTTGTTAAGATAATAAAGTTGGCTCATTTCAAAAAATTAGGATAGCATATAACATAAAAATATCACAAAATGCATAATTTACCTCAATTTCATATTCTGGCAGTTTGCACTACCCTCAAATAAATATTATTATATATTAGTCTAGGAACTTAAAAATTATTCCATTTATACCATTAGAAACTAGACTCAAATACGAATCTAACCATAGAAGGTAATTCTTCTATTTCAGCTTGTACAATTTATGGTAAATTTTCTAATCCAACTTATAAAATCTGTTTCGAACAGAGTCTGCTGCTCAAATTTCTGATCTTTCATTGGTTAAAAATTCGTATCTTTTTTTATACACTTCCAAATCAGTAGTTGTTTGTTTTAAATAAAACTAGACTGATATACAAATCCATCGTTATAAAAATAATCTTCTAATAATTCTTTTAGAATTTATGGTGAATTTATAAACTTACTGTTTGGTTTTCCCATTTAAACAAATTTTACTAATTTACATTTCTTAGCTTATTCATTAATTCTATTAGCTTATCAAATGAACACATATACATAAATTCAAGTTCTTATCATCATTTTAATGCAATCTCAATCAATTCCCTAAACCCTAACCTTTACCAATTTCTTTTTTTAAACATTTTCAATTGATTTTAATCATTATTCAAGCTTAGAATCAACTCTATAATATTAACAACACAACAATCTATCCTTAAATCATGAACACTCAACTTGTTCATCATTCACTCTAACAATCAAATCAATGATTCAAGCATGGAAACAATGAAATATTACCACCAATTGATAGAGAATTTAATATAAATAATTTTTCTATTTCATATCATAATCCAAAAATTAAAGGAAAAAGACTAAAATAAAGAAAAAAAAAACTCACTTTGCCTTCTTTCTTCTTTGTAGTTCACGTATATATAGAGAAAGAAACAAGTTTTCTAGATATCTCCTATAAAATATCTTTTGTACACTTGAAAAAAAATTATTTAATTGAATATAAAATTCTTTTAATGTAAAATTACAACTTTATCCTTTAAAAATCATGATAATTACCTAATTACCATGCCACTTGTCCATATCATCTTCCTTTTATCATTTATATAGTAAAAAAAGAACAAAATACTTTCCCAATTTTCCCTTTTAATTTTCCAAAATTATAAACTAGTCACCATAATTAATAAATTCGATTTAACATGGAAAATTCATCTAAATTCCAGGGATTCATGTCAAATTTTAACATTATAAAATATAGAAGTAATATTTCTAACCTTTTTCCATCATCCTTCAATTTTCCTAATTTCCCTATTCGATCCAGTTATTCAAATATTTTACCGGACTTTATCTCTTCGTAGATTTTTACACAATCTCCTTATCAAAATCTAAATTCTATATAAAATCTATTCTTTAGGATGAACTATTCGTTTATGGAATAATTTTTTGGGGAAAATTATTACTTTGGTCCTTAAACTATTCCTAAATTTCTACTTTAGCCACCAAACTTTCAAAATTATATTTTAGTCATTAATCAAAATTTAGTTTATTACACCATTTTAGTCTAATGAACCCCTATCTTTATCTATAAGGCGGTTATAACTTAGTGTTGAGTTAATCGATTGACTGAATCAGTCAAGAGGGGGGTGAATTGGCAATAAAAATTTTGGTGGAAGCTTTTGCAGAAAATTGAAAGAAATTGCACAGCGATTTAGAGTGGTTCGACTTTATCAACCAAAGTCCACGTCCACTACCTTAGCTATCCACACTAAGGATTTTCCAACAAATTCACTAATTTGTTCTTTCTTTTGAGGCCAAAGAGATAACCTTACAACTCCCTCAAGAATATACCCCAATTCTTGAGAACACTCTTTTCTCAAAGAGAAATACAAATTTGCAAACTTACAAGAAAACCCTCACAAGGAAAATATGTTTGCACAATTCTAGAACAAAGAAAGAACACTCAAGAATAAATACAATTGAGCACAGTAAGTGTTCTTGAAAGAAAAATGAATATTGAATGAAAAATAGGCTTGAAATGCTCAAACTTGAGGTTTGATGCTTTCTCTTTGATTCTCTCTTGATTCTAATTGCTTGATGTTTCTTGTTATTGATCAATGGCTTCTAAGCTTGCTTAAATACACCTTGAATCACTTCTGAACGTTGGGGATGATTAGAGAAGATAATATAGCCGTTTTAGTGTGAAAACAATTAATAAAACAGCTTGGAGCATGGGGGAATCGGTACCCCCCTATGGGGAATTGGTTCCCTAAATGTAAAATTTAAATATTTCAATCGTTATACAAGGGGGGAATCGGTACCTCATGGGGGGGAATCGGTTCCCTCCGAGTATACTGGAATTCTCGTAGCCAAACCATTCAGGGGGAATCGGTTCCCTCTGAGCAATCTGGAATTTTTGGCTTTGAAATGGTTCGAAATACTTTGTAAAATTATTTTGAAATTGTTTTAAGATTAAAACTTAATTTTACACTTGAGTAAGGATTAAAAATGATTTTTTGAAATATTTGGAGTAATGTTTTGATATTCGAATAGTTATATCGAATATACTTAGAAAATTATTTGGAAAATCTTAAAATTCATTTAACTTAATTTGTTATATCGAAATATCAAAATGTTTTCAACAATCTCCCCCTTTTTGATATAACAAAACATTTTAGTAATTTTAAGATTTTGAAATCAAGTTTTGAAATTACTCCCCCTTACTTTAACACTTCTCCCATTTATCATTTAAAACACATTTAACACTTCTCCCCCTTTTTGTTAAATCAAAAAGACATTTTAAAGAATTTAAACAAGGTTATAAAATCATTTAGCCAATTGATTATATATAATATAAGTTGCTAAGATCACAAGCAAGAGAAACGTTAGCCATTAGTTTCATAATCAATATTCATAGTTAATGTGAAATGGAAAAATTGGTCATATATCTAATCATGAAGTAAATGATGCAATAATGAATAAATTTAATCACACCAAATAGATAAGTTCTAACCATTCATAAATCCAAACAAATTCAAAGTCAATCAATCCACAAATTCAAACATTCCAAAATATTCAAAATGTTAAAACAATAAGTTTGGAGTTCAAAGCAAAACATAGAATCACATATCAGGATCAGGAGGAGGAAAACGAGCTCGCATAGCGGCCATTTTGTGAGTGAGGTCATTAATACGCGTGTTGGTTGCTTCGTTGTTTGCACGCATCTCCTGAAGAATTTCTAATTGTTGAGCTCCCATTGTGGATAAGTGGGACTATATAGAAGTAAAGCGCGAATCCATGGTAGCATATCAGAAATCAAATGTCTCCATAAAGGTTTGAAAATATGGAGGCATTTGATGCGTTTGTTGTGCTTGCTCATCGGGCTGCTCAGGCTCATCTTCGGCTTCATCAATGTCTCGCATTAATTGCTCAAGCTCGAGATCTTCTTCAGCTTCAGGTGGAGCTTGTGAAGAACTAACTCCTGGAGTATTTGCAGAAGATCGAACCCATTCACCGGTTTCCTTATCCTTAATCCATCCTGCTCTCGTTAGGGAAAGAAGGTTAATTTGTTTCTTAAGGGGAAAAACGACATCTAGACCGACTCTAAACCCAGCTTTGGAAAACAGATTACTCAAAATGCAACCGTAAACTAGAGATGAACAGAGTTTCTTGTTAGGAACAAGATTTATGGTTTCAACAATTTCAGCAAAAATAATCTGATGTAGGTTAATTTTAATATTATTTTCGAAACAATGTAACCACCAAAGATCTAAGGCTCTAAGAGTAGAATAACGACCTCCGGATGGTCGAAACCACCAAGAAATCATTAGATGAAGAAAATGTTCATGAAGGTCTAAGACACTTGCACTATCCCTTCTTTTATAACGAGATCCTAAAACCTGTTTTTCATTTTAAATACCATCATTATCTAATCCGAATGTATTGGCTATGTAAGCCGAGTCAATATATAAGAATTGTCCTAGGAGGTAGGAACAAATTCCTATGGTTTCGGTTTCAGTTTGGTTTTTAACACAAACAGCATTAGAATAGAAAATACGAACAAGTTGATGGTAAACGATGGGTTCAAGGTCAAAGAGTTTATCAAATTTCCACTCTTGTAAAAGAGGAAGATATTTAAAATTGATAGCTAACATAGCTTGACGAGAAGGAATACGTTATTCCCGGATTTTGTAAGAGTCGAAATATTGATAATACCAAAAACGATGATTTCTAGGACCAGGATGATTAAAACAGGAATTTTGGATAGTCAAGTTAGGATCAATGGGATTAGGATTAGAAATTGGAAGAGGAAGAGGATTTGGAGGTGGATTTGGTTGACGGTGTGAGCGACTAGATGATGGCCTAGCATGTTTAGGATTGGACATGGTTTAGGAAATCGGAATAGAATTGATAACCTGTAATTTAGAAAACACATGTATGCAATTCAATCAATCCCAAAACTCAATTGAGTCCTCAATATTTCAAGGTTCTCTAAATCAATCCTAATGGGCAAAGTTTTTGAAAAACTTTTGAAAAATATGGTTTTGAGAAACAATATATGTATAGTTTTCATAACAACAACATAATTTAATCAAAACACAATAATTTGAAAATTAACATTTTTTTTTTTAATTTCGAAAATTTAAAAAAAATTGGAAAATTCTTGTGTTTTTTATGAAATTGGTTGTAATATCTAGTTTCTAATCACTAAACAATCAATGCCCTATCTAAAGTTCATCCTAGAACTAATTAAAACTAGTCCTATGTTTAAAATCAATAAAATAGTGAGTTTAGAAAATTTTACCTTGAAGGATGAGATTGAGTGGATTTTGATGTTGTTTGCACGATTTTAATGATGATTGCAAGTTTAGGAGATGATATTTGAAGTGAATTCCGATTACAATCGATGATTTGAGGCAAGAATAGAGATAGGGAGAGAGTTGAGAGGGAACGGCGGAAGAGAAATGAGAGAATTTTTTGAGGATTTTGAAGGGTTCTGCCGTGTATAACCAGAACCCCAGGGGGTATCGATTCCCCTATGTGGGGAATCGGTTCCCCTTCAAAGGGGGAATCGGTTCCCTCAAGGGGGGATCGATTCCCTCTGCACCAAAATGCTAAAATCCGATTTTAAACACCCAAAATGCTAAATTAATTTCCTCTAGTGGTATTGGCAACTCATATATTGAAAATTAATCATGTTCAAACAATTAAATTAATCTTTAAACGATATTTGAACATAAAATTATTTTTTCATCAAGAATCATAAACTCCCCCCTAACTAATATCAATGAATGCAATCAAAAATTACTATTATAAGCATTTTTCATTTATTCTTAAAAGTGCCAAAATTATTTTAAACACTAAGTGAAGATAGGTTGGTCAAACCTAATTCTCTCCTAAGTGTCCAAAATCTTTCCTTGTCTAAGGGTTTTGTAAAGATATCCGCTAATTGGTGCAAAGTATCAACAAATTCTAGAACTACATCTTCCTTAGTGACATGGTCTCTAATGAAGTGATGTCTTATTTCAATGTGCTTAGTTTTAGAGTGTTGGGTGGGATTTTTAGTTAGACAAATAGCACTAGTATTGTCACACTTGATAGGAATGGTACCTACTTCAATTCCATAATCAAAAAGTTGTTGTTTCATCCATAAAACTTGTGCACAGCAACTACCAGCTGAAATGTATTCGGCTTCAGTGGTAGATAATGCAACACAATTTTGTTTCTTTGAAAACCAAGAAATTAGCATATTTCCAAGGAATTGGCAAGTAACGGAGGTGCTTTTCCTATCTAATTTGCATCCTCCATAATCTGCATCAGAAAAAGCATGCAAGCTAAAGCTGGAGTCTCTAGGATACCAAAGTCCTAAACTAGGAGTGTCCTTAAGGTATCTAAAGATTCTCTTAATAGCTAGTAAATGTGATTCCTTAGGACATGATTGAAATCTAGCACATAAGCAAACACTAAACATAATGTCCGGTCTACTTGCAGTTAGATAAAGCAAAGAGCCAATCATTGACCTATATAATTTGACATCTACACATTTACCTCCTTCATCTAAGTCAAGCTTTGTTGAAGAGCTCATTGGAGTGTCATGAGGTTTCCCATTTTCCAGTCCAAACTTCTTGAGCATATCTTTGACGTACTTAGATTGATTGATGAAGATGCCATCTTTTGTTTGCTTGATTTGGAGTCCCAAGAAAAATGAGAGCTCCCCCATCATGCTCATTTCGAATTCACTTTGCATTAGCTTAGAAAATTCTTGGCAAAGAACATCATTAGTAGAACCAAATATTATATCATCAACATAAATTTGAACTACTAATAAATCTTTACCTTTATTCTTTAGAAACAATGTAGTGTCAACCTTCCCTTTTGAAAAACCTTTTTCAATTAAAAAATTTGACAATCTTTCATACCAAGCTCTAGGAGCTTGTTTTAAGCCATAAAGAGATTTTGTCAATTTAAGAACATGGTCTGGAAATTTTGAATCTTCAAAACCTAGAGGTTGTTCCACATACACTTCTTCCTTTATAAAACCATTTAAAAATGCACTTTTAACATCCATTTGATATAATTTAAATTCACTAAAACATGCAAATGCTAGTAACATTCTAATTGCTTCCATCCTAGCTACGGGAGCGTATGTTTCATCATAGTCTATGCCCTCTTCTTGAGTATACCCTTGAGCAACAAGTCTAGCCTTGTTTCTCACTATATTACCATTCTCATCAAGCTTATTCCTAAATACCCATCTAGTACCTACAATAGATTTATTACTAGGCCTTTCAACTAATGTCCATACTTTACTTCTCTCAAATTGATTTAACTCTTCTTGCATAGCCATAATCCAATGTTCATCATTTAATGCTTCTTTAATATTCTTAGGCTCTATGCATGAGATAAATGCAACATAATTACAAATATTTCTAAGAGAAGATTGAGTTGTTACCCCTTTGGATGGATCACCTATAATTTCACCATCCTTGACATATTTGTACTATCTTGGATAAGATACTTCCCTTTCTTCAATGGTTGGATTCTCAAGAGGATCATGAGTTTCCTCATTTTTTGTTTCTTCCTTTGATGATGGTTCTCCAACGTCATGTCTAACGTCATTTGTATTTATAACACTTACATCATCATTCACACAAGAATCCTTCCTCGGAAGGGGATTATCATCGAAAACAACATGTATAGACTCTTCTACAACTAAAGTTATTTTATTAAATACACGATAAGCTTTAGAATTTAATGAATAACCCAGAAAAATTCCTTCATCACTTTTAGCATCAAATTTGCTAAGGTTTTCTTTACCGTTGTTTAAAACAAAACATTTACATCTAAAAGAATGAAAATAACTAATGTTAGGCTTTTTATTTTTGAAAATTTCATATGGAGTTTTCTTTAAAATTGGCCTAATCATTACTCGATTTACAACATAACAAGCGGTATTGTGGCTTCCGCCCAAAAATATTTTGGCAAATTATTTTCACAAAGCATGGTTCTAGCCATTTCTTCTAAAGTTCGATTTTTCCTCTCAATAAATCCATTTTGTTGAGGGGTTCTAGGTGCTGAAAAATTATGGCTAATATCGTTAGAGTTACAAAATTCAGTAAATCCAAGATTTTCAAATTCAGTTCCATGATCACTCCTAACACTAGTTATAGAGTAACCTTTTTCATTTTGGATTACTTTTGAAAACGTGATGAATTGTTCTAATGCTTCATCTTTAGTACTTAAAAATAGAACCCAAGTATATCTAGAATAGTCATCTACCAAGACAAATGCATATTATTTTCCACCCAAGCTAGTAGTTCTAGTTGGCCCAAAAAGATCTAAATGGATCAGTTGTAAAACTCTACTAGTTGATACATCATTAATAGATTTAAAAGAAACTCGCTTTTGTTTTCCTTTAGCACAAGCATCACAAATTTTATCATTATCAAATTTAAGCTTAGGCAACCCTCTTACTAGGTCTCCTTGAATTAACCGTTGCAAAACACTCATACTAGCATGTCCTAGTTTCCTATGCCATAACCAACTATCATGCTCATCCTTAGCAACTAGGCATAAATTAGTCATATCAAAAGAATCTAAATGCACCATGTATATGTTTCCTATTCTATGACCAACAAGCATAATCCGATTAGATGCAATGTCAATGACTTTACAACCATTAATTTCAAATATGACATTGAATCCTTTATCGCATAATTGACTAATACTCAATAGATTATGCTTTAATCCATTCACATATAAAACATTTTTAATTTGTATGGAAGAGGTATTACCTATTGTACCAATACCTTCAATGTGACCTTTTGAATTGTCTCCAAAAGTCACTTCTCCATTTTTGGCATTAAGCTCAATGAACCGGCTTTTGTCTCCGGTCATGTGTCTTGAGCATCCACTATCAAGGTACCATGATTTTGAATTTGTTTCCCGTGCCTTGTAGCAATGCTCCTTTCCCTACAAACATAGATTAATTTTTTATTTTTGGTACCCAAATTCTTTTGGGTCCATATTCATTAGTTTCCAAAATCCTAGTCCCCTTAGGTATCCATTTGTGTAGGATATTTTTATCTTTAGTAGTAATGAGTTCTTTAGGAACCCACATACTTCTAACGATTTTTCTATTAGAGGTTCTTTGGGGACCTCTATGATTGTAGTTTCTAAAACTTTTTCTAACAAAGTTGGATTTTGAATTTCCACCTTTTTCAAAATGTTTTGTTCCAACTTTATCAAAAGAAGTTTTAAGATCATCAATTTTCTTTTTGATGATCATCATTGATCTTTGAAAGTAAATTTTGCAAATCTAAAATTTTATTTTCAAACTCTTCTAGTTTGATTTGCAAATATTTGATTTTACTTTCAAGATCGTTGTTGGTTTTGGATATGAGTTTGTTTTCATTTTTCAATTTTGAAACATCATTTTTATATATTAAAAATAATTTCTCATAATCCGAAGCCAACCCATTATATTCCTCTAATAACTCATCATAGGATAAATCATCAAAATCGGATGAGTTAGAGGTTACCTTAGAATCTTCCCCGAATGCCGTCAAGCACAAGTTAGCTACTTCTTGTTCCTCTTCATCGGAACTTTCTTCATTGCTCCATGTAGCCACATGAGTCCTGTGCTTATTCTTTGATTGACCCTTTTTCTTCAATTGTGGGCAATCATATTTGACATGCCCTGGCTTTTTGCATTCATAGAAAATGATTGGGTCATTCTCTTTCGGTTCATTTTTTAGGCCTTCATTTCGTTTGAATTTTCTTCCTCGATAAGGTCTCATCATTTTTCTGAACCATTTGGCAAACAATGCCATTTCCTCGTCATCGTCATCGTCATTTGAATCACTCTCATCTTTTGTGGATTTGAGAGTAACTCCAATGTTTTTCTTCTTCTCCTTCTCCTTTGGTGTCTCATCAATCTTGTCGAGGTCCACCTCATCTTCGAGCATCATTTCATGAGTGAGGAGTGACCCAATTAGCTCTTCAAGAGTTAAGGACGTTAAGTCCTTAGACTCAATGATTGTCGTCTTCTTTGATTGCCACGATTTTGGGAGGGAGTAGACTAACTTCCTCACAAGCTTTTCATTTGAAATGATCTCTCCATATGATTTGAGACCATTGACAATCGTTGAAAATCTATCCGTCATAGCTTTGATATCTTCATTTGGTTTCATCCTGAAATTTTTATAGCTATGCGTTAGAATACTAATTTTAGATTTCTTTACCTCATCGGTACCTTCATGAGTGACTTGAAGTTTGTCCCATATTTCTTTGGCAGTTGTACACGATGAAACTCCACAACCTTGGATGAGCACAAAAAATGATATGGATGGCTTTGGAGTTGAGCTGGAACATTCTTGTCTCTCTTTTACTCCACAACCTTGGATGAGTGAGAGGTTTGATGTATCCTTCTTCTACGGCCTTCCATGCTCCCATGTCACTTGCTTGAATGAAGTACATCATTCTATTCTTCCAATAGGCATAGTTAGCTCCATTGAAGAAAGGAGGCTTGTTGACGGGCATCGAATCGAGACCGGAGTCGAAGTTTAAAGTGGAGGCCATTGATGACTTTGATTATCGATATAACTCTTCCCGAATCGACTCAAGAGGCGATTAAACCTTCAAATGAGTTAGGCTCTAATACCAATTGTTGAGTTAATCGATTGACTGAATCGGCCAAGAGGGGGGGTGAATTGGCAATAAAAATTTGGTGGAAGCTTTTGCAGAAAATTGAAAGAAATTACACAGCGATTTAGAGTGGTTTGACTTTATCAACCAAAGTCTACGTCCACTACCTTAGTTATCCACACTAAGGATTTTCCAACAAATTCACTAATTTGTTCTTTCTTTTGAGGCCAAAGAGATAACCTTACAACTCCCTCAAGAATATACCCCAATTCTTGAAAACACTCTTTTCTCAAAGAGAAATACAAATTTGCAAACTTACAAGAAAAACCTCACAAGGCAAATATGTTTGCACAATTCTAGAACAAAGAAAGAACACTCAAGAATAAATACAATTGAGCACAATAAGTGTTCTTGAAAGCAAAATGAATATTGAATGAAAAATAGGCTTGAAATGCTTAAACTTGAGGTTTGATGCTTTCTCTTTGATTCTCTCTTGATTCTCATTGCTTGATGTTTCTTGTTATTGATCAATGGCTTATAAGCTTGCTTAAATACACCTTGAATCAGTTCTGAATGTTGGGGATGATTAGAGAAGATAATATAGCCGTTTTAGTGTTAAAACAATTAATAAAACAGCTTGGAGCGTGGGGGGAATCGGTACCCCCTATGGGGAATCGGTTCCCTAAATGTAAAATTCAAATATTTTGACCGCTATACAAGGGGGGAATCGGTACCCCCCTTGGGTGGGAATCGGTTCCCTTTGAGCAATCTGGAATTTTTGGCTTTGAAATGGTTCGAAATACTTTGTAAAATTATTTTGAAATTGTTTTAAGATTAAAACTTAATTTTACACTTGAGTAAGGATTAAAAGTGATTTTTGAAAGATTTGGAGTAATGTTTTGATATTCGAATAGTTATATCGAATATACTTAGAAAATTATTTGGAAAATCTTAAAATTCATTTAACTTAATTTGTTATATCGAAATATCAAAATGTTTTCAACACTTAGTTAGTAGCTAAGCTCCATTGCTCACGTAGATCTAACCTAGCTCTCTCTATACTAGGTATCTATACTTAGAAAATGGCAATCTCTCGAAATCTGTTACAAGACTATGCAAATTACGCTACAGTAAATGGAAATCTTTCAAAAGCTCTTACAATGCTATGGCGTTCATATTATAACAAAATAAGAAAAACAACATTTAAAATAAAAACAGCAAACCATCCATTAACTTAAAATAAAATCATCCAACACCAAATAAGTTAGTACATGGGGTGGCTAAGCTCATCCAAGATCATTCAAGTTTAGTACAAGCCCAAATAGATAAAAAAAAATATAAAGCACAAGGAGAAGAATACTCCCAATGAGCTGCTGTTATGACTCTTAGCTCCACCGCCATGCATCGCCTTAGTAAGCTAGCCTCTCACAAGGGCCTAGCTGTTACCTCCTTGAAGCTCGACTATGGAGGATACCAAAAAAAGGGATGAAAAGAGGAAGCATATGAAGAATGTGTAGTCGCCTTTCTCTTAGGTCACCTCCCAAAAGTTCTATCTAAAATATAAGGCACCTTAGGTATTTATAGAGGGACATTTTCTAGGGTTTTGGGCCCAAAATTCCCTTTGTACCCTATATGTCATCATATTCACATGAATGGACAGTTATGGTAGTAGGTGGTCCAAAAAATTACAGCAGGGGTAGTGAGTCACGTGTGGGTGGATAACTTGGCAAAGATATTTTCTTGCTATATTATATTTTCTGCTCCAGATTCTACTGCCCATCTTTCGCTACAGTAAGTCTTTTAACTTCCATCTCCAGAATCCTACAGTAACAACATCTTCTCCTTAAGCTTTCATCGTCTACACAACACCACTAAAGCATGACATTTCCCTCAGGAGTACCAGTTTTCAATAAATACATGATGCAACAAGACTTTACCACCAAATACAACTACATGACCTAAATGCACTCTAAATTCTATGACATGGGCTTTAAAACAAACAAAAACCTAAGTAAAGAGGCATAAAATACAACATTTCTATGGGTTATCACACCCCTAAACTTAAGCTATTACATTTCCTCAAGCAATGGATAATGATTAGTAGAAAATAATGTTATGGCATAAATTTAGTCAAGGCAGTGATGGTTGGATAAAATTTTTGCCATCAGAAATAATTGGATTCAACATGCTAGACAAGTCAGGATATAAAGAACTTTTCCCTAGAGCAAGACCTTTTCTATTATGTGTGCGTGATTGTATCCAGTCTATGTTTAACAAAGTTAGAAAAATTCTAGGCAAGTTCTCTATTTTGCTTTGGCATTTCTTTACTCATTAAGCACACATTTACTCCAATTTCCTTAAATTAATAATTTAATTAATATTTAAGCACTTCTACGAGGGGAGTTAGCCTATCACAACTACCATCCCACACTCTAAATGAATTAGAGTAAACATTCCATCCCCTAGCTAATTAGGAAGAGTCATCCCGTGACTACTTTCATTCACTCGTATACTACAACTGCCACTTATTGAAACTTGATATACAGGCACTACTGATACCAAAGAGGAGTATCCCTTTACAATTATGCCGAAACATTTATTCGCAATAAAAAATTTATAAACATACGAGAGTTCAATTCAAACATATATCCATTAAGTCCATCATTCACAAAGTTATGATGCAACAGGCAAGTGTTCTTTCATAAAAAAATTTATAAGTCTCTTAAGCATAGAAAGCATACAATTGTGTATCAAAGGTTTACAAAGAATCAATCACTAAATTTGGTCCTATCAATCCTAACAGTCATGTACATTCAATTCACATCCATGGCAAAAATTTATAATTATCGAGCATCCTTAACTTATTCCAAAGAAAATTAACTCAACTTAACTAAATGCCATAACATAATTCTACTAACACTATAGATGAAAAATCTTAACTATGAACAATACCTCCCCTAAACTTGAAGGATGCATTGTCCTCAATGAATGAAGACTAAAGTAACTAAACTACACTACATGAATACAAATGCAAATATAAAGAGAGGTACCATATTGTGGTGGTATCTTATTCCAAGTACGTCTGGTTTGTCTCTTCTTTGGGGTTGGTTTAGTAAATTTTAGCTTGTTGGTGGTCTTTGTTGGTTTTATGGTCTCACATATCATGACAGACGTTTCAGATGAATGCCTAACAAATCTTTTCAAGCGATACTGGTCATGGGCAGATCTACAGGCTACGAGAGAATATGTGAGGGTGTGTTCTCCTCGATTTTATCAGTAGAGTCTGGCACTACTTCTTCATCGATCTTGTCGGCATCATCATGATGGACGAATCTTTGTTACCTTGGCAAAATATTCTCCTCATCCTCAGTATCAGATGAGGGGCGGTTATCGAGGACTTGTTATCTTCATCAGATTGTGCTTCTTGAGTGGGTAAGGTAGTTGTTTGCATATTCTGGTGGTATGTGGAGTGCGGGTCTTGGTCAGTAAATGTTGCGGCATCATTTTCATCCTCTAAAATATCTTCAGGGAAAGGAGGAAAGTTTTCAGTGCTTAGAGGTAGCATCTCCTTGAAAACAAATGATAGAATCGCATCATTTTGCCTCACATAGCTGAAGAAGGTATGTATCTTGGTCTTCAGTTTCTCCACCTAATCTTTAGTTTCTCGATAGGAGGCCACTATATTCGCCATTCTTTCCACAATAACAGTTTTTTTTCACCTCTTCCGAGGGTCTCTTTGGGTCCATCTTCATCAAAGACCATTAGCTAGGGAATCTGTTTCATAGTTATGTCAGCCTTCATTGGGATCGTCTCTTCAAACATCTCCTCCACTATCTTCTTCTTTTTGCATATGATGGTGATCAAGTTTGGTAATATTAACGTACCCTTCTTTCGTTTGACACAATTGTATACTTGTTGGACAATGACCTCGCCGATGTTGATTGGGCGTCCAAAAATAATGGAATGCAAAAGAAGCATCCGCTGTAGTGAGACATTAGTATGGTATGATGTAGGCATTAATCAATTTTTAATAAATTGATTCCAGAGCTTTGTTGGGGCTTCAGACAATGCATTTTCATGCTCTATTTACTCGGACTCTCACCCTTCCATTGTGTCCCTTAGAAACACAAATCCTCCAAGACTCCTATGTAGGTTTCAGCATATGCTTCAACAACAAATTACACATGGTGGTTGGGTACATTCTCCAGCCCGAAGAATCAGTTGATGGCTTTCAGAGTAAAACGAACTTTCTTGCCTATACCCAAATTTCATGCTTTGAAGGCTTGGTAAGATGAGCATAAAATTCCCTAACTATAGTTCGGGCAATGTCATCCAGATGCTTAATAAAGACCTCCCACTAATGTTTTGTTATGACATTCATTACTTCAGGTGTAAGAGGCTCTTCACCTTCCTCCGGAAGAACAAAACCCTGCTCCAAGTACATCGACTGGCCTTTGATGTACTGAAATATTTCATTCACAACGTTGTCTTTGAATTTTTTGACTGGAGTTTGCGAAGGCAGCTGATAGGAAGATCCCTCATCAGAAATATTCTTGCATCAAGCCATCTCTTCTGTGACAAAAGAAAACAGAAAACAAAGAAAATCATGGGTGGTGGTTATTACAGAAAACATGTGAAGAAGAAGAAGTTGAAAGAAAAAGCTAAAGAAAATAAAGTAAAGAAGATAGGGGTTTTGGACGGTTAGATACAAAAGGGGTTGGTGTGATATGGAAGTTTTGGGAAAGTAAAAAGTAATGGGGGAGTTAATGAAAAGTGAGAGAGAGAAAAGGAAAGAAATAAAAAAAATATTTGATTGGTGGGTTTAAAAATTAAAAATAAAAGCTTTTTTACTCTCTCCTACTTTTATCGCCTAAACAAAAAATTGCTAGGGTTTCTTTTTGTCATCTGTCAAACTTTCTCCCCATGCTGCTACGTGTCCTTGGATGAACTAAAAAAATCAAGTTAAAATCAAACTGAAAAAGAAAGGAAAGAAACGGTTAAGTAAAACAATTATTTATATATAAATTATAGACAATAAAATGCTATAACAAAAATTTTAAGGGATATGTGGTGCAAACTCGGAAACATCATGGATGAGAAGTGCTGACTTTACTCGCAAAATTGGGGCTCTAATATACACCTTGAGGCATTAGCCATTCACCTTAAATATTAAACCATCTTCGATGTTCTTGATGTCCACAGCTTCATGGTGGTACACGTGATGAACAAGGAATGACCCAGACCATCGGGATTTGAGTTTTCCTGAGAAGAGCTTCAGCCTAGAGTTCTATAGGAGGACTTGTTGTCCGTCATGAAATTCCCGTAACATAAGATTCTTTTCGTGCCAACGTTTAGTCTTCTCTTTGTGTAGACGGACATTTTCATAAGACTGGGCATGAAATTCCTCTATTTCATTTACCTCTAGCAATATTTTCTCACTAGATATCTAGGTATCCATATTGAGCCTATTAATTGTCCAATAGGCCTTATGCTCTAGTTCCACGGGAAGATGGAATGACTTTTCATAGAATAGCTTAAATGGTGGCATCTCCAATGACATTTTAATGCTATGTGATAGGCCCAGAGTGCCTCATCAAGTTTTAGGGACCAGTCTTTCCTCTTCGGGTTCAACACCTTCTCGAGAATCTGATTGATCTCAAGGTTGGAGACTTTAACTTACCCATTGTTTAGAGGGTGATATTCTATAGCAATTTTATATCGCACCCTATACCTCTGTAATGCTTTAGCAATCAACTTGTTATTGAAATGGGTGCCTTCATCACTTACAATGGCTCTAGGTGCTTTTAATCGTGTGAAAAAGTCATTGTGAATGAACTTAAGCACATTCTTCAAGTCATTTCTTGGTGTTGCTATGGTTTCTACCCACTTGGACACATAGTCCACAACTAGGAGTATGTAAAGATCACCAAAGGATGATGGGAAGGGTCCCATGAAATCTATTCCCCAAACATTAAAGAGCTCTATCTCCAAAATGTTTTACAATGATATTTCATGTTATTCGAAATATTCCCAATGCGTTGGCATTTATCACACGCATTGTAGAACTCGTGTACATCTTTGAAAAGCTTGGGCCAATAAAAACCAGATTGTAAGAACTTTGCACAGTTCTAACACCTTTAAAATGGCCTCCACATGGTGATCTATGACAATAGAATAGAATATCATTTTGCTTCTCTTCAGGGACACGCCTTCTAATCACTTGGTCAACATATGACTTGAATAAATAGGGCTCGTCCCATTGGTAGTATCGCACATCATGTTGCACTTCCATCTGCCCTGTCTATTTAAATCAAGAGGCAAAACATCAGTAATAAGAAAGTTAACTATATTAGCATAGCACAGACATGTCGCATCAAATAAAATTTTCTCATCAGAGAATTTCTCCTTGATTTCTAAATTCTCATGGCATTCATTTATGTTGTGTAGCCTAGATAGATGCTCAAATATCCTGATTTTCAGTTCTTTTTCTATATCTAACCTCTAAGTCAAATTCTTGCAACAATAAAATCCATCTAATAAGTCTAGGTTTGGCATCTTTCTTGTTCATTAAGTATTTAATGGTCGAATGATTGGTGTGTAAAATAACCTTAATGCCTATTAAATATGCCCTAAACTTATCGAATGCAAATACTACGGGAAGTAATTATTTGTCAATGCTTGTGTAATTTATTTGCGCTTCATTTATGGTACGACAAGCATATTAAATGACATGAAAAATTTTACCTCACATTTACCCCAGCACTATTCTCATGACATAGTCACTCACGTCGCACATCAATTCAAATGGGTAGTCTAATTAGGTGGAACAAATATCGACGTTCTAACAAGTCTTTCATTCAGCTCCGTAAATGCTCTATAACAATTTTTGTCAAACAAAAAGGTTGATTCTATTGTAGAAGAAGACATAGTGGCTTTGAAATTTTTGAGAAGTCCTTAATGAACTTTTATATAGAATACAACATGCCCCAAGAAACTCCTTATACCCTTCACGGTGGTGGGTGGAGGTAACTTCTCGATTACTTCAACTTTAGTTTTTTCCACCTCTATTCTCTTTTGAGAAATCTTATGCCTAGCATGATTTCTTCAGTCACCATAAAGTGACACTTCTCCCAGTTCAACACTAGGTTGGCTTCCTCACATCTCTTCACTACCTTAGCCAAATTGCCAGGGCATTTGTCAAAATTGTCACCCGAGGCGGAGAAGTCATCCATAAAGATTTCCAAAAAGTCTTCAACCATGTCTAAAAAAAATGACTAATATACACCTTTGGAAAGTTTTTGGAGTATTACAAAGTCCAAACGACAATATTCTAAAGGCATATATTTCATACGAAAAAGTAAAGGTTGTCTTCTCTTGGTCTTCTGGTGTTATGGCAATTTGATTGTACCCTGAGTATCCATCGAGAAAACAATAAAAAGACTTGCCCTCTAGTTGATCTAGCATCTGATTAATGAAAATGAGGGGAAATGGTCCTTCTTCATCACCTTATTGAGATTTTGATAGTCTATGCAAATCCTCTAACCCATGACGATCCTCATAGACAAGAGTTCAATCTCCTTATTTCTCATCGCGGTCACCCCTCTTTTCTTAGGCATGCATTGCACTAGGTTAACCCATGAATTATTGGAGATAGACTTATTCCAACATCATGCCACTTGATAATTTTCTTCATAACTACTTTCTTCATGATGGGGTTAAGTCTTCTTTATGGTTAAACAGAATTATTGTGGCAATCTTTGAGTTAAATCTTGTGCATGCTGATTGTAGGGCTTATTCCTTTCAATTCAGTCATAGTCAACCCTAGAGCTTTCTTATGTTACGCTAAGACATTTATCAAACTGCATTCATTCTCAGGTGTTAGACTAGCAAAAATTATAATAGACAAAGTATCATCACTACCTAGATAATCATACTTTTAATGTAATGGCAAAGGTTTGAGTTGTAGCGAAGCCGTTGGAAAAACAAATTCATCAAAATCAAGAGGCTCGAAATCCGTACTTGGTCTAGCTAGTAGCAAACTAGAATGTTTCACCTCTGAAGAAAAATCATGGGGCTCCTCAATACCTTCATCTCTAGTGAGCCTTTTATAGTCTACAAGCTGTAAAGAGTTGTTGCAGTAGAACTTTACAGCATTATCATCCACTTTCGAGTCCACGTATGACAGACTTTGGCATTCCTCCAAATCATCCACATATATGAGTGTGTTGAAGACATTGATTAGCCACTCACATGCTGAACTATCCTTTCTCGTAATCAATGAGAATGTGACCAGTGGCTAGAAAAGGACGTCCTAGAATAACAACCGCATTGTTTTCGGCCTCATAATTGAGAATAAGAAAATCAATAGGAAACACAAAATTGTCCACTTTTACTATGAAATCTTTAATTATGCCCTAGGGACAGACATGAGATCGATCAGCTAATTGTAGGATCACGATGATAGGTCGAGCATTACCGATTCCAAGCTTCAACAACACAGACTTGGGCATCAAATTTACACTTGACCCAAGATCACACATGGCTCTTCCCATATATTTATCATCGGTAGAACAAAGAACAACAAAGCTGCCAGGATATTTTCACTTCGATGGAGATTTACTCAGCGCAGAATAATATTCTTTCACTGTAGCAACAATTTCAAGCTTTTTCACCTTTTTTGTGATAATTTCCTAGATAAATTTAGCATATGTAGTCATTTGATCAATGGCCTCCAGAAGTAGGACATTTATATAAATATGGTTAAGGATGTCAACAAACTTCTTGAATTGGATGTCATCATTATACTTTTTCAGCCTTTGAAGGAAGGGTGGTGGGGGTTTGACTTCTTCCACTGCATGTGGGGGAACAACTTTTGATGTTACATTTGTTTGTCTTTCATCAGCAGATTTACTTGTGGAACCCTCATCTTTTTCCTCCTCTATAGGTAATTCATCTTCATATTCAGGTTCTTGTTGCATAAGCTATAGCGGGGATCTTCTACCTTCTTCCCCCTAAACTTATAATCTTGATTAAGTTGGGTACCACTCCTCAGCGTGAGCGCACTGCATTACTCCTTTACATGAGATTTAGTGACTTCAATATCACTGGGGAAACTTCCTTATGGGTGAGCATGTAATGTTGTAGCAATCTACACCACTTGGTTCTCCAGTGCTATCAAAGATAAGCTATGGCTTTGCAACAAAGCTGCTTGGGTTTTTGACAAGTGTTCATGCAGTAAATCATTTGTAGAATCTATAAAATCATGAAGGATGGATTCAAGAGAATTAATATTTGACGTAGATGTTGAACCTTTGTTAACATTCTGCCATGACATATTTTATTGCTATGGCTTATTCGAGCTTCCTATATTTTTGTTGTTTGCCCTTTGATAACCCCATGAGAAGTTAGGATACTAACGCTATCCAAGATTGTAGGGTTAGAATAAGGGTTGTTATTGCTTCGGTTGAAATTTCCCATATAATTGATGGATTATTGATTGTTAGAGCATTCACTCTCATGATGATTGCCACAACATAAGAAACATACAGAGCCGGCCATCTTTACTTTCTTCACCTCACTCGAACATTGCAAAATTTTCAACATATTTGTTATAGTAGAAAGTTGGGCGAACACTGAATCCTTATCATCTATTTCGAATGTCCCAAGTGCCTTTCTTGCAGTTCCTAACCTTGAAGACAAAAATTAATAAATGTTGTTGGTTATCCTGTCTAGGATGTCAAAGGACTCTTCAGGTGATTTGTCAAGAAAAGTACCATTTTCTGAAGCATTTAGCATCAAGTGTGTGGGTGCATTGACTCCATTATAGAACATCACCTCTTTAGTGTAGCGTGGAACCTATGATTCGTTCACTTACTAAGCAAACTTTTGTATCAGTCCCAACACTCATACATTGATTCGTTATCAGCTTAACAAAAGCTTGCTATTTCATTTCTTAACTGAGTGTTCATGTTGGGTGGATTATACCGCAGTAAAAAGCTTTTACATAGATCAACCTAAGATTCCATCAAGCCGAATGGAACTCTACTAAGCCAAGCTCTTGCTTGGTAACGCAAAGAATAGGGGAACAACTTCAACTTTATCATATCCTCGTATACTCCTTGCTATTTGAATGAGTCACAAACTTTCAAGAAAGATCGGATGTGTTACCTTTCATCTTTGTTAGGCACACCATTAAACTATCCGATCAAATTTAGCATGTTGAACATGATTGGTTTAAGTTCGAAATGGGCTGCCTGGATCTCGGGTTCTATGATCCCAGGGTTGAGATCATCCAAAATAGGAGCTAGGTGATCTCGATTAGATCTCGGCCGAGGTATAAGTTCTTTATTCCTAAATGCTGTAACATTTGGATCTACATGATCTTGAACTTGATGAACACCTTGGTTTTGATTGTTTAGGACTCTATTAGCATGCTGATCGCATTATATTTGACAGAATATATGTGTAACACCCCGAATTACAGGTTAATAGTTTTAGATTTATTCGTTTGGGCTTTTGGATAAATTTCCCTTAATATGTCAAGCTTTGGACCCAATTTGATTTTATTTGGGCTTGAGATCAGCCCAACAAGTATTAAAAAGGGTGTGTTTAATCTTACTCAAATATAGGGACCAAGGAAGTAATTAACCCATTTTTAAAAGTTAAGGCTAATTTTCCATTATGAAGGATGACTTCACGTCTGAAACCCCCCTTTAATATCTCATTTTCACCACATTTTTGTCTTCTTCTTATTTCAATTCCACTTTTTCTCTTCAACATTCCAAGAAAGATGAGAATTTTTCCATGTTCTAGACCTTATTCAGTAACACCAAGGTAAGAATACTAATCTCCTCACTCTAAGTTTTCATTCAAGCTTAACCTTGCAAGTTTTAGTTGAGTTAGCAAAACATGGGTTTAAGTGGGATTTAAAGAACCTTGTGATTTCAATATGGTTTTGGGGAGTTTTGGGTTGTAGGAATTATTTCTAGTGTTCCTTTACATTTAAGATAAGTTAACAACTCATTTTCATGGCTTTGATTAGTGCAAGCGCAATGGGAGAACTCAAAGGATAGGGGCAAAGAAAATCTAGTCCTTGGGTGATTCAAGAACGTTTTTCAGTCACCTAAGCACAAGGTAACACGATTTTAACTTAACAAAACTGCATGTAAATCATGGTATGTGCATTTTGTATGTTTTTCATTTAAGCATGAAATCTGTATTTGTGTTTCAAGTATGAAAGATGGTACATTTTCACCTCTAAGACTTCAAATAAGACATTAAAAACATTTTCTACCCTTAGGGGAGTGAATGGGTGAGATTTGGGTGTGTTTTTATACTCAAAATAGAGCACTCTGGTCTGTCAGCATCGGTATTGGACGAACAATACCGATACTGTTCTTCATGAAAGGCCAAAAACAAGCCATTTTATAAGGGAATTATTAATACTCCCCATAGGAGTATTGATACTTGGGGTTTGGTATCAATACTCATAGGGACAGTATCAATATCGACGTAATTTTGAAAACATCAAAGCCAAATTTAGTATCGATACCCAAGGTAGAGTATCCATACTCCTCATAGGAGTATTGATACCAAGCATTTGTAAAAACATTGAATATGATTTTGGTATCGATACTCACCTGAGTATCGATACCCAAGAGGTGAGTATCAATACTGCTAGCCCATTATCGATACTCACGGTGATTTTTGAGAAATTTTATTCAATTGGTTTAGGGGTTTCAAGCTTTCGTGTCTTGAGTCTGTATGAGCTTCAAGTATCCAAAACAAGTGAAAACAATTAAGACTCCTAATTTCTCACCTAGAAATCATGCAATATAAGATTTCATAAGATTGGCCTTGTGTGATAATCGGGAAATGGTTCGGACACCCGAGTTACTCTAGCATTAAGACGATCGTCATTTGTTTGTGAATATCTGGATATTGTCTGTTTGGTACGCATCCGATGCACAAAAATTCCAGGTTGTACCTGTACAAATTCTGATGTATGTAAATTTTAGGTCGTACCGATACAAATTTCAATGCACATAAATTCTAAAATCGTACCTTATGCTTGACTAGGTATGGGATGTGAGCTTTCGATGCACGTAAATTTCAAACCTCACCACGAGCTCTCAAGAATCCTACGTAGACTGAGGGCTATAAGATCTGACGCACATAAATTTCGTTTCTTACCCTAAAGATATCACATTCTACATAGGTTAGTGTGTTGTCCAAGATGCACGTTAATTCCTCCAACCATGCCATTTGGTCTATCTCGTGTTGATATGTACTTGTGCATGTTTATGGTCGTGCATTCCGGCATGTTCATGAAATGAATGCATGTAGTATTGCATAGTTATTCTCGTGGCATTAAGCTTATGAGCTCAGTGTATGGAATGTGTTTCCGTACGCAGGTTAGTAGAGGATTATTAAGGGAGTCTATCGCATTCGACCATTCCAGACCATACAATTTACAGAGTATGTCTTGAGTATTTATAGAGGGCATGTATTCTATATGGACCTTGTGTATTCGAATCATAACTTTGTTTTGATTTTTAAACTGATTGGTGGAATTGTATATATTTTGAAAGGACTTATGTTTTGTAATTGTTTAACTTAATTTCCGCTGCAATTATGTTAAGTTATTTTGATGATTATAAATGTTTTCGAAGAAATTTTTGGGTTGACCACTTCAATGGTCCCGTGTGGCACCGTAATCCCAGATCTTCGGGTCAGACTGGATTAGGGTGTTACAAAATGTTCGATCTTCGGAACTAGAGGATAAAGTGGTTCCTCAACAGTCCTTTGGGTCATGAAACAAAAAAACCTGAAAAAGAAATAAATAAAAGAAACAAGTAAAACTAAAAACAAAAACTAACAACAAAACTCTTGATACATCGAAACTTTAAAATAGCCAGTTTCCAATCCCTGACAACGGCGCCAAAAACATGATCGCTTGTAAATATATTGTGTTGTGGTACTTAAATCTATGCAAATATACACAATCAATGCAAGTAATTCAGTAATGAGTGATTATCATCTCCACAGGGACTGGAGGTATTTCACAAGCAACCTATAGCAAATAAAAATTTTCACAAACTAAATCTAAGTATATATTTACGATGATATAAATAAATGAAAGTTTAGTTATGGAAGATTGTATATTTAAAGGATAATGGAATTATATGGCAAGAATGGTGTGAAGTGGAGTGAAAATGCTATGACAGAAGTTTGATGAAAATGTAAAAGTATGTCGCGATAAGAATTTAAGCAAACTGAAAAAGTATGCTAGAGCAATATAATAAATTGGACCTTGGAAAATGAAATAAGACTAAAAACCTCACACAATCAAGCTTTTCTAGAGGTAAATGGCATGGATTTTCTATTGAAACAATATTTTGTGCTACAGATGATCTCTGCTTCTATGAATATGTTGCCCGACAGGATTTGCTGAAAATGATCCTAAACTCTCTCAAGCTAGGAACGTGATAAAACTAATGCTACAATAATACCTCTCAACGTGAACTGCAACACTAGTCTATCGATAAAGTACTATCCCTTTTAGTCGAATGAAACCTTCTCCTTATCTCTAAGGTGGGTTAGAACTTAGTTAGCAGCTAAGCTCAATTGATCACGTAGATTTAACCTAGCTCTCTCGATACTAGGTATCTATAGTTAGAAAATAAAAATCTCTCAAAATGTATTACAAGACTAAGCATATTATGCTACAATAAATGGCAATCTCTCAAAAGCTCTTACAATGCTATGGTGTTCATAGAAAAAAAGGAGCAAAACAACATTTAAACATAAAAACATCAAACCATCCATTAACTCAAAATAAAATCATCCAACACAAATCCAACACCAAAAATAGATAAATAAATATATAACATAAGGAGAAGAACACTCTCAATGAGTTGTTGTCATGACCCTTAGCTCCACCGCCATGCACTGCCTTAGCAAGCTAGCATCTCTTGAGGGTCTAGCTGCTACCTCCTTGAAGCTCGGCTATGGAGGACTCCACAAAAAAGGGATAAAAAATAAAGAAAATAAATAATGTGTATCCGCCTTTCTCTTATGTCATATCCCAAAAGTTCTCTCTCTAAAATGTAAGGCACTTTAGGTATTTATAGAGGGAATTTTTCTAGTTTTTTAGTCCCAAAATTCCTTTGTACCCTATGTGTCATCATCTTCACATGAATGGGCGGTTAAGGTGGCAGGTTGTCCCAAAAACTGCAGCAGGAGTAGTGAGTCACGTGTGGCTGGACAACTTGGCAAATATATTTTCTTGCTAGTTATCTTTTCTACTTCAAATTTTATTGTCCATCTTTCGCTGCAGTTCAACTTTCCATCTCCAAATAGCCACATCTTCTCCTTAAGCTTTCATGGCCTGTACAAAACCATAAAAGCAAGACCTTTCCCTCAGCAGTACTATTTTTCAATAAATACATGTTGCAACAAGATTTTACCACCAAATGCAACTACATAACCTAAATGCTATGACATAGGCTTTAAAAGAAACAATAACCTAAGTAAAAAGGCACAGAATACAACCTTTTTACGGGTTATCAAGAAGCACATTTGTTAATCATCACAACTATCATTCAAGACTCTTATTGGATAAATTTGTTACAATTTTTTTCGAGATCAGAGTAGTCGTCGTCGTTAGATTATTGATCTAAGATATTTGATCATTAATATTCATCTTCTTGTTTTCTATTCACTTATTGATGTTGAAAAGTATAACAAAAAGAAAAATAAAAGATGGAAACCCCATGTCATCATATGTTGAATCAACTGTTGTTTGGGAGAGCATCTTTGACATTGGTTGTCACGTTCTTCATGTCTATAGGACTTCTAGAGTTTTTATTGTTAAGTCTCGAATGTCATTCAGATTGTTTTTCAAGCAAGGGTTCTCTAATGTGGAAGGTTACAATCGATGACACCTTATGTTCTTGAACCGAGTGGTTTTCAATCTTTTAGGGGTTTAAAATGGAAAAAAAGTAGAGGGTAAAATATACATATGATATTTTATGTCAATGTTGATAATTTGTCCTAGCTTCTTGCTACTTCTAATAATGTTCAATCTTTTGCATTGTGTACCTATATATTTCAATAATAGAAGAAGAAGAGGACACAAAATGTATATTTTTATTAATTTTTTTATTGCAACGTAATACTTTCATTAAAGGATTAACGAGAGTGAACAACTAATAGACTAAAATTGACCAAATAGATAACGTAAGGACTAAACGCGCTTAATTTTTAAACCGGTGACCAACGGTTAGAATGAAAACAAAGGGAACTACTCATATAATTTACCCAATTTTAAAACTTACAAGAATTTTCAATTGACTTTTACTATGATTATTATCGTAAAAGACTGTAAAAATATGTTGATATGACTGTTTTAAGTTATTTTTTAAAAAAATTGGATAAATAGATAATCACTTGTCTCTTTTCATCTTTATTAGCATTTGTTATACATCGAATCAAGAATGGATCGAGGAGTTAGTGGAAACAATTGCCCTTAAAAAATTTAAATTCTTATCTAATTTAATTTTTCATATTTTCTATTGATAATATCAATTTGTACCTTAAAAAGATGTAAAGGCACACATTTAATAAAATTTATAAAAAAAGTATATTTTTCATTAAAAAGTTGTTGGAATCGAAATTAAATATTAATTAGCAAAGTTGAGAGTGTTGAACTTATATTTTGATATAACAAATAAAGGATAAAATATTTTTGGACTTGGTAGAATTTGTTCAAAGTTTTTGAAAATAACTCAAAGTTCATAAAACAAGAATTTGAACACAAAATAACTTCCTGGGTAAGCAATATTTAGTAGGGATGGGCATGAGACCCGAACCCAGCGGGTTCCAACCCGATCCAATCAGTTCAATTTTTTAAAAAAAAAGGATTTGGGTTGGGTCAAGTCGGGTTGGATTTTTTAAAAGTTATGCTCAGGTTGGATCAGGTTCGAGTCTAGAGTGAAAATATTTTACCTGACCCGACTAGAAAAAAATTATAATTTTAACTTATATATTTAGGGATAATTACAATAATTTCCCTCTATATTTTATTTTTCAATTAAATCCCTATATTTATTAAATAAAATAATATTTTTCAATAAATATATTATTTCGGGTCAAGTCGAGTTCGAATTTTATCTCAAAAAGGTAGGTCAAGTTTGGGTATGGTGGAAGGTGTATATTTTTTTAATCAAGTTTAGGATCAGTGGATGATGTATACTTTTTGGGTAGGGTCAGGTGGATCGAAAACCCGACCCTACCCGACCATGCCCATCCCAAGTATTGATATTATTCTTACAATATTGATATCGCATGAATAGTACCAATATTATTCTTGAGGTATCGATACCACATGTAAGAGAAGTATCGATAGTCTCTTAGTAGTACCGATACTACCTATTATTTTCAAAGTTCTTCAAATTCAAGAATGCAAAATTGTTACTGATACTCTAGGAGTACCGATACTACTTTACATAGTAGTATCGATATTGGTCAAGTCCAACGGTCATTATCGTGTAGTTTATTTAAATATTATAAAAAAATATTGATACTTCTTTAGGCATTACCGATACTCTTTTTTCTGGACAGTTTCATTTTGCAACAAATAAAGTTCCCAACAGCTCCAAAACATCCCAACGGCTAGAAACGATCATGAGCTCATTCCATCTTATAAAAACACAAGAACACTTGAAGAAGATTATAACACTTATCCAAGAAATTAAGATCAATAGAAAAGCTATTTCACTCTTTATTTTCATTTCTCTCATTCATAAGTGTTTTGAGTTTAATTATAAATCTTTAGATTTTATTCTTGTGAGCTCAGTTCTTGTAAACAACTACCTTGTGTGGTTTTCTTATTTATATCTTTTATCATTTATAAAAGGGTGTGGTTCTATCTTAGCTTTTGAAAAGATATTGATTTGTAAATGTTACTCTTGAGTCTAAAAAAGAAAGAATAAATTAGTGATTTTTTTAGAAATCCTTAGTGTAAAGCTAAGGTTGTGGATGTAAACTTTAGTTGATAAAGTTGAACTACTCCAAATCATTGTGCAATTTTTCCTGTCATTTCTCTTTCACACCGTAAATTTTCAAAAGGTCAATTCATCCCTCTTGAAATTTTTTTAGTTATCATTAGAGCCTCAAAAATCCTTAAAATTGATATAAAAGTCTGACTCATTAAAAGGTTTAACAACATCGAGATGATTCTTAAAAAGCTCTATCAATTTTGACTCATCCTAGAAGATGACTCTGATATCTATCTTGTATTACCTCGAGGACTCTCACTCTATCCAAGATGATGTTCATTTAAGTCATCGATACCATAAACCCTAGTACCGATAATAGTTATTTTTAAAGTTGTTCAAATTCCAAAATGAAAAACTAGTATCGATACTACTTTACATAGTAGTATCGATACCATAAACCTTAATACTTATACTGGTCAAGTCCAATGGTCATTAACGACTAGTTTATTTAACTATTATAAAGGAAGTATTGATACTTCTTTAGGAAATTCTAATACTCCTTATTCTAGGCAGTTTTATTTTACAGCAAATAAAGTCTCTAAGGGCTTCAAAATATCCTCAACAACTAGAAACAATCACAAACTCATTCCATCATACAAAAATAACAAAAGAACGCTTAAAGAATGTTACAATACCTATCCAATCAATCAAGATCGAGAGAAAAGCTCTTTCGCTCTTTATTTTCCTTTTTTTTCTTATGCATAAATGTTTTGAGCTTAATTGCAAATCTTTACGTTTTAATCTTGTGAGCTCAATTATTGTAAACACATATCTTGTGAGATTTTCTTATAAACATAATTTATCCTTTGTAAAAGGGAAGTGGTTCTATCTTAATTTTTGAAAAGATATGTATTTGTAAAGGTTACTATTAAACTAACTTTTTGATTTTGATATAACATGATTTTTTAAACGATTTAAGTTTTTAAAATTTATATTTCTCAATTTTATAAATAATTTGACATAAAAAATTTTAAAACATTATTTTAAATGTTAAAACACTTGAATTTTTATCAAAACCACTGTTAGTCTCGAGACCATCTGTCTAGTATCGATACCAAAATTCTAGAGGACTTATTGGTATCGATACCATGGCCCCAGTCTCGAGATCAATGGGTGAGTATCGATACTCATTTAAATAGTATCGATACTAATGGTACAACGACTATAAATTTAACCATTGGAAGGCTTATTCTCAAGACCAACATGTTGGTATCGATACCAAGTGTGTAGGTGAGCATTTAATGGTCAAAATCAATGAATCCAATGACTCTATTCATTCTCTAACGGGTAGATTGATGTTAGAAACATAAAAGGGACCAAGATTCAAATAGAGAAAAAAAAAGTCAATTGCAAGATCAAACGAACATCAATAGTGTTTGAGAGAAAAATTTGTCAAATTCTTTGTAACACACTTGTGAGCTATATTGTTAAATTTTCTCAAGTGTGATTTTTTGTGAGTGCTTAATTAGTGTAAACACATTTGCCTTTGTGAGGTTTTTTTTGTTTGCTAAATTTGTAATTACTCTTTGGGAGAGCGTGTATTCAAGGTTTTGGGGTATAAACCTTGAAGTGTTTGTAAGGTTACACCTTGTGCTCAAAGGTTTGCAAATCTAGTGAATTTGAGATATCTTTAGTGTGGATAGCTAAGATAGTTGATGTAAACTTGGTTTAGAAGTAGAACCACTCTAAATTATTGTGCAAAGTTTTTTTTATTTTTAATTGCTTCCACCACAAAATTTTCAAATGCTAATTCACCCCCTCTTGACGGTTTTCGATTGATCTATAAAGCTAACAATTGGTATTAGTGCGGGCCTCTATCGACGGTCTAACAACCTTGAGAAGATCCTAGGAGAGCTCTATCAACTTTTACAATCAACCAATAAAGAAGGCATCGACTTCCGACTGATACTATCTTAAGCATTTGCACTCCATCACTAGGCCACCCTACTTTAATGGAGCAAATATCCAAGCCACCATCCTTATGGTTTGGGATGCCATCATCGATGGTTATCCCATTCCTCTAAGAAATCGAATGGATTGGGAAAATAAAGATAGAATGTTTACCCAACTCAATGCCAAAGCCATACACATCCTCTTTCGTGCTCTTGACCCATACGAATATAGTAAAGTATCTTCTTACTTTAATGCTAAGGAGATTTGGGACAAGTTGGAGGTGACCCATGAAGGAACAAGCCAAGCGAATAATTCAAAGATTAGCATTCTCACTCTCAATTATTAGAACTTCAAGATGAAGTCCGATGAACACATTAAGACGATGTCCGATCAGTTCACCATGATCATAAATGACTTGAAGAGTTTTGGGAAGATTTATCCCAATGAAGAGATTATGAGAATTTTTTTACCTCATTGCCTACATCTTGGGAAGGCAAAACTAATGCTATCGAAGAAGCCAATGACTTGGAGTTATAACCCCTCGATGAGCTCATTGGCTCATTTCTCACTCATGAAGTAAAAATCCAAAGGAAGAATGAAGAAGAAGAAGAAAAAAAAAAGGATGTGGGAATCACCTTCAAATCAACCAATGAGAGTAATCAAGTCTCAAGAAAAGAGGTGGATGAAGATGAATAGATGTCCAAACTCTTCAAAATATTCACTAAATTCATGTCTTCCAAAGGAAAAGAATGGAAGCAGGAATCGAGTAAGAAGAAAGGTCCCCCAGTGTGCTATGAATGCAAAGAACGGGACATGTCAAATATGAATGTCCTCTTCAAAAGAAGAATGGATCAAGCAAGAAGAAGGATTTTGTGGCTACATGGAGTAATGAAGACATCACCGATGATGAAAATGAAGAAATAGCCATCCTTTGCCTCATGGCCATCCCAGAAGATTCAAAGGTATCCTCTAACTCATCTTATTCAAATTCATATACATTTGATGAGTTAAAAGATGCGTATGATGAATTAGTATTAGAATGTGAAGTCATGACTTCAAAACACAAAAGATTCATTCAAAATTGAAAATTGAAAATGACTCACTTTCTAAGATTAATAGTAAACTTAAAAGCAAAGTCAATGATTTGCAAGAAAAACTAAATATTTCTGAGAAAAAAGAATTCAGACTTGCAAAATTTGCTTTCCAAATTTCATGAATATCATCAATGGAAAATTGATAATCTTGAGAAAAAAAGGCTAATTTTTGTCAAAATCATTAAAAAAATTGAAAGAATAATTACTCTAAATCAAATTTTGTCAAAAATAGCTTTTACAATAGACATGCGTATTCCCCTAAATATTTTAAATGAAAAATGATTAAGAGTATATGGATCCCTAAAGAACTCAGTGATATTAAAGATAAGGATATCATATCTCTATGGATACCTAAGGGGAATAAATTGCTTAAAACTAACATTAATGAACCCAAAAAGATTTGGGTTCCAAAATTTGTATAATTGTCTATTGTAGGTGTGTTGGAGCAATGGTGAGCAATTTCAAGGTATTTAAAGGCTCTAGACACACTAAGAAAGGACACTTGAAGAAAAGGAGATTTAACAAATCAATCTAATTCAAGTGGTAAAATATTTCAATTTTATGCAATTTTATGCTTTTATGTGATTACATATGTTCTTGTGCTTGAATATGTAACCCCGCATAGTGCTTAACTAAAATCAATTAAGGGGAGTTGATATTGCATGAATTGTATTTTTATGGCCTTTTATGATTAATTTGATATTCTTTGGCCTCAATTAATCTTTATTGTATGTTTTGGACCTTGTTTGTTGTAACTAGAAAATTCTTTAAAAAGTTCATAATATACACTCTATTAAAGTACTTAGGAAAACACATTAATTTAGTATCAAATTATGATTTTTAGTGCTAAAACATGTTCCTAGTGCATTCTATAGTCTTAAAATCATTAGGTGCTTATTATGGAAGCATTTGAGGGTTAAAAATGTCAAATTGGACATTTCCAGGCTTTTTGTATCGATACCGAAATTCCAGTAGCCAAAATGGTATTGATACGCTATAGTAGTATCAATATTGGTCAGGGAGTCTCAAGGCTAAATGTCTTGGTCTCGAAACTAGAGCGTCTGTACATATCAAAAAATGCATTTTATCTCAAAAGTACCCAAATTTCTTTATTTTATCAAAACCCTAACCGACCCTCTCTAAAAATCCTCTCAAATCCTCTATACTCAAATTTGTTACCACTCAAAGTTTTACTCAAATTCATCATCCTTAGTGGATTTGCATCAATAAACTCATCGAAAAACATTCTCTTTCATCAAAATTTGAGGTATTTTCAAATGAAAGCTTTTATACATTTTCTAGAATTTAATTGTTCTCATTGGTTCAAATCATTTTTTAATGTTGTTTCTTACTTCTAAAATGGATTTTATTCTATTTGAACAAATTTCCATTACTTTTACAACATGTTTCATTAAAAAAATTCAAAATTTCATCAATATGGGTTTCGATTTTTTTTTAAATATGCAAAAATTTGTCATATTTAGTTGCAATTGGGTTGCTCATTAAATATATATATATATATATATATATATATATATATATATATGTATATGTACACACATATACATATACATGTTTTTCTTGTAGAAGGATTACTCATTCATCAAATTTTCAATTATAACCTTTGTTTATAGGTTGTTCACCAAGTGTTTATCTAAATTCCCTAACAAACTTTTTGCTCCCTTTTTCCACTAATTTCTTCAAAAATGGCTCCCACAAATTCCCACAAGCGTCCTAGAATTAGTGGGGCTACCCATCAAGGTCAATCCTCAATCTCCGCAAGTGTTGAAAATGCTTGCTTTATGGACCCTAATGCTCTTGGTCAATTTAATCGCTTTTACAAAACTAAACCAATTCATTATGAGCATGCCATTGACCATGATTTTCTTATATCAGTGGTTTACCATTCGCTACCTTTGAAACTTTCATTTCGTGGGGATTGCTATACTTGTTTAGCATTCCTCCCAACGTTCATCCAAACCATGTCCATGCTTTATTCTCAAATGCTATTCTTGTTCATGCCAAAAATAACGAGGATAAAATCATTGGGACTTAGTCGTATCTCATGGGAAAAACTTTTACTCTTAGTCCCTCCTCCATCGCTAACCACTTAAATATCATTGATAATGATAATGATCATTTCAAAGAAAATTGTTTTGTTCAAATGGAGAGGTTCCCCAATGATAGTCATACCCATCTTGAGTTTCCCGACCGTTTATTAATGCTCCTCATTACTTGGTTCTTTCACCTTTTTGGTGGTAAAGCTACTTATATGTGCTCTTGCGACAATTGGTGGTTTTATCATATTAAGAACAATATTCGTCCAAACTTTGCCAATATTATATTCTTAGGCCTTGTTGGTATTGTACATAAAGGGGTCAATTATACCAAAACACTTCCCTATGCTTCTATTCTTAGTTATGTTTTAAGGGAAAAACTTAAAGTGTCTACCACCCTTGACCCTCATATTCCTCTCGTTAGTGTCATTGATCTCAAATCGGTCAACAAGGCAAATTAGGATTTTAATGAAAATATTGATGAGTGGCGTCCTTATAGAAGTCATATATTTGATGAAATCAATAAGGAAGGAAATAAAATAGAAGATCTATCAGTGCCCCCACCTCAAGAGGAGATATCGATGAAGACCTCGTATGATTACTTGAGTATCGATATTGGGATGAACAATATAGATAATGGATGAATTGGGGGGAAATTAAGGATTTCAGGAGGGGTATCGGTATTGCACCTACAGTATCGATACTCAGGGTGACAGTATCGATACTGAGCCCCCGTTTCAATAACAAAATTCATTTTTGGTATCGATACTCATAAGGGTATGAATAATTGACCCTAGTTTATCGATACTGCAAGTAGAGTATCGATACTAATCATTTTGGATGGTTAGTTTTGACCCGATTAAGGCCCGTAAGAGCTAAAGATGACCCATAATAATAAGACTTAGTCCGTGAGGGATGCAAAAGACCAAAGAGGCATGAATACACTCGTAAGAGTGGGTTACAACCAAACTAACCATAGTAGGGGTGAGGCATTTAATTTTTTTCAGTCGAGCACGTAGCAAGTATCTAAGATTAGTGGATCATTCTAGGGATTTACCGGCAATAGTAGGACGATTTCATCAGATTGCAAGTTAGTGGAGTCATGAACTAAAAGTATTTCAGTGGATGGTAGATGTGTTATCATCCCTCTAATTCTAGGATGAATTAAAGGGAAGTGCAGCAGGAGTGACTAGGGTGTCGTTACTCAGAGTTGAACCCGATTCAGGTATCAAGCTAGTGAATAATACAACCTATGAACAGTAAACTCATAAATCATTGTGAAACTCCGAGAACACATAGAGACTTTTTCAGAGACAGAGAATGACCAAAAAGCTCTTAAGTATCTAACAACCATCATAAAACAGCCTAATAAATAACAGCAGTAATAGACCAATAAGCCTTCGCGTAACATTCTAAATGAGAGAACGAGCGAGATAGCAGCTAGGAGGAAAAAATAACTTAAAATATCTAAATATATAAGTAACATAAAACTAACCTTTGTGTGTGACACTCGAGAAACAGCCAGGACACCCGAGTGATTTTTGTTGAGACTGTCGGTGCACCTCACGGCGCAACTAAAACAAAATGCGACGGTTTCACCAGTGATCTAAGTATGTTAAATTCGAAACCTGGAGGAAGGGATGCGATTACTTGCATTGGGTTCCTTGCAAATCAACAAAGACAGTAACGACTAATGATAATCAGGAACAGTTCAAATCCTAGCCTCCACGAAAAACGTCTTGGCCTCTACTTAATTAACCTAGTTGAGAAAAAAAATTAACTTTCCCCAAAAACAGTTTTGAGAAAACGACTGAAGATTAAGTGTGTCTGCTAGACCTCACTTATCTTTAAATATCCGAGTTACCCTAACATAATAGGTTTTTTTATTTCGAATTAATTAAACTCTTATTTAATTAATTCAAATTAAATATCCATTAAATACTTATAATCTGAATTACACTCTTTAATGTTTATTTAAACTCTTATTTAATTATTCTGAATTAAATATCCATTACAAGAGTTGTAATTAGAATTGCATTCTTTTAATGTTTATTTACTATATTCGGGATAATTAAAATCATATGTATATCAAATATAATATATTAACTCTATAAATATATTTTAGTAACGTACAACAAATTGTACATCTTTGCTCATTTCAACCCTAGGGTGTGACCCTGTAGGTTCTTGTAACATTAGTAGTAATTATTAGAACAATTCTAATATTACAAACAATGAGTGAAATCTAGCAATATATCATTGTCACCTAAGTTACAAGAAATTATGATTTGACATATCATCTTCGAGATTAACTCTTTTATTATTACATCCTTTTGTCCTTTATATCTATAATAGGCACATGTCTTGCAATATGCACACTTGTATAGCTCATCTATTGTTTCTTGATATCTAGAGTAGACTATAATTAATAAATAATTTGTGATATCTCATATCAACTTATTCGAGCATGGCCATGCATTTCTAGTCTCACTCAATCAAGTGGCCTATGATATATTTCCTATTATGTAAGAAGGATAAATTCTATCTTAATCATACACACCCAACTACATATATCGAGATATATTCAATAACAGTCTTTTACAGTGCAACCATTTATGAAGCATGTTTAATTGTATCAAAACATACAATAATATATGTTGAGATAGTAATGATCTCAAGTCTGAGGATCATACATATAGTCATCACCTTGAGTAATATTATGACTGTCACATAATAATCCAAGACATATGCTAATAGTGGGTCAATCCAATACATTGTTCTCTAACAATATAACCATGTATCAATTCTGACATCTCTATATCAGTGACAACTCATTGTCATCAATCAATAACATGTTAGTCTTAAGCGTATTATTATTGTCCATGCCCATAATAATACTTGACTAAGGATCTTTTAATAATAATAATTACATTATTATTTGGACTTTATTATCTTTTAGTTTATGTTAAACATAGATATATAACTGAAAATGACAGTGGCAATGCCTTTATTCAATAAAATCGATAAATAAAAATGTATCATTACAATCATCATATGATTGGTCTTTTGGGCAAAATCTAACAACTTTAGCAGTAGGACGATTGTCTTGTTTGTTAGTATGTCTAGGTATATACCAGTCAGTGTCACAACACTTTTTTTGCCAGCTGGGCGTAAATGCCCCAAGACTCGACGGAGTAAGTTGGTAGGGTGTACGTTTCTGATGTAGTTCCAGAACGTAACCCAATTTACACGTGGGTATATGTAGGCTAGAGGGGTGCGTGAGCTCTAAGATGTAGCCCCTCATCCACAACATGATGCCAACCTCAGCTTGTGTGTTGTATATTAGTATAAGTAAGATATAGGGGTGCGTGAACTCTGAGATGTAGCCCCTCAACAGCACCATGATGCCTACCTCATCTTATGTGTTTATGTTTGTGTGTTGCATAGTAGAGTCAAGGTTGCATTTAGATAATGCAGAACAGAGGATTAAGGGAAGCATGAGACTCTTATTTTAGCATGAGAACAGCTAAGTCTTAAGTAGGTAGAACTTGATTTAGGCATGCATGTACTTACTACTTAGTACCATTTCTTTAGCATGCTTATGTTCATGAAATTCTTATGCTGGTCTAGATTAGTGATTATACTTTCGGCCTTTGTAAGCTCAGGCTTCAGATGTTTCCCGTTGGAAGGTTAGTAGCTTGAGCAGCTCCTGGAGCACTGTCGTAGCAGAACTTCTAACATCTCCTTCAGAGTACTGTATTGTAGCTTTAGTGGGCATGTGTATTCAGGGAACCTTACTTGTGTATTTATTTTATCAAACAATGAGATGTATTATTTTGATTTTAAATTATGTGTCACGGAGCTCCGGTTTGTAAAATGTTTTAATAACTGTTTTATATGTTGTATGATACCATTGAGTGTGTTTTAAAAGAAAACGAGCATATTTAGAAAATCAGAGGTTGCCTGATAGCCTAATGTGACACTTTAGGCCCAATCGGGTTTAGGGTGTTACATAGATATTAATTCTTTCTAATAAATGATATTTAGGTAGTTTCCAAATTTTAAAATAATATACATATTTTTTGAAATAACCAAATTTAATAATTTATTATATATTTTTTATAAAATTAAATATAATTAAATATATATATATATATATATATATATATATATATATATATTTAGGGTGGGGTCATGGCCCCCACTAGTCCTAAGGAGGTTTCGTTTGTATGTGCGTGACCCGGATCAATCCAGTTAATCGAGATGAAACCTTGGAACTAAAAGGAAACAAAAAAAACTGTTAATTTAAATAATAGAAATTTATAATTTAAATTTATAAACATAAAAAAATTACAATCTGAGAGGAATCGAAGTCATTATCTATCTTGGTGTTTTGTGATACGGGTGACTCGAAGAAAAGCACATGAGTCTGAAGTTCTTGAATTTTGATTCTACGATGTTTGTTCTTGTCATGTAATAATAGTTTTAAACGATATTGTTTTTGATTAATTAGTCGGTGGTCACGTATAGTCAGATATTTTCTTTTGGTAAAAAGTTATTTATCGATGTAATCAGAATTGTGTAGCGAAGTATCCTGTCAGATTATTTGGTTCGTTCTCCACTCCTTTATCACTTCGTCAAACGTCTCATTCGACAGAGACAAAGAGTTTGTATGAAGATTATTATATTTAGATATTGGTCGTCATTCTCAATGAAATGTTTTAATTTTCTTCGTATTTTTAGGTTTATTATTTACTTTTATTTGAGTATTTTGATGATTATTGTCTCTAAATTTATCTCTTTATTCTGATGCGTTATAATTTGATTCCTTTTATTATTAATAAGATCCATTTTCCATTGTTCAAAAAAAAATAACAACCGTTGTTTCAATAGCGGTTGATTATTCGAATCTATTAATTAAATTTCAAGACTTAGCAAAAACTACATGCAGTAAGCTCCATTGCGTACAAGTATTAACCTAAAGACGTGGTTAAATCTACCATCGCACTCAAATCATCTTTCATGGAATCTAAAACTGCGTGTCAAAATATCCTTTTTACGCACCCGAATTGGTATGCAAAGTAGATCACATTTCATATTCATATGTTGCCGGTTTTCAAATGCCTCCTTTCGGCGCTGCTGTGACATGTGAAAGAAGCAAAGAATATATTCTCTTAGCACTACTGGCCTCCTTATTCACTTTATTTCATTGGTTTCACAAGCTCAACTGTTGAATATTGATATTCTTTTCACATTCTGAATACAATGGATTTAGGGCTCGGAACTTGGCGGAACAATTATCTTTCTTAAAAAAATTTAAATTATCATATAATTTAAATATTTTTTTATAATTTTATTAATAATTTATTTTTGTTCTTAAAATTTTATAAATTTGTATGATAATATAAAATCTTATACCTTCTATGAATCTGAATACGATGGATCCTTGTGGCCGCCTTTGGTTTTCCTTTTTGACAAACAAAGGAATCAAAATCCATCTCGAGGAACGCCGTGGCTTGTCCTCTTTGGTTTACTTTTAGAATGTCATGAGGTGGAAAAATACAACTTTTCGTTCCCTCTTCACTGCACCAGATATAACCCAATCAAAGTAAAAGCAATGTATAGGATTTTTTAAGTCAACAGTTACACCTAAAAATGTAAATAAATTGATGGGTTGGTAGCAGAGTTAGAGACACATATACTCCAACTAATAATCTGTGCACTCCAAAATGGCGAAGTCAGAATTTGGACAAGAGAATCAGCCCCCTGCAGGTTCCATTCCTACTGACTCTTCTTCTTTCAGACGATAAATGGAGATTTGAGAACTTACTTTTTTGTTGGTTTTGATGAAATTAGGGTATCCCACCACTGCTGATCCACCTGCAGCTCAGAAGGAGCGCTTCCCTCGTTCAAAGAAGAAAGGAGATAGGGGCTTCATTGAAGGCTGGTAAGAGCTCATTAACAGTTTTGTACTTTTGTTTGTAAATATTCATGCAGAATTCAACCGTACTTCTTTTTGACTTAAGAGGCATAATTTCTAAAATTGTCCTTCACGTTTATTAAAAATGGTTGTTTTGACCCTTATTTTTCTTCTTGGAGTATTTTTGCATCCGACATTTTATGTAACAAACAATTTTCATCAATAGATGGATTTTTTCTCCCAAATAAAATGTTGGGGGCCAAAATATGCTCCAAAAAAAAGAATAGGGGCCTGAATAACTATTTTGATAAATATTGAGGGTTAATTTTGACATTGTGCCTAACTTAAATTCTTACCATGTTTACCCTAAAACCTTAAACAATTGATAATAATTTCGGTTACAACCAAGAATATTGTATTACGGCGGGTTTGAACCTAAATGTTTCATTGATTACATTAAAATGGTATACAATTGATAATAATTTCGATTACAACCGATAATGTTATATGAGTTTCTTAACTTTTAAAGTTGCAACTAAAATAGTTAAGTAATTTATAAAATTTGTTATGGAAAACGTAATATTTTAAATTTCAACCTAAAATGTTACTTAATTCGCTCTAAAGACTTGTGTATTAGGTAAGTCTTTCGATTAAAATCGAATCCTCTTTTAGTTTTATATTAATCTGTTTTATTTTAAACTTCACACCGAAAAAAGATAATTCTGAAAAATCAATTCGATCATTTCAGTGACTAACCTTGTATTTTATATTATCATCATCCTCCAATCTAATTATTTTGACTTGTAAGGTCAGCTTGTTCGCCCTTTGTTGCTGTTGGCTCTGCGAAGCTTGCTTCTAAACAATGCTTTTGAGGAACCGCTCCCATGTTTGGTAGAATACGAGGGATAATACTTATTTGGTTGTGATTGTTGCTCATATTTTGTAATAAGTAGACGAGTCGTGATGTTACTAGATAATCTTCAGATGTATTTATTTTATCAAGATTTTTCTTTCATTATATATATATATATATATATATGCTCTTTTTATGATTTTACATTTTAACTATTTACATTTTAATTTCTCATTTAATGTCAACCGAGCCGAACCTATGGAAGACAATAATGTCAAACTCAATAATAATGCCATACAGATCCCTACATTAATAGCCAAATAGACAGGGACGGAACCAGGATTTCACCTTCAGGGGTAGAGTATAACTTTTCTAAATTTAGTGTACAATTTCATAATTTTGTCAGTGAGATTAAGATCTGCATACTCGAGAGCCACTATGTCAGTACTCCTAAGCTCCTTTTTATTAGAAATGGAAACTGAACTGGTAATGCAGTATTTGTGTGAAAGAAGAGAAGGGAAGTTGTGGAGTTGTATTACCGACGAAAGAGTTTGTTTTTCAGCCCTTGGGACTGCACAACTATTTAAGTAAAGAGAAGAAACCATTTTTCCTCTATAATTTTAAAGGCTCACAACTAATCCATATTATTCCTTCTTCTATCTTCCTCTTGCAATCTTTGTTAGTCTGTGTCTATCTATTTGGTTTCAAGACTAGAAAAATCTGTCAACTTCAGACCATCTGAAGGTGTTGAAGCGCATAAAAAACACTTTAATGTTTTAACAATCCAAAATTCTTGGTGGATATAGTGGTGCCACTGCCAAGTTTCAGTTGATACCTCAAAGGGAACAAGTTCTTAGTACTTCTTAGAACAGCCAACGTAAAAATTAACAAAACATAAAATACAGTTTGTATAATGTGATAGGTAGTTGTTGTGCGGCGTTTAAAAAACGGCGTGACCGGTTATGTTATATCATTTAAGCGAAAATATTATCAAGTACAATAATATATTAGGTAGCGCTTATATAATGTCACTACAGCAAAACTGTACATTTGCGGCGTTTTTTTATACCTATAGCGGCGTTTTTAAGCACCGCCAAAAACACATGCGGCGCTATGACAAACGCCGCAAAAAGCGCCGCTGCAAATAGCGTCGCTAAAGTTCACGGCGTTTGGTAACAAAAAACGTCGCAATAGGTAACGATATATAGCGGCGTTTGTCCAACAAACGCCGCAATAGGTGTTGATATTTGGTGGCTTTTTCCAACAAACGCCGCAATAGGTGTTGAGATTTAGCGGCGTTTTTCCAACAAACGCCGCAATAGGTGTTGATATTTAGCGGCGTTTTGTCCACAAACGCCGCAATAGGTCTTGATATTTAGCGGCGTTTTTCCTACAAACATCGCAAAAGATCTGGTATATAGCGGCGTTTTAAGATACAAACGTCGCTAATTACCTCTCTATAGCTAAAAGAAATTGATTTTGCAAATTAAAACTAATTTGTCAAATGTTGTTTTCTACTCTTTTATTACCCAAATTTAACCTGTAGCATTTTCCAATAAACTTGACATCGATAACAACAAACTTAAAATCCATAACAAGAAAAATGAAATCCATAATAATAAATCAAAGTTTACATTAACGTAAAATATAATGTAGTTCAACATTATTAACTATAATAAACAATAATATCTAAGATATTTTGTTTCTAATCTTACACATTCTTCAAAACTCTTCGTCATAATGAGGCGCTTAAATTCAAAGAGATAAATCCAGTTTATATGGGAAAACAATGATGCAGAGCTAGTATCGTCCTGTCATTTCTTGCACAGATATTTTGCTTCATGAGGTCTTACTCCAATTGGCATACCACTTGAAAAGGCCCCATCCATGGCAATGCAAACCCGATCTCTAGTTTCATATCCAAATAAATCATCAGTTTATATGAAAATCCATTATATCTTACGTTAAAAAAGTTAACAACACATTTTTGCATGGTCAGTCCCAGCAGTCAACAACTCTATGGCATGGGCAACCTTCATGATGATAAGCAAAATATAGAGATAGATCTTAATAATTGTCCAGAAACATCCAAGCTTGAATTTCATGATAACTTCTAACAGATTATCGGACCAAACATATTTTAAATCAATAGTACCCAAAAAAAGGCTCCAAAACTCCAGAAAAAGGAAAGGTTAGAAAGAAAGCAAACGTGCGTGAGCAAGGTTCTCATGATGGGTTATTCCCAAGTATAGGTCTTCCCTTCAAACTCACGAAATTTCATACTTCATTATTATACTATTCAACCGCATCTTTGCACTCATCAAAGTTTCGATTAAATGAACCTAAATATTGAATTCAATTTCTTGCTTGCAAAGATATACATTATAATATCTATGTTAGTAAATTTAATAGGGTTTGAACTATATACACATATGATTTAATTAATAATAACGCTCTCTTTTAGTCTTTTTTATGTTAAAAAGTAACGAATGAAAGAGCTATAATGAAGAAGACAGTTTAATCGAGAAATCACCAAAACAACCCTAAGAGCATAAGAAAAACACGATTCTTTCGACTGAACAATGCAGATTCGATAGAAATTTTAAACATACACAAATATCTCATTGAATGAAAACAAAAATATGTTCCCTTTTTCTTCTGCTAGCTGATCCTGTGATTGGCATCCTTGACATAGCATGTCTTGAAAGAATTATAAGGAATTACAAAGTTCAGTTAGAATTAACAAACAAAGATCTATCAGCTAAGAGTATTCAGATGACTAACCAATTATAAGACTATAAATCTTTGGCAACTTCAGCAGTTGCACTGCTAATACAATTGGAGATGCGAAAATTGACACAAGCAATGCCCCTGAGAGAAAAAAAAATAAGCATCATACAATGATGTCCAAGTTTATCAGAACGGCTGATTCAAAGTAGTTTTAAACGCAAATTTTCTTAAACTCACTCATTCTTACAAGCAACAAAGCTTACCGATTGAATCATCTCGTTGTATAGTCCTTCAGCCATTCCCAATTCTCCTAATTTCACAAAGCCTGAGATCATAGCACATTATGGAATGCAATCACTCACAAGTCCGGCTTCCTACATCTTCTTCAGATAGCATTTCGCTACGTGTGGTAAATCTGCGCTAGCTAAAATCTGTATAAGAGAACTATAACCGCATTTATCCGGAACTACACCGTGACACTGCATGCTATCAAATAGCCAACATGCTTTATCGTAGCTCTTCGCTATCCCGTCAGCTTTGATCATTACATTAAACTCAAGGACAGTAAGTCATTATGTTATTTCCAAGAATAAAAACTAAAACCATAAAAATTAACTTATTAAAGACTATTTGAAATGATAAATCAGAATTTACAAGAGCTATGAACTTGAAGCAAAATAAGGATGTTAAAGATGAAATTTGTATTCTCATCTTAAACATAGAATTTACGGCCCACGGGCAAAATAACTTATTAAACTCCATTCCCAATTTTGGACCCCCCTCAATTATAAAATATCATCTTTCATTAGCAAGATATAAAAAGTCAAAATGTCCCTGATTATTCAAGCAAGACAATTTCATTCAACAGAAATGAAACCTAAAAATGGATTCAATGAGAATATGAACCTAAAAATGGATTCAATGAGAAAAGATTAGGTAATGAGCAAGAAGGTGAAAAATAGATAACGAACCTTTCAGCGCATCACCACTCTCATTTCCATAGAAAACGCCATTAATGCAGCATCTTCTAAAGATCATTCTATTTTCAGTTAGTGTTCCAATTTTGTCAGTCATTATGTACTCAACTTGTCCAAGGTCCTCACTTATTGCTGTGTTGCCACATAAAAACAAACCAATTTTATCAAATATATACATTCACTAAAATCTATGGCAGAATCCAACCATGTAGCTAAATAATTGCATATAATTCTTTTCAAAAACAACTCCTATATAACAAAGTTTTAGTTGTAAAAATAAACTTAATAATATAGTAAGGAAAAAAAGAGAGAGGTAAGAGTTGTGAAAAGTAAAAACAAAAGGAGAGTTAAGTGTGCCAAGTCATACAAGACTCAAACATTTGAACAGATAATGTTCAGTTTGAGTGACATCAACTTAGCTACCAGCTTTGTATACTAAGAAGGGCACTCCAACTAATTGATTTCTTGGAAAAAATACTTACTTCGTTGCATGTGAAGGAATACCAGTCTCATAATCTATCATCTCAGAATCCCAATCAATAAACTTTGCATATAAACTTTTCACAAGATCAAGAGAGACCTGCAAAAAAAGGCTTGATGGTTAACAAGATAAAATATCTGAGAAAGAACTCAAATATGGAAATAAAATCAAAAATTGAAGCAAATAAACAAGATTAGAAGCAAAAATTAAAAGGATATTTAAGATGAAGCTTATATTCTCATCTATTCAAAACCTTACTTCAAGTAAAGAAACCAATCATCTCCCAACCACCGAACCTAAGAGTATTAGAAAATAACCCATTAATCCAAGAGATTTTAACTTGGACCATCAGTACAAGGACATGTGTCTACAATAAATTTAAACTAGAACTAGTTTCTGACACCCACTTGGATTTCTATTAACAATCAAATGATTGAACAAAACATTCTACACTTGTCCTACTAGTCCTAGTACAATCAAATGAAACTAAAACATTTCTACATTAGTAAAGTTGTAATGCATTCCTAATCATATTATAATCATGCCATAATTATTATTATTATTTTAAACTCAAAACTCACATCACTGTTGCACCATATTTTGATCTAGTCAATGTCTCGTGTAACACAGTACAGTGACTAGCTAAGAACCTTCTATGCTATTAGTGGCAAGCTGGTCCGTTCAGTATATCAAGGTTCATACCAAAAAAAAAGAAGAGCATGGGCAACAATTCAAAATCATTAGTATTTTTATATTGGGTTACCTTAATAGATATGGGTATCATGATGGAACACAGAAGCTCAAAACGAAGAGGAATGACCAATAGCTCATACCATGGACCTTCAAGCGGATATAGAACATACCATTGCTGCAACAAAAAAGTGGGTACAAAGTCAACACATTGTTGCATATATATTTTTTTGGGGGGTGCGATTCTTTGTGCAAAGCTTCATGATAAAAAATATGACTGAAGAATAACAAAAATCCAGAAAATATATGGAAAACCACAGGCATGCATGGAGGAAAGGCAACTGAGCAGCAAGCAAATTTGAAAGAATAAAGCAACAAGGATTATGCAGGTATCCCAGGGAGACAACCTGCCAGGCCCAAACATCCAACTAGATATAGATTGGTTCACTGATAACTTTTTATTTAATTCTAAATCTAATTATATTACAAAATATTGAAATATTAATATAAAGTAATCTTGTGATGTTTTAAACGAGCAGGTTGCAGAATCATGGTATTGGCTTTTAATATAAGGACAACCCTCTAAGTTTACACACCGCTAAATTGAGGCTTAGATAAAATCACACTACAGAGGAAAAAGAGTGCAACGCCACCTAGTGCATACATCAGTTTGTATCCAAACCCACAAATTTCATCCCTGAACTATGTGATCACAGATCTTATACCATGATTCAGATTTTAGGATATTACCTTAATAGGAACCAAAATCCAACTTCAAGGAATTTAAAAGCTGAATTTTACCATAGAGCTGCAGAAATTTGGAAGCCATTGTTGCGCCTTGTGCCTGCAGAGAGAAATGGAAGAGAGAGATGTCTAAAAGCAATGAAAGAGGGGAATGAAAAGAATGGAGATATCTGGGTTGAATGTAAGGGGAAGATGGATCGAGCAATGGAGGTCGAAGGATCAAAGGATGAGAGTGGATGCGAAGAGATAAAAGGGAGGGGAGATATATTTCGATGCCCAGACTGAATCTATGAAATTAGGGTTTTGTTTCGATATGTTAAAGTAGTTTTCAGTAGCAACGTTTTTTTACGTAAACGCTACTAGGTTATATGACAATTGCGGCGTTTGGTATTAAAACGCCACTAAAGTACGAGTCTATAGCGGCGTTTGTTATTAAAACGCCACAAAAGTACGTGTCTATAGTGGCGTTTGTGTAAAAACGCCACTAAAGTACGAATCTATAGCGGCATTTGGGATTAAAACGCCACAAAAATACGTGTCTATAGCGGCGTTTGGTATTAAAACACCACAAAAGTACGTGTCTATCGCGGCGTTTGTGTAAAAATGCCACTAAAGTATGAGTCTATAGAGTCGTTTGGTATTAAAACGCCATAAAAGTACGTGTCTATAGCAGCGTTTGTATAAAAACGCCACTAAAATACTAGTTTATAGCGGCGTTTGTATAAAAACGCCACTACATTACGATTCTTTAGCGGCGTTTTTATACAAACGCCACTAAAGTATAGTATTTTGCGGCGTTTGTTCAAAAACGCCGCTATATGTAAACAATTACCGGCGTTTGCAGTAAAAATGCCGGTACATCTGCCGCTAAAAACTATTTTTGCTGTAGTGTGTAATAGGTAGCGCTTATATTGATCTATTTTCTAACTAAACAGGTATATTTAAACCGGTAACATTACAAATTTACCTATTACATTATAATTATCGGTTTTGATATTTTTGGGATTGATACAATTTTAAATGTATTGACACTTTATGCGTGCACCTCGTTGTGCTTTCATTTTGGGAAAAAAGTATCGATACATATTTAAAAAGTGTCGATACATAATGTAAACCTATTTGCTAATTAACCAGTATATTTTTACCGGTTACATTATAAATTTACCTGTTACATAATAATTATCGATTTCGATGTTTTTGAATCGATACTTTCATAAATGCATCGACACTATGCGTGCACCAGTTTGAGTTCTTCAATCATAAGTTTATTCTTTAAGAAACTAAAACTGGCCTAACTTTATCCTATGGAGATAATAAGAGTATCATAAGTTTGCGTTGAGAGATGTTGAGAGATTTTTGTTTCTGGATGAGAGAAACTGATAACATGGTGGGTTTCCCAATGTTATTCTTTTGTTACTGCAAAGTTTTTGTTATTTTCTTACTTGGTTTTGCTTAAAATATCCAACTTTTTGTATTAAAAAATGAAAATTCTAAAATAAAAATGATCACACAAGCACACTTTTTTACTACCGGTTTTGTCATTTCGAGATCGATTTTGTCATATTTTTACCTGTTATATTGTTATGGATCGATACATTTTTATAAAGTATCGACACTTTATTGACGCTATAACTTCTTTTCTTTTAAATTCCAAAAGTGTCGATACTTATATAAAGTATCGACACTATCAACATATCAGGTAGCGCTTTACCTGTTTGTCATTTATAAACCGGTTTTGTCATTTTTTTACCTGTTTTGTTATGGATCGATACATTTTTATAAAGTATCGACACTATCAACATATCCGGTAGCGCTTTACCTGTTTTGTCATTTATATACCGATTTTATCATTTTTTTAACTATTATATTGTTATGGATCGATACATTTTTATAAAGTATCGACACTTTCAATATATCCGGTAGCGCTTTACCTGTTTTATCATTTATAGACCGGTTTTGTCATTTTTTTTACCTGTTATATTGTTATGGATCGATACATTTTTATAGAGTATCGACACTTTCAATATATCCGGTAGCGCTTTACCTATTTTTTCATTTATAGACCGGTTTTGTCATTTTTTTACCTGTTATATTGTTATGGATAGATATATTTTTATAAAGTATCGACACTTTCAATATATCCGGTAGCGCTTTACCTGTTTTGTCATTTATAGACCGGTTTTGTCATTTTTTACTTGTTATATTGTATGGATCAATAAATTTTATAAAGTATCGACACAAACCGACAAGCTAAGTTTGTCGGTTGCCAAATTTTTTAATATTTCTTTATGATTTCCACCTATTACATTATTATTACTCGATATTTTCGGTAGCGCTAAACCAAATTTATCAAATATCTTTTAATGTATCCGATAACGCCGTATATTAGTCATATATTAGTTCGCCTTTATGGAGACAATCCCCCCTTATCTACACAATTGTTAAGCAAAGAGAATAAACCATTTTCCTTTATAATTTTACATGCTCACAACTAATCCATATTATTCCTTCTTCCATCTTCCTTTGGCAATCCCTGTGTCTATCTATCTGGTTTCAATACTAGAAAAATCTGCCAAATTCTGACCATCTGAAGGTGTTGAAGGCTCGGGGGCCCTCTCAATGTACTTTTGGATATTGGTTTATATTTCAAGACCGAAATGTCTATACTATATAGACAGGCATGTAGAAGCCCATAAAAAGAACACTTTTATGTTTTAACAATCCAAAATTCTTGGTGGATGTAGTGGTGCCACTGCCAAGTTTCAGTTGATACCTCAAAGGGAACAAGTTCTTAGTACTTCTTAGAACAGCCAACGTAAAATTAACAAAACATAAAATACAGTTTGTTTTTTACCACTGCGGACACTCAACGGATTCTACTCCATTATAAATGTTAAAATATTTTGGGGTAAATTACACAGTTGGTCACTAATGTTTGAGGTAACCACCCTTTGAAAAACCTTGCAATTGACTATTTTGAAATTTTTAGGCGATGTTGGTGACCCAAATCTGGCAGGATCATGTGGCTTCACCCTGCTTCAAGACCTGCTCCCTAAAACTGTTGACTCACACGTTCATATCACCGGAAAATTTGCCCCCTTTCCGGAACAGCCAGTTAAACGTTCTCTCCCGGTTAACAGTACCATCACTTCTATAAATGGCATTTATCTTCAGAACGGAGCTAATCCTTTATTCGAGCTAGTTTCTAGCTACCACTTGTTTGACGGTGACGGGATGGTTCATGTTGTTAGCACCAACAATGAAGATGCTAGTTTTATCTACCGGTTCACGAAAACGCAAAGGCTTTTACAGGAGAAAGAATTGGGCTACCTTGTTTTCCCTAAAGCAATCGACGAACTCCATGGCCATTCGAGGATTGCAAGGATTATGATTTTCTATGCTCGAGGACACTTCCGCCTCGTCAATCATAAACAAGGCATCGGACTCCATTTTCAACGAATATGATGAGAGGTTAAAGAGAATATTGTCCGAAAGCAGGCTTAGGTGAATCAACGCGCTGCCCTATAATCTCGGAATCCGAGCAAATCAACATAGAAGCAGGAATAATGAACCAGTATCACCTCAGAAGAAAGTCACAATACGCTTATCTCTCCATTGGGTTAAATTAAAGGAAAATAGAATGTGGCTGTTAGAGATATATTTGGGTTAAATATTAAGGGACCTGAGAAATTTTGTCAGTGAGATTAAGGTCGGCATACTCGAGAGCCACCAGATCAGTACTCCTATGCTCCTTTTTATTAGAAATGGAAACTGAAATAGAAGCAGATGATCTGGTAATGCAGTATTTGTGAGAACGAAGAGAAGGTACTTTGTGGAGTTGTATTGCCGACGAAAGAGTTTTGTTTTCAGCACTTGGGACTGCACAACTGTTTAAGCAAAGAGAAAAAACCATTTTTCCTCTATAATTTTACATGCTCACAACTAATCCATATTATTCCTTCTTCTATCTTCCTCTGGCAATCTTTGTTGGTTTGTGTCTATTTATCTGGTTTCAAGACTAGAAAAATATGTTAAATTCAGACCATCTGAAGGTGTTGAAGGCTCGGGGCCCCTCCCAATGGGCGTTTGGATATTGGTTTATGTTTCAAGACCAAAATGCCTATACTATTTAGACAGGCATGTAGAAACCCATAAAAAGAACACTTTTATGTTTTAACAATCCAGAATTCTTGGTGGATATGGTGGTGCCACTACCAAGTTTTAGTTTAATACCTCAAAAAGAACAAGTTCTTAGTACTTTTTACAACAACCAACGTAAAAATTAACAAAATATAAAATACAATTGTTTTTACCACTTAAACCACTCAATGGATTCTACTCCATTATAAATGCTGAAATATTTTTAGGTAAATTACATAGTTGGTCACTAATGTTTAAGGTAGCTACCCTTTGAAAAACCTTGCAATTGACCTCTTTGAAATTTCTAGATGATGGTGATGACCCAAATCTAGCAGGATCATGTGGCTTCACCCTGCTTCAACACCCACTACCTAAAACTGTCGACCCACGCATTCAAATCGCCAGAAAACTTTGCTACCTTTCCGGAACAGCCCGATAAGCGTTCTCTCCCCATTGCCGACACCATCCTTTCTTCTATAAATGGCGTTTATTTACGGAACAGAGCTAATCCTTTATTCGAGCTGGTTTCTAGCCACCACTTGTTTGACGGCGATGGGATGGTTCATGCTGTTAGCATCAACAATGGCAACGCTAGTTACGCTTGCTGGTTCACGGAAAGGCAAGGCTTTTACGGGAGAAAAAAATTGGGCCGCCTTGTTTTCCCTAAAGCAATCGACGAACTCCATGTCTATTCGGGGATTGCAATTTGCAAGGCTTATATTTTTTATGCTCGAGGACATTCGGCCTCGTCAATCATAAACAAGGCACCGGCGTGGCCAACGCTTGTTTAGTCTACTTCAACGACTGAGTTCTTGTCAAGTTCAAGGATGATCTCCCCTACCACGTGCGTATCACTCCCTCAAGAGATCTGGAAACAGTTGGACGATACGATTTCGAACAACAACTCTATTCGACAATGATCATTCATCCCAAAATCGACCATGTTTCCAAGGAACTCTTCGATTTGAGCTACGATGTTGTCCAAAAACAGTACTTAAAGTACTCCAAATTTTCACTCGACGATAAAAAAAATATAGAACATCGAGATTCCCTTGCCAGTGCCGACCATGATGCATGATTTCGCCATCACGGAGAATTTTGTGGTGATCCCAGACTATCAATGCTAACGATATCATATGGATCGAATCGGAAAATACCTTTTGTTTTCATCTATGGAATGCTTTGGACAAACAGGAATCCGATGAAATTGTGGTGATCAGTTTTTGCATGACACTACCGGATTCCATTTTCAACGAATATGACGAGAACTTAGAGAGTGTACCCTCCGAAATCAGGTGAGGTGAATCCACGTGTCGCCCTATAATCTCAGAATCCGAGCAAATCAATCTAGAAGCAAGAATGATAAACCGGAACCACCTCGGAAGAAAGACACGGTATGCTTATCTCGCCATTGGGTTAAATATTGAAGGAGATTAGGAGGTGACCATTAGAGATATATTTGGGTTAACTATTAAGGGACCTAAGAAATTTTGTCAGTTAGATTAAGGTCGGCATACTTGAGAGCGAATAGAAGCAGAAGCTCTGGAAATGCAGTGTTTGTGTGAACGAATAGAAGGGACTTTGTGGAGTTGTATTACCGACGAAAGAGTTTGTTTTGCAGCCCTTGGGACTGCACAACTGTTTAAGCAAAGAGAAGAAACCATTTTTCCTCTATAATTTTACAGGCTCACAAGTAATCCATATTATTCCTTCTTTCGTCTTCCTCTGGCAATCTTTGTTAGTCTGAGTCTATCTATCTGGTTTCAAGACTAGAAAAAACTGTCAAATTCTGACCATCTGAAGGTGTTGAAGGCTCGGGACCCCTCCCAATGTGCGTTTGGATATTGGTTTATGTTTCAAGACCAAAATGCCTATTCTATTTAGACAGGCATGTAGAAGCCATAAAAAGAACACTTTCATGTTGTAACAATCCAGAATTCTTGGTGGATATGATGGTGCCACTGCCAAGTTTCAGTTGATACCTTATAAAGAACAAGTTCTTAGTACTTCTTATAACATCCAACGTAAAAAATAACAAAACATAAAAGACAGTTGTTTTTACGATTGAGGCCACTCAATCGATTCTACTACATTATAAATGTCAAAATATTTTATTTTCTCCAGTAACCATATTGTCTTACTCCGAAACTTTATTTTTCTTGTCTGACACATCCAGTCACATGAAAATAACCTTCAAAATCCTTTCAAGAATGCATGTCAGTCTAAAGATGAAACAGAGGGATATTTTATAATCAGCCCTCCAAACATATTTTAGGGGCCAACCCACAAATTTTTTCCGCAAACTTGAAATAGTGCAAGAATTATGGAAAAACACAAGAAAATGTTATCATGAACAAAAATTAAAACTTGTAAGTATAAAATATATGGTTTTATAGATTTGGTTCCTTCAAGTTGACTATTCACATAGAACCATACACATTAAACAGTTGGTTAATACACAAACTTTGGATAGTGTGGGGATTAATGAATGCAAATATTGCAGTCTGGGTTATGATTCCTAATAAACTGAGACATTCATATAACGTAAAGCAATGGGTTTTGTTCTTTAATACATTTTCACATGCAGGTATCTTCGGGGAGCTCGCCTGAGGCAGTCAGACCACAACCGATACCACTTGCCATAAACAAGTTCGATCACTGAAATTCAATATCAACAATGGCTTCCTCATGATAGAATGACTAAACCAATAATTGTTCAAAGATCCAGTTACCATACACAGTACAGTTAAAATAAGGAAACCAAATTAAAAATATCTACTTTTTCACTCCCTGGTCCTACTGAATTTTTACAGAAGTCCAGCTTGGACCTCTTTCTTAGTTGCAAGGCTAGCCCCAGACAGCTCAGCTCTCAAAACATGAACACACATGAAAAGAGTTCAGTTAAGAATGACAGGAAGAGCTATATATAGCTCAATGTTGGTTGGGCAACCAATGGCAAAATATGAAAAGAGGTCAGCTAGACTTCACAAAGTGGCGTGATAGCATTTTCCCAATCTCCAGGAAACCGACCTTTTCTTTTCCATCGAAAATGGTCTTAAGCTTCTCATCACAAAAGATCTCCCTCTTGTTATCAGGATTCTGCAGGCAAAAGTTTCCATATATTTCAGTGCATGTTACTAGAAAGTATACTCATACAAAAAATGTCAGTCACTCAAAATATGATATCTAAGCAAAATCTACTAAACACAACATAGTAAAACCAGCAACTTTGACATCACAACATGCAGCATATACCGCAATTATGACAGTAACCGCTTACAAGAGTTTGCATAAATTTCTGTTACTCAAAAGAATTACCATTTCTGCCTTAAGAAAACAAAAATATAAACCACATACATTTCTGTTAACTTCAATAGACAAAATATGAAACGGATGAGGTTATGAGGATCCATAAACACCGTAGAGAGAATCTCAACTATGATCCCATATTTATGTAATTGTTCACTCGTGATCACTTTTCTACTGACAATGGCTACTCCATAGTAAGGCACCGATTGAATTCCCTTAAAAGGTCAAATTTCTAAACCGTGTGCATAGAATGAACATTGCGTGAGAAATATGTGGAAAAATGTGAATTCACCAATGGAAACTCTTAAGCAAACATTAAATAAGATAAAGAAAGCAGAGGGTGAAAATGCAGCCTCGGAGGTAGACATCTTAAAAGACAGAGATATCAAACACCAAATACAACCTGCATTTAGAAAACTCAAATGCTCAATCAGCATATTAATTGAAACTGTGAAAAGGGTAAATGATGTATAAATGAATACAACATTTGTCACCAGAAATAGGAAAGATCCATTACAGTGCTCCAGTCTCAATATTTTCTCTCCAAAATCCAAGCAAGAACTTAGCGTGTGGAAAATCAGGAGATGCAATAAGGACTATGGTTGGATAGCCTATGACTTAATTAAAGCACAGAACCCAAAGTTTTTAAATCACTTTTGGAACACTCCATTCTTTCGGTTCACCTTTACACCACTTTCTTACATGAAGAAACTGATATGCCTTCTACTCACATCACTTCACTGAATTATAACAAGTTTTCTCCTAAAATTGTAACTTCAAAAACACAACAGGGAAAAGAATCCTTTCACACTAACAACCCAAGCATAAATTTCAATACCCTTCAAAAGAACTAAAGTTAGATTCATGAACAATAAGAATCCAATCTCCCTAAATGAGACCTACATTGACAACTGAACATTCACAAAACTAATCCAACTACAGTTGCCAGCTTAACTTCTCTTCAACACTAAACACCAAACACGTGCAAAACCCAGCATTAGAAACAACAGAGAGTGGGGAGAGAAAAGAAAACAATGAAAATGATACATAAACCTCAGAAACCCAGCAAGCAAACAACATGGGGTAAGAACCAAAAATAAATCAAACTTATAAAAAAAACCAAAGTTGAAAGCATTTCCCCAGACATTTACTCAAGCCCACATTCCTTTACATTGTTCATCATTCCTGAGACACTAAAATAAAGCAATTCCAATAAAATGATAAACCCAGGAAAAGACAGCAAGGAAAACCCAGGAAAAGCAATCAACTTTATAAAGGAAGCAAAAGAAACACTACAGAGATAGAGAGAACCTGAAGGTTGTGGGCCTTGATATAGTTCCAGATCTGCTTAACAGCGTCGGTACGGTAAGCCTGTTGGGCTTCAACGAATTGACCCAAAGCAGGGGAAACAGGGGCAATTTTAAAAATCCCAGACGGTCGGGTCCTGGTTCGGGGAGTAGCTGGTTTTTCAGCCTTGCGTTTTGAAGTGGTCGACTTTTTCGGAGTTTTCTGAGCCGCTTTTGAAGTAGCTGATTTGGAAGCAGTGGCGATCGAAGCCGAAGAAGAAAAATGGGCTGCTGCAGCTGACGACGCCGACGCAGGGGAAGCTAACAGCGCCTTGAAATTGATGAAAACCCTGGACATGGTTCATTGCCAGAGGGAGAGAGATCAGAGACGGGCTCGCCTGGAATCTATATTTCGAGCGCGACCTTTTTGAAAGAACGAGGGTTGAAGCGGATATTATGGGAAGTATCAGGGTTTTACTCTGCTTAATACACTTTCTGCCCCCTAATATTTAACTGTTATCTCGACTTGGTAACTAACGTATTTCTTTTGGGCAACGTTTATAAAAATTGTCTGTCTTATCTTAGAAGATAATTGTAATTCAAAAATAATATCAATTGCACGAAAAAATTATTTCAGATAATTGTTAGCTTTAAGGTGTTTGATACGAGCATCAGTAATTATTAAAGTATTTAAGTATTTATTATCAAATTATTGAGAATCTTTAAAATAAATATTACACTCATAATCATTTTAGATTAATAAAAATAATAATAATAATAATAATGTCAATCATACTATTTACATTATCTTTTATTTTTTTAATTTAAAGTTATAAAATTTTGATAATAAAGGAATTCATCATCAAGTGATTTATATGGTTAAGAAGAAGGGAATTCATCATCAAGTGATTTATGTGGTTAAAGATTCCTCCTCCTCCTCCTCCTCCTCCTCCTCCTCCTCCTCCTCCTCCTCCTCCTCCTCCTCCTCCTCCTCCTCCTCCTCCTCACAAAGAAGAAAACTAACAACAAAGTCTAGCTGTTAACCATCTTTTTTAACTCAACTAGAAAAATTAGTATTTAATTGCTGCATATGTTGCCCACATGTTAAGCTTAGCTAATACCTATTATCTATTACCCACCTTGTGTTCTTGTTCAGATCTTCAGAGGAAGAAACTCAAAATATTGTGTTGTTGTTGTAGTTATAGTTTGATGCGTACTTTCTGATTGGTGTTTTTGTTGCTGATATTAATGTTGGTTTCAAGTGGAAACAGCTCGAGGGTCTGCTCTTGTCTGTCTTCTTCTTCGAGAACGGTAATTTTTTTCTTGGTGGGGTTTTGATGGACATAAATATCTACTGTCCGATGAAATTGTTGCAGAACAAGACCGCTCCGAGTGTAGTTTCTTATCGTGAATTTGTATCAACTCGTTATCTCCACTTTTTGCACTTCCATGTGTCTCTATGAAACCCTGAAAGAATGGTCAAAGAGAAGATAAAATTTAAGTGTAATTATAAAAAAAAATGGAGGATTAAGTGAACGCAAATTATAAAACAACACGCATATATATGTACAGTGATGGACGGAAGGGGCAGGTAGGTAGGGTTATCATCATCTGAAATTTTAAAATTATTATATATTTTAAATTCTTTAATATATATTTTCTATTAAAAATCTATTTTCGTCCATAAAATTTTAAAATTTTAAGTTTGCTCCCAACATAAAATTCTACGTTTATCTCTATATATACACACACCATTGAAAGTTTGCATATGTTTGAAGGAGAAGCATTGCTGTTATCAGTTCATATTCATAGCAGCCCAACGAAAATACTGGAAAGAAACAAAAGAAATCTGATTACTTTGTCTTTGAAAACATATATGTCACACCCCGAAATTTATAGATTAATATTAATAATTATCTCAGTTAATTACGAGTATATTTTAACACTTTGTTATAAATTTCAGAGCCAATTCGAATTTTAAAAAAACTCATGGACTTAAAACTCGGGACAATAGGGGATGGGTGTGCCATCTTCTAGCCATTAGGCTAGGCCTATGTTTCTAACAAGAAATGCTTGAAATATTTCTTAGGCCATCTAGTTGGGAATGTCTCAGGAAAGGCGGGTTAATATACGGCTAATATACAGCATTACCGGATACATTAAAATGTATTTAATAAATTCGGTTTAGCGGTACCTATTATGTTGACAACTAATAATGTTTTAGGTAGAAAATATGAAAAACTATTAAAAAATTTGGTAACCGGTAAACTTTGGTTATCGGTAAGTATCTATCCTTTTTATAAAAGTGTCCATACTTTTAACATATCAAGTAAATTTTACCGGTTTTGTCATAATGAATCTGGTTTTGTCATATTTTTACCTGTTATATTGTAAATTATCTATCCTTTTTATAAAAGTGTCCATACTTATTTCACTGTGAAAATATATTTATTATTATCTTTAGTTAATATTGTTAAATTTAAAATCTAAATAATATTTTATAAAATATCAAAACAATCAAATAATTTTTTGTGTAAATGAAATTATTAAATTAATATTGTAGGTGGAAAACATGAAACACTATTAAAAAAATTGAAACATAAATTACATAACTTTCAAAAAAGTATATATCATTTTTATAAAAGTGTCCATACTTATTTCACTGTTGAAAACATATTTATTATTATATTTGGTTAATATTGTTAAATTTAAATTCTAAATAATATTTTATAAAATATCAAAACAATCAAATAAAATTTTGTGTAAATTAAATTATTAATTAATATTGTAGGTGGAAAACATAAAACACTATTAAATAAATTGAAACATAAATTACATAACTTTAAAAGCAGTTTTAAATCCTAAAAAGTGTCGATACTTTTAAGAAATATATCGATCCAAAACGATATACCAGGTAAAATTATGATAAAACCGGTAACAAAATGATAAAACCGGTAAAATTAAAAGTGTCGATACGTTATATAAGGATCGACACTTTGTGAATTTAAAAGAGAAGCAGTTATAGCGCCTATAATGTGTCGATACTTTAAAAAAAAATATCGATCCACAACGATATAACAGGTAAAAATATGATAAAACCGGTATCAAAATGATAAAAAACGGTAAAATGATACCGGATATATTGAAAGTGTCGATACTTTCGTAAGTACGTGTAATAAATTATCGACACTTTCAAAGAAATAGGTAATTATCCTTTCGAAAGTATCGACACCTGACATAAAAGTATCGACACTTTTGTATTTGTATCGATTAAATATAAATAACATATCCGATGAAAATATAAGCTAAATATCCTCTGAAAATAGATAGAACGGACGAGTTTTGAAATCGAAGAGTAATTGTTGCTGCATTTCAGAAGGCGTTTCTAAAGCGAAGTTTGTTTGTTTGTTGTTGCAGTCGAATCGAAAAGTATGTTGTCGAAACCCTAATTTTTTATTATTACAGTAATCGCGATAGGGTTTTTTATGTGTTGTTTGGGGTTTGGAGTAAGGAAGCATTTGGGACCGATTGCAGGTAGAAATAGATATTCAAGGAAAACGATAAATGTCGATACTTTTATTAAATATTATAGGTAGAAAATGATATTATAGGTTGTATAAATGTGCCGACACATTTTGGTGTGGCCATTCAAATTCTTTTGAAGAAAACCGTTTTACCACAAGAGTAGTTATCTATATTTGTATATTGAAAAGTGTATGTAACAAAATAATTTGATTTGCGTAAACTGATATATGAAGGAAAAATGGAGTCAATGGGTTGGAAAATTGTTGGTGGAGCAGATGACTTTGAAATTGAGGCCGAGACTCGAAAGCAACCAAAGGGTGGATATATGTACTTCTAGTAAGTATCAATGTCTTTTTGTTATTATTGTTGAAATGGTAATTGGATTAAAGTATCGATAAACTTTAAATTGATTACAAATTTTAAATGTTAACAGTATGGCCGAATGCAAAAGGATGAAGGGAGATGGCACACAGAGCGGTTCGGTATGTAAAATGAAATTGACATTGAGTAGTATTAGTATTTAGTGTTAATGTATTGATTAAGAAACGTTTATGTTTAATATTAGGTGAAAAAAGATGTGAGGTCCAAATGGAATTCAATGAGTGATGCTGAAAAGGAACCTTACATCACACAGTCACACCGGAGGATTGGCTACCTTCCATACCTCTTAGTGGTGAGTTAAATTAATAAATATTGAAAAGTAGTGTTATAGACGGTAAATTAATAATGTTTGTTGCGTAATTACAGCAACAGGCGTTGGAAGCCAACAATAAAGAAAGTGTTGAGAATATTTCTACCTTCTGGGGTGTCATATTGGATAACTATGTGAAATTCACGGACTGTGAGAAGGTAAGACACCATACCAATTGCAAATGATGTTTTCGGATATAGAATGTTGAATTTTGTCAAATTGGGTGTGAAATTTGTTGCAGATAATGATCACAATAAACTACCATAATTCACACTGGTATCTGTTGGTGTTGGATATGGTAGATCATGTTGTAACAATATATGATAGTATGTTTACAACTGAAGCAGCTAAACAGAGAGTGAAGGATGCTAAGAGATTGGTATGTATGTATGTATGAAAGGACATTATGTAAATTATAATGCATAATTTTTTTGGTGCATAACTTCTTCTATTTTAATGCAGATTAAAATATTAGATTCTTATAATAAGAAACGCATTTGGGTTGAGTCATGTGGATCTCTAGGAAAGTATCCCTTGAAAAACTTCAAATTTGTGGAGCATAAGAAGAATAAGCAATTGAATGGGTATGAGATGTTATCACAAATAGAAAGCTTAATTTATGCAGTATTCATCATAATTGACATGTGTGGTTTTCAAATTTTGTAACAGATATGATTGCGGCATGTATGTGATGATGTGGATGGAATCGATCGGTTCTACAGGGGCAACTGGTGATTTTGTAAGTGGATAGAAAAAATTGTTTGTGGTAAAATTGTTAAAAGTCGTAGATTGAATGCTGTAGTTGACAATACTTAACGTTCTGACAATTTGAATATAGGTTGTTGGAGACTGGGATCGATCGCGAGTATTAAATGATCTCGTAAGCCACAATCAAAATGAACGAAGACAGGAGATAACAAAAGCCGCAATATTACATAAGAATAACAAAAGGATGCATGATGTAAATGTCGAGTTAATTTTGTATAAGATTTATAATTTTGTATACGATTTATAATTTTGTATACGATTTATATTTTTTTATGTGAATATAATTATGAATGAGAGAAAAGTTAGCAGTATGTTGTACATGTTTCTTATACACATTAAGGGTCATGTCGATACTAATATAGTTTGTGTCGATATTTTTTTTCCAGAATGAATTTTACAAGGTGCATCAATAAAGTGTCGATCCATATATAAAAAAGTGTCGATCCCAAAATCATCGAACCCAAAAGTATAATGTAATATGTAATTTTTTAATCTAACCGGTACAATTATACCGGTTTTATGAGAGAATAAGTCTAAATAATGTGTCGACACTAATATAGTTTGTGTCGATATTTTTTTCCCAGAATGAATTAAAAACAGGTGCACCCATAAAGTGTCGATCCATATATAAAAAAGTGTCGATCCCAAAATCATCGAACCCAAAAGTATAATGTAATATGTAATTTTTCAATCTAACCGGTACAATTATACCGGTTTTATGAGAGAATAAGTCTAAATAATGTGTCGACACTAATATAGTTTGTGTCGATATTTTTTCCCAGAATGAATTAAAACAAGGTGCACCCATAAAGTGTCGATCCATATATAAAAAAGTGTCGATCCCAAAATCATCGAACCCAAAAGTATAATGTAATATGTAATTTTTCAATCTAACCGGTACAATTATACCGGTTTTATGAGAGAATAAGTCTAAATAATGTGTCGACACTAATATAGTTTGTGTCGATATTTTTTTCCAGAATGAATTTTTACAAGGTGCATCAATAAAGTGTCGATCCATATATAAAAAGTGTCGATCCCAAAATCATCGAACCCAAAAGTATAATGTAATATGTAATTTTTCAATCTAACCGGTACAATTATACCGGTTTTATGAGAGAATAAGTCTAAATAATGTGTCGACACTAATATAGTTTGTGTCGATATTTTTTCCCAGAATGAATTAAAAACAAGGTGCACCCATAAAGTGTCGATCCATATATAAAAAAGTGTCGATCCCAAAATCATCGAACCCAAAAGTATAATGTAATATGTAATTTTTTAATCTAACCGGTACATTATACCGGTTTTATGAGAGAATAAGTCTAAATAATGTGTCGACACTAATATAGTTTGTGTCGATATTTTTTTTCCAGAATGAATTTTTACAAGGTGAATCAATAAAGTGTCGATCCATATATAAAAAGTGTCGATCCCAAAATCATCGAACCCAAAAGTATAATGTAATATGTAATTTTTAATCTAACCGGTACAATTATACCGGTTTATGAGAGAATATGTCTAAATAATGTGTCGACACTAATATATTTTGTGTCGATACTAATTTAAATATCAAGTGTTTTCCACCGTTTATAGTACTCTTAATCGAGAAACCCTAAACATAAATGCAAGCAGGCAGATCTTCCTCTCCTCTTTCTTCCTTCTACGTTATCATAAGTGACGATCAGATATTCAGGTAAATTTATCGATATTTTATGGGTTTGATTGATTTCTATATTGGAGTTTTTATCCTGAATGTGTTTGTGTTCCATTGTAATAGGGGTAGCATCCAACCAAAATGGCTCCAAAACGTCAGCGTCAGAAGCGAGGTCTTTCTCAAAGCTCTTCTCAACCCAGTTCTTCTCAACCACCTCCTTCTGTAACAAACGATTCTTCTGAGGAAATCAGGTCCTTCGAAACTCTGAACTTTAGATCCGACATGGAGAAACAAAGATGGCAGACGAGTTTTAAAGTAAGGAAGATTCGTCCCGAACGTGTCATTGACCTGGGTTTCTTGTTTGATGATAAATATGCATTTAGTTTTAAATCCACATTTACATCTTGGGGTTGGCTTGAATTCCTTGGTGTAGAACCAAGATATTATCCCAACCTAGTTAGAGTCTTCTACAACAATGCTTCCTTACAGCACGAGCCTAATAAGACTAATATAATAGGATTAATACACATGTCATGGGGAAGGATATATATATCTCCAGAGTCTATTGCGGAGGGTTTAGGTGTAGCGAATACAGGGGATTCAGATGAAAATGGTGTAGATTGGTCTACAATTAAACGGGTTACTAGAAATAGCCCAATTCACCTCGATGTAGAGTCGAGAGTGTTTCACAAAATGCTCACATGGTATATCCGGCCTAGTGGGGGAAAACATTCAACGCTTCGAGACAGCGATTATTGGTGGATAGCAAAGTATAAATCCAAAACGGCTCCACACATTGCAAAACTCATATTAATACAATTGTATATATGGTCACAAAGGGAGCAACAATTTCAACTACACTACCATATGGATGTGTCATCACCCATCTGTTGAAGAAGAAGGAAGTTGATTTTTCGCATGACGCCCCTGTTCGATTAACCCGCAAGATTGACATGGTATTTATTAAAAAAGCGGGATATGATTTTGTTGAAAAACTCGGTTGGAAGCGTGTCAAGGAGGTCGGATTAGATCAAGAGAGGGAGGAAATGGACCCCGTTGGCCATGAAGAAGAGCAACCAAGTGGAGACGCAATGATGGAAGAAGCAACAGTTGCAGAGGATGTCACAATTAAGACCGTGATGGAATACATGGTCAATTTTCGGGAGCATATTGATTCCCTTGTGAGTGGAATGCGATCCGATATTTCATCATTGCAACGTGAAGTCTCCATGTTGCGTAACGAATTACGTCAACGACATCAAACGAGTTAGGTAATTCATTATCTATGTTTCTTAACATTTACACGTTCTGAACTTTATTTTATTTTCTTTTAACAGATGTGGACAACCAATCGGTCGCAGAAGATGAAGCTGACGATGAAGATGACGATGATGATGATGATGACGATGATGATGAAGATGATGATCCAAACAAGTATATCGTGTCTGCAACGCCGCCTTCAAGAAAACTTTTAATTTTTGATCTCAATGGTGTCCTTGCCTACATGAAACACTGTTAAAAAAATTGAAACATAAATTACATAAGTTTTAAAAAAAGTATCGATCCTTTTTATAAAAAGTATGGACACTTTCAATATAATAGGTAAACATATGATGTAATAGGTAGCCCTTATATAATGTAATAGGTATCGTTTATATAATGTAATAGGTAATGGTTATATTGTAAAGTGTCTATCCTTTTTATAAAAGTGTCCATACTTTTTTCACTGTGGAAAACATTAATTTAAGGTTATCTTTTGAGTGAGTTTTAAGATATTAATTTAGTAATTATAGGCGTCTAATGATTTATTTTTTACGTTACGGTATATATTATTATTAAATTAAAAATTCTAAATAATATTTTATAAAATATCAAAACAATCAAATAATTTTTTGTGCAAATGAAATTATTAAATCAATATTGTAGTGGAAAACATGAAACACTGTTAAAAAAATTGAAACATAAATTACATAAGTTTTAAAAAAAGTATCGATCCTTTTTATAAAAAGTATGGACACTTTCAATATAATAGGTAAACATATGATGTAATAGGTAGCCCTTATATAATGTAATAGGTATCGTTTATATAATGTAATAGGTAATGGTTATATTGTAAAGTGTCTATCCTTTTTATAAAAGTGTCCATACTTTTTTCACTGTGGAAAACATTAATTTAAGGTTATCTTTTGAGTGAGTTTTAAGATATTAATTTAGTAATTATAGGCGTCTAATGATTTATTTTTACGTTACGGTATATATTATTATTAAATTAAAAATTCTAAATAATATTTTATAAAATATCAAAACAATCAAATAATTTTTTGTGCAAATGAAATTATTAAATCAATATTGTAGGTGGAAAACATGAAACACTGTTAAAGTATCGATCCTTTTTATAAAAAGTATGGACACTTTCAATATAATATAATGTAATAGGTAAATTTGCAATGCTATCGGTATAAATATACTGGTTTACTTATAAAATAGGTAAATATAAGCGCTACCTATTACATTATATAAGCGCTACCTAGTATGTTATTGTACTTTATAATATTTCCGGTTAAATAATATAACATAACCGGTCTAAATTTTAACCGGTCACTTGTTTAACCGGTCACGCCGTATATTAGCCGTTTTTTAGGCGCCGCACCGCAGAACGACCCCATCTAGTTGGAATTTTAACTCCCCAAAACTTATCCTTATCGTCAGATTCGAATGAAAATCATGGAAAACTAAATCCGTAAATCAGAGGTAAACCATCACCGTCAAAGCTTGACTCACCGTCGTCCAGCCACCGTGACCGTCACCACCCCCACCTTCGTGACCGATGTCATTCCCCGATTAAAACCCCTTTGCCTATTCACCGTAAATCACAGTTGATCAGCTTGGAGAGCCTAGAAAAGATCAAAACTCGTTTATGTCACCTTTCGATTCCAGCTACCGTAGGTGTCCATGGATTGCGCCTTCGCCACCAATGTGACCACCGTCCAAGCCTGATCGAAACCTGGCCACTCTAGCTTCGATTGGCCCCACCGTTCGCCGTGAAGAACCCAGTGAAGGTTCGTCGGAAAACCTCAAGTCGTCGTTGTCTACGTGTTTTTGCGCCAAACCTGAGCCCGTTCATCTCACCGCCACCAACATCAGGTTCCTCATTCCGTTCCAACCAAAACCCAGGCTGTATCATCGCTTCACCGTCGCTTATTCACCGATCGTCGTTTAGTAAGCCTTCGATTCTATTTTCATTTGTTTCATTCAGTTTCGGGTTAATTTTTTATCTGATATTGTTTGTTTTGGCGAGTAATTTAATGAGGAAAAATCGACCGTTTGAAACCAACCTTATCATCGTCGCACGCGCCACCAGTGTGCGTAGGCCTCGTTCTCATCTAGTCATCCGAGCCTTCCGGAAGCTGAGTCAATTCAGATCGAGTTAATCCGTTGATCAGGACACGTTGATCGTTGATCAAACACTTTGATTTTGACCACGTTGACATTAACTTTGACAAAAATAATAAAAAAAAGGTATATTTATATTTTTCGTCGTATTGAGTTTGAATTTATAGTGCGTTTCTTCAAATTCTAATCAGAAAACCTCTAAATTGACCTTCTAACCTAAAATTTTATAATTATTTTAATTAAATTGGTTAAGGAAAATAAGGAAAATGACAAAGGCTGATTTATGAATTTGGTTATGGTAGGTACTTGTGATTCGCTAGATCGTACGACTGTTCAACCCAGCTCTTCTCGATTTGTCTGACCGTGTGAGCTGTGATTTCTTGTATGGTTTTGAAACTCTGTTAAATAATCTATTCAATTCATTACTCCAATAGTAACCTTATTTTGATTTGCTTTAAGATCGTGTATTGCTTTTTATCATAGCGAGACCAGTGTTCAGTAGACCACCCTAATCGACCTGTTTCGCGAGGTGTGTTCCTTGTGTGCTGTATTCATCTATTTTTAATATATATATATATATATATATATATATACATATCTGAACTATGCATATGATTTTGTTTACTAATTTTCCCGAGTTCTGTTTTACTGATATGAAGTTTCTGATTTGTCTGATATATGTTCACTAGATTTTTATAAAATGTTTGTTTTATGATATCCTGATTTTACTGGTATTATCTGAAACTATTTTTTTGGTACTGTCTGAGTAGGTGTCTGGAGACTCTGAGGTTTAGCTAGCTGGTAATTCTTTTTTGTTCTGATCTTTCATATTGGACTCCTATATCATAGGGGTCTAGGATAAGTCTTTATGGATGTCTGTTCTGAGATATTTCATATGGTGTACGGGTGGAGGGTAGATATTTGTTTTAAATAAACTTCACTAATATTTTTATAGTACTTTACTGAACTATTTTTTGAATTCTTCTATATGTTTTATATTGCACATAGTGAAATACACTGAGCTCCTTACCTCACTCCTCTTTCGTTTCTCCTTTCAGATATTTTGGTTAGAAACCAAACCTGACACTTGGAGGAACGACATATTCTGTACAGTAATTTTTATTGCAATGTTTAATCTTCTGAACTGTCTTTATTTTGGTGACAAATGCCTATTATTTTGATATACTAATTTATGGCTTATTTAATTTGGTTTTTGATGTATGGAATTATTTTATTCACTAGTTATTAATTTAATCCATGTTTTATATTAAATGGTTTGAGTTTTATCATTATAATCATGTTTTTAA